>NC_064874.1:13464271-13499271 GCF_943734745.1 Anopheles darlingi | reverse complement strand
GCGCAGTATCATTGGCGACACCTTCGGCTACCGTTCCTACTTCCGTCCCGTTATACAAATGCACACGCTTGAGATGAGAGAGCAAAAGTGGAATGGATTGAAAAAGTCACCTAACCTCACTTCCACACGTGGAAAAAGGTGCATACAGCTGTTTACGATGTAATTTAATTGCTTACAATGTAATTTTTCATCTCAGTCACTGCACTGTGCAGTTGAGGTAAGGGATCACACAGAAGGAACCGGCTCGTTTCGTCGGATTGGCGTGATACGAAGTTGCTTTTGGGCTGCTCTTCACCACTCGCCGTAGGCGTTTGTGGTGCACTGGTTGAAGATGCTTGATTCATATTTTCGATACGCACAGTGTCTTCACTGTTTAATCACTTTTTTAACTTTTAATCTACTCCTGAGAGAAGCAGAACAACAAATTCGATTTTGCACGCGCCAAAGTTTCACGAAAAAAACGCAATGCTTCTGGCTTGTCATTCTTAAGGATGAAAGTGAGGTTAGAGCAGTTTTTGGGCACGCATTATCAACACGTGTCCTTTGCAGGTGCACTAATTGATCGCATGGACGACATTCGTCATCCAAGTGTTTCATGGCTTTTACGAAAAAAGCAGAGTGTTCAATTATTATTCAGTGTATCATTCGATATTCTTGAACCGCGTAAATGATCCCATTTTGTCGCCATCTCTTGAGTAACGTTGCGTAATACCGAAAACCTTGCCATCGTTCTCTTGATACCAAGTAAATATCGACTTCCTCCCGCAGCACGAAACTCGAGTCTGGACGTTCTCCTTGTGTTCTACTGCCTTTCTACATCGAAGTAAACCTCGCTCGTCGGCACGTTAGCCAAGCCACCAAAGCGTTCAATGAAGCGGAACTTCAGCCTCCCCGGAGAACGGCACACACAGTGTTTCCATTCCGTGTTGGCGCCCGAGGCGCCCGGAAGACAAAATCCCAAGTTCAGCGAAACGGCCGGCCCCTGCGCCCATTTGGTGTCAACTGGAGCGGACAGCATCCAAAAACTAGCTGACACCGGCACCTTCTGCCGGCGCTAGCGAGCCACTATAAGAAGGTGCCAGAATCTCACGCGTCCGAAACGGGTGAGGGCGGTCCGGACGGAATTGAAACCGAGGACAACCAGGCCGGTTGTCTGCTGGCGAGTGCCATCGAGGTGAGTCATGGAGGATAGTATGGGTATTTTCAACTTCCACATCCAGCGCCGCGACCAACGCCGGGGTGGGGGGATCAACCGAAAACGGTTGAGTTGTGCTGAGTCAAAGCTGTCTTCCCGCGGTCGTTACACACGTCCGTCGAACCCGGCCCGGCGGACAATCAATCGACGATCACCGTTGGACCAGCACCCGGCTAGTGGTCCCAGTAAAGTAAAAACATCGCCTACGGGGCAGGTACGTGGTGGTTTGGCTTAACCCCTTGCCATCAAGGTTACCCAGCAACACGGAGTGTTGCGACTGTTATGCCCGTGATCCGGAGCACTCAGTTGCCTTGGCAACGTCCTTGACGGTAATTCAATCATTCCTCCTCCGGCTTCGGTCACCGAACAACCGAAAGGTGACGAAATAGGCTAATGCGAAAGGAATCAATGATTAATGAACCGCTAAAACCCGCAAGTCGACCGTACACAGGTTAATGTGCGCCCGTAAGCCCCCCGGCCCCTTAGGGGAGGAGGAGGTTTTAGGGATTATTACATTCGACTCGCAAAGACGCCCGCAGGCGATGCTTTCAATCGGACCCTCTGGTCCGGATTGCGTTCCGTTTAATGGGTGGGGCGGGGTGATGTGAGGCGAATTTGATCGACATCTCGGCTTCCGCGGCCCCGCGACCAGAAGCCGTAAAGAGTTAATTTGTTTTACACGCTATTAACCTCGACGCCGACCACCGTCTACCGCCCGCCTTCCGCCAATCCCTTTTCGGCCAACACGCCAATCGTCATGAGATGATGAGTCGACCGCGTCTTCATCCTTCATCCCCCCGCCCTTCTTCCTGCCTTCAACACACTCGTACTTCCTGCCTGTTCCGCCTCTACGCCTAATAATCATCGAGCCGAAGTGCGTAAAGCACCGTTTGGATATTCATGGTTCGCAGCGCTTCGTGACTTGCGGGACGCTCAGCGTGACAGCCCAGCCAGCATCTGGCAAACGAATCCCCGAAACCTTACGCCGACGCCTTTCCAGTGCTTGCCGCGCCTGAACCAGTGCCCCTTACTTTCCTGGTGAGAAACGATCTAGTTTTCTGGTGTAACGAGAGTAATTTCCTTTCTAAAATGGAATTTTTGACAGACCCCGGCACCGTTACACTCCTCGCGGACAGACACTTCGGTGTGAGCAGTGCCAGCCAAGCGGATTGTGGTTTTCTTACCGGCGTTTCATTCTTGTTCGTTCCCGCCCGAAAAAAAACCCTGGAGTCTGGCGGTTGCTTGCCTGCCTGCCAGCCGGTACGTTTTCATTTCATTTCGCGAGAGTTGATTTGCTTTGGATGGATTTTTTTCTTCTTCTCTCTCTACGTTTTCTGGGGGGGGTTTTTTGCAGTGTTCCCCTCTTCGCTTCTAGCACCGATGGCATGACGACGGATCGAAGGTGGCTTTGACAAACACGCCATCGTCGTTGCCGTGGTCGCGAGCACCGCGATCTTGCGCAGGCATCAAAAGGCACACAGCAGCTCCATGGCCTTAGCTGTCGAACTCCATCGGCTCTTTCTCTCTCTCTCTCTGCAATAGGCTCGTGTCTCGATAATTGGCACACCTTTTTTTGCCAATAAATCATGCCATCGTCCGTGAGCACGCGTGCTCGTGTGTGTGTGTGTGTGTGGGTTGGTTCAAGCAAAGGGGAGCGAACACGATCCAGCGGAACGCAATATATGATCGCGAAAGTTGCGATCGGCTGCCGCCGCTGAGGCTACGCCGTTAGCCGTCCCGGAGGCCTAACTATCCGTGCGACAGGTTTGTCCATTTGGGTTTTTTGAGCGCCCGTTTCGGTGGACATACATTAACGGATTTTTTTTTTCTCGTTCGTTCACCCTCCGTGTACTCCCCGCCTGAAAGTGCTGAAGCGCCGCCGTCAGCGATGTGTCGATTGTCTACACACGCCGTCTTTGACGTCTTGAATGGCTGTCAGGCGCGCTGGCGCGGTGTATTAAATAATGAATTGAGAGCTTTAAGTTGATACCACCACCAGAAGGGGTGGGTTCGAAGAGAACCTGTTGTTAGCACCCTTCCAAACCCCCCGGTCCGTACCATCCCCGTGCTGCCGTCTGTCTGTCACGAGCCTTCGCATTGCGTTGCGTTGGCCAAAAAGCGATCCAGGCTGCATTGCCGGCTGCCCGGGCGAAAATGATACTTTCGCCTCACAGAGAAAGTACTCGACGTCGTTTGGACCCCCTCGCGCCAATCATCACTGGTGGCCTCGTGGCATGGGCAATGAAGAAACATCGCGAGGGGTGCATCGCGTGCGTGTACATCCGTTTGTTCGCCCGGGTGTCGAGTCGACTCGAGAGGTTGCACTCACTCAGAAGGGTGGGCCATTGACTTGCCTTTCTGTTCGTTTGTTTTCTGTCTGGTTTTGGTGATTTGATTTGATTTTCCCGCCGCCGACCGCGAGCGAACACGTCAAAGGTTGGCGCTGCTTGGAGTTTGGTGAATTGGTTACCCATTATGGCGCCTAATTTCGATTGTGGTCGTTCACACCGTCACGCACACAAGATTACCCCTCGTCACAACAAGGTAAGGGAGAAGCAGACGGGGGGGAAAGACGTCCATCACCAAGCAGACAGCCGAGAGGAGACTGTCCGGGTGTCAGCGATAAGTGTCTGGCGAAGTGCCACTGAAGCTCTGGCGAAGATCTTCCCGGCACACGCAGGACACCCCCCAGGGGCCAGGGCGACATCACATCGCGCCGTCGTCATCAATAAGAAATGCTACATGCTAACGCGGTCAGGACATGTGAACAAGAGGATGCAAGGGCAGACAGCCGCAAAAAGAAGCTGACTGAAAAATGGTAACACACCCCACGACAGCCGGTAGCTGACCACTTGCCCGGCTGACGCAGGAAAAGCTGCAACGTCAGCCACGAAAAGCGAGCGAAGTGGACGTTGCGCAGGTCCGGGCATGGCCCGGTAATTGCCCCGCAACAGAAGAAGCCGCCAGCAGCAGAAACAGTAGCTTCCTTCATAGCGGCTTCCCTTCCCGTTCTTCGTTGGCGTCGAAATTGGTCGCGCGGAAGTCGCAGGAGTACGAGGCCCAAGTCCAGGCCCAGACCAACACCGTGAGGCTGCACTTTTCACGGTGTGGCATGTCCGGTGTGTCCGCGTGTGTGCACTCGGTGCAAGGAAACCCCTGGAGCGGCTGCTCTGTGTGTATGTGTGTAATTAACGGGCAGTTTGCTC
The DNA here is from genome assembly GCF_943734745.1 of Anopheles darlingi. Lineage (NCBI taxonomy): Eukaryota > Metazoa > Arthropoda > Insecta > Diptera > Culicidae > Anopheles > Anopheles darlingi. The sequence continues at coordinate 13,494,870 of NC_064874.1, read as the reverse complement.
ATGTCTTCATTAGAGTGTACCACATTTATTAAGCTTTTACGGTACTTAATAACTCGACCCCGGTCATCGGCACCGTCGTCGTCGTCGTCGTCGCTGCCGCTGCCGCCTGCCAGATGTTCTACCGTACGTGCGTGCGTGCGTGCGTGCGTGCGTGCGTGTGTGCGTCATGGTCACACGAGATCGCGGCGCGGTCTGCCGGTGGAAGAAGATCCATCCAGCGTCACGGTGATGAAGATCACAAGCTTGGCGCGGTGCTGACGCCTCGCTACCTTTGGTGGCTGCTGGAGGCAATTGGCTCACACGCATCGCGGTCGCGGTCATGTGTGCGATGCGTCGCTGCTGCCGCCACACTCATTATTATATGGTTTGCCCTTTTCCACCGCCAAAGACAATTACAGCAAAACCGTGACACCGCCGACAGTCAGTTATGGACCGCCGAGAAGATGGACGCCCCTTTTCGGAGGATGGGAGTTCGTGAGTCGGTTGGCCAGTTCCCACACCCGGTTTGCTGGTGGGGTCCGCTGCAAGACGGATGTTGGATGGTGCATTTTTCGAGACCGACAAATCGAAATTACATAGACACACACACACGCCAGCTCATGCCAGTTTCGCGTTGCACAATTATAAACGCCGATTCGAGGTCAGGCCAGAGGCTGTTGGGTTGCATCTTAGCTCCACCAACCGGCCGGGACGGCGGCAAGAAGCAAACAGCTCATTTCGCGGCTATTTGCTCTAAAATGGAGGCCATCACCCGGGGGGAGGCATCATCATCATCTTCCTTCCTTCCTTCGCGCCTCACGCCAAGCTGCTCTCGAGGAAGGACACGCTGATGCCGCCACAGAGAAGATCGTGACGGGCACGAGGGGCCCGAAAGTGAAATGAGTGGTTCACTGGATAGGCCACCGAAAAGGTAAGGTGTGTGTGTATGTGTGTAGCACCACGCTATATGGTATGCTCTCGATGCCCGCGTTTGGTTTGGGTGAACGGCCACCTTCAAGCTGCCTCGGATGGGTTGGGCGAAGCACCACCTTGAAGAGATAATTATTGACGCTCTTCATCGCACTGTGCACCACTGAAGTGATTCTCCTTTCTACACCGTTGGTGCAATATACTAGTCTGTGGTTGGCGCAGCAGATAGACCTTCGGGCAAAGGCTCCGAAAAGGCATGGGGCGCATGTTGACGTGGGCATCGAGTGAAAGGTAAGTCGATCGTCGACGGATCGCTTTTTTGAATGGGCGCAAAATGGATCTTTGTTGCAGATCGATACGCGAATGTTTTTATTTCATCTTCTTCGTTTTTCTTGTTGTTCTCCTTCTAGCTCGTAATGGTGGTTCGGATATCGGATCGCAATGGAGTGTAGCAACGAGTCGAGAGGAGAAAATGTTTCACAAAACAGTAACAACGATCATGTTACGAGGTATGTCTGATCTAAGACGTCATTTGAATTTCACGTTCGAAGCGATTTGCGATAAAATCCAAGCAGGCCATGATCCAATGCAAACAATGGCCTCTCGGACGCAGCAACCATTTGGTTCATTACAATCTTCGAATGTAGTTTCATTTTTCACGTTTAACTTGAATCGCAAATGCTGGCCAGTGTTCAACGGCAATCAATTGTACAATCCAGTGAACTATCCATGAAGAAAGCTGTGTTTAAAGTACTTCCATTTTGTCAACGAACATCCCGGAGTATTCTTAGCTCTTCATACTACGGTTCTTTTGTTCAATTAGCCTGGTGAAAGATGCGCTCAGAGAAGCATAACCTACGAGAATGGCGAATCAAACATTAGCAATTCAAATAACGGATCCGATCTTAATCGAAAACCCTTCAACCATTTCTGTCATTCGCAGGCTACCTAATAGATGCTAGAACCTAAACAACGGACGGAGCTACGTGAATCATCCGGACTTCCTGTCTCACCACTCACTCACCATGACACGCGGACACACCGAAGCCCGTAGGCAGTGATCACGACGCCCGTCGAAATGCGGAATCTAAATTTAAATCAATTATTAACGAGACGCAACTGTTGAAAGACAAACAACAACCAGCGAAAAAGGTATGTTCCTACCGTTGAACCCCCCCATGTTGTACCATGTTTAATTTGTCGCCGATGCGTTGCGCCCCGCCTCTGCCCTGCCGCTCCATCGGACTCCTGTCGTCGATGCTCGCCCACCAGCAACACGGAGCGTAGAATCGGGACAGCAGCTGCTTCACATACAGCGCATGTCGAGAAGACATAGAAACATGAGAGTACCCGAGAACATACCGAACGGGACACGCGTCTGGGGACACGTCCAGCCCCTCTTACCTTTTTCCAAAAGGGGTTCAAAATTCTACCAAAAACCTCTAATCGTCCATTTTTCATCTAACCAATTGGTGCCGCGCAACGAAATGATCGTTTCCAGGGAAGAGGGGCGAGTTCTGTTGGTAGTTTAGAAGACCATTTCCCTTCCAGTGACCGTGGGAGTGGCGTGTTCGTCTGTCATGTCGAGAACACCGGCGTACCCTGCACTTCCTCCCTCTACACGTCCACTTTCATCTCCCGGCAGTGGCACGTGTGTTTGCTGCGCGCCCCGGCGTTCTAAACAAACACCTCCAGGACGCCAAATGATGGAGGCGAACCAACCAGCTCAATAACCCGGAGTTTCTTCGTTCGCGAGTCGCTCGCATAAAAGCGAAGATAAATGGCCAATATATCATCGCGCGATTTGAGTCTGGCGCAGGGCTACGGGAGGGAACAACGACCAGAACCACCCCCAGGGGCTCACCCAGTCCACCCATTCCCTTTCACCTATTCATTCACTCGAGCAGCCCCGCAACCCCTTGTCGTCGTCGTCGGCCGGTCGTTTGCCCGAATTCTAAATCGACCGAAAACCGGGAACCGGGAACGGGAATGTAATGAGTCGGAAGTCGGAGGTACCGTGACAGAAGCGGAGCGGAGCGGGCACTTAAAAAATGGTGAAAATTCCCCCTCTCTCCCGCCCCCACCTCCCATCAACCCCCGGTACGTCAGTTGCAGAATGAATTTAATGGGAAATGAACACGTGTCCAACGCCATAACGGGGCAACTCGAGAATGATTTAACCCAAAGTGGTCGTTCCCGTGGGAGAGGGGTGGGGGAGGCGGGTACCTCTCAGGTGTTAGGTTGTTCCTCACTTGTGTTGCACGTTACGCTCGGTTGCGTCTCCGCCGACCGACGGCGATTCAGTCCAGTCGCATCGTCACGGAAGTCGACAAGGGCCATCCCACGCCGGGCCGTCTGCCCTGTTCCAACTGGCAACCAACAAACCCTCCCCCCTCCTGCCAAGCGATGATGAAACTCAAGCACGCGCTTCTCACGATCGCCCACCAACTCCCCCTCTTCTCATTCGATTGCATGACATTTTCGGTTCCATCCGGTTTTAACCATCACCATCACTCACACACACACACGAGCGCGCGCATATTTGTGCGGGTGGGAGCATCTATCAATGGAACTAAAATGGGGGGGAAAGGGAATCGATCGAACAGCCCGGCACACCGAGCGCGATCGTCGCGTGACGCTGTTTGATAATGGCCCGGCTCCACCATCCCCTTGGGGTCCCAGAAGGGTTTCACTTTCACGCTGCTGGCCAAAAACAACCATCTCATCCCATCCCATCCCATCCCATCCAATCCGATCCGATCGTGACTGCGAGGGCTCGGAGGACCGTTCGATCGATCGCGCTCCATTGAGTTTCTCTTTCTTCGATGCTCTCGAGAAATGCACTTTCGCGGTCGCACCTTCAAATGCAAACCGCCGCGACGGCAGGTGGAATCCCGGAACTCACTCCGATTCCAGCCATTCTCCGCGATGTTGGCGACCGATGCCTATCGGACACGTAACCCGTGCGTAGAAAGTTCAATGGCGGCGCGAGAGCGCAAGAGCTCTGCTCTTATCGTTTCTCCACTCTTCGTGCATCGTGCTGGGGTGTTTTTTTTTTGCATCAACGTGATGCTTTGACATTGCGTAAGGTGTTGTTGTTGTGTTTATCTTCAATCCAACGCAAGTACATTAAAATTAGCCTTGAGGAGGCCTTGTTTAATGCCTGCATTTGAACCATGGTGGATAGTGTTTATACCGTTGTGTAGACAAACTTATCGCATCAACCAGTTTGATGCAGCAACTCTAATTAGCATTTATTTCAACAGTTCGCTGTTGAAATGATTCCATCCAATAACAGCCCAGTTACGCCGTCATTGCTTTTGCTTATGAATAATTGAACATCTCAACACGAGCCGTTCAAGTCACTCATCATCGGAAGGTTGGTAGAACAGTTCAGATCGGTTATAATCCTTTTAGTCGACTGCAACGAGCAACACCATCCGTGTGATTAGATAGCGCAGAGACCAACAATAGAACCACACGCGAGGCTCAAACAGAACCACCGGTTCGCGTTCCAGGTTCGTGGCCGCTGGCAACCAACAGCCAGGCATAGACACAGAGCTGCGGCCGCGTGGAAATGACAAACGTTTTATTGTTTACCGTTCAAAGCCGTATCCCAGGCCTACGGGGTGCTACTGCCGATGATGAAAAGAGGCGCGTCAGAGCCGGGGGGAAAGGGGTTGGGGATAGAGGAACCTGTTGTCTATCTAATATTCATGCGGCTCATTGCACGCTGTGTCCGGGACCACCAGGAGCAGTGGCGCCCCACTCTCTCTCGCTCTCTGTCTCCGGTGGGACTCCGGGCTAGTCCGTGGTTTTCCGCTTTTATGTATTGCCCCACAACAATGGCAAACGGTAACATGGATAGGACGGATAGAACACAACAACAATGTGAAGAGAATGGGGGGGGGGGAAAAACTCCCCCAACAAACATCATGTAACATGTCCTGTCAGCACGTATCCTGCCGCAATCCAGTGGACGACGCGAGAGGTGGGGACGATGTACGTATGTGTGTGTGTGTACGCCACGTGGCTAACCAATTTTGATTCCCACCTGATTTGAGCGACCACAACCAGCGTAACACGAACGGTATGTATACGGCCTGCTTCCGATGTGTGTCATGTCACAACAGTATCCTGCGGCGATTGTCCACCATACCCCCATCCCTGAAATCCTCCTCTCCCCCTCCATGCGCTACCGAACATGACAAAGGATTGGACTAGTGGAAAGGGTTCCAGCGGGGTGTGTGTGTGTGGTATCAAACGCTGTAATCGTGATCATACGATAGCCTCGAGGACCCTTTCATTCGTCATTCGCGTTGTCACAACAGGACATCGACATTCGACATTCGACGAGGGGTGTGTGTGTGTGTGTGTGTGGCAAAAGGGGGGAGTCCCAACATGTCGCCTCAACCTTCGCGAGGCGAGGTGGCAACGTCCTGTGGGAAATTAATTTCAAAACAATATTAGTGTCCACGACGACAAACGAAAACAGCGGACAAATCAAATTGAACTCACCGGCTCAATCCGTCGACAGGTACGAGAACGGAATGGACATAATGGAAAGACCGGCTCTCAAGCGTTCCAAGTGGAGTGTGTGGTGCGTCTCCACGGAACGTTTATTAATTCGGAAGCTTCACCGAAACGCTCCACCGAACCGCGGCCGTAACAATAGACGAGTCTCATCTAGCTAGCCTTAAAACCATTCCTCCATTCCGGAAGCTACAGAAAAAGGAAGCAACCGAAACACAGAATATGCCCGCGCCCGAAAAGTCCACTCGGCAGAAGCGCACACGCCGGTGGATCGGATTTTAATCAACCTTCTCACGGCAGCCCGCCGGCGGCACCATTGTTTGGCGACTCAACTTTTTGGGATGGACCTTATGGAGAGGAGGGACAAGTGATACAGGCGACAGGCAGGCGACCCGCGGAAAAGTGCGCGGAAATGTTACTTTTCGCAGAACGAGAACAACAGCCACTCGAAGGTCGCGCACTCGGCGGTAAATCGAGCAGCCGCCGACGTCCGGATCACCGCCGGAGTCAGGGAACGGAATCGGTAATAACCACCGAAGGATGCCGGCCATTTGCACAATGGCCGCTTTGCTCGCTTTGCTTTGGAGATGAATACGGGCCCGGCTGTTTAGAGAGCTGAAGCACGCCCCCCCGGTCGGGCCATAAAAATCGATTCCAACGTCCCGGATCAGCAGGATACCGACAGGGCGGGCCCGTCTACAATGTTACGAGATGAAGATCCGCCGGCAACGATGGCAGCGGTCACTTTGCGCGGATGTAAATGACAGGAGAGAAAAAAAAGAAACGAGCAGCAGCAGCAGCAGCAGCAACGACGGAGAGATAGAAAGATGGAAATTGTGGCGACATTATTCACCATTCAGCAGCATCGCGGCGTGACACAACGCAGCCACGGCCACGATTGATAGGACGATGACGGCACGTCAAACTGAAAATACACATTCCACCGGGCAACGGACCCGGCCTACGGCGCCAGACTGGTTTCTGCTGGCCAGAAGCACCACCACCACCGGAACCTGGGCACCGGAGGGAAAAGCATATAATTTACATAAAGCTGTGGAAATCGATCTGCTAATTGACCGCCATGTTCCGACACGCCGTGTCGCGCCGCGTCGTATCCTCTGGGCGGTCCGGGAGCCCGGGAGATGATTGATTTTTCAAATGACCCACCTCGGTACCTACTACCACCAGCGTGGGTCTCCTAGCTCCGGAGTAATCTTGTTGGCTATGGCTTTTTATGAACGCCACCGGTAGCCAAACACAGGAACTCAGCGTTCGGTAAGAGTGTGAGCCGTGTGTAAACAGTCAGACCAGACCCCGGGAGAGGCAACCTGCTGCTGCTGCTGCTACTGGTGTGCGCCTCCGGTGGACCGGAGATTAGGATGGAAGTCCCGGCTACATCGATTTCATTATCGAACAGTTTAATAAGTCGCACGGAAAGGAAATCGCTTCGGTCGCTTTTCCCAGTTCCCGCTGGCCCTGCGGCGAAGAGGAGAAAAGTCAACGAGCGAACGAAGCAACCGTACGTGGCACACGCTGCTACTGCCTAGTGCTGATGCTGTAACAAGATCATTCCCGGTGTGCAGTCCTCCTGCAACAAACAACCTTTCCTACTTGAGCGACCACCGAACCGAAGAAACGGTACTTCATTAGCGACGCAAAAACACTAAGCAAATGCTTGTCTTGAGAACCTCCTCTTGGTGCTCGAGATAACTGGCTTCCCTACTTCACTCGCTGGTGTGCAGTCCCGGCGCAACGATTCGTCGGAATGAACGATTGCTCGACGCCACCACCACCAAGAGGAGCAGCGGAGCGCATCGCAAACCGCACACCATATTCCGTCCGCCCGGTGTCACGACACGCGAATTGCGAATCATTCGAGGCGCCCGAAATCGCGTCGAAACGTAGCCATAATCGTGGCCATGTTTTAATTATGCAAAACTCGCAACACAACGAAAAGAAGATTTCGAGGGAAAGAGTACTCGCGACTAAAATCGCGGCATCGTCAAGATCGTGATGCTGTGGCTGTGTGCTTCTGTGGCTGGTTGTTCAGAGGAATGATGCATTAGGCAAGCATTGCTTGCCAAGATGCTGCGGTGTGTGTGGCAACAACCCGCCATGCACTCGCACGGTGGTACTGCAAATGAAGCCGATGGAAATAGTTGCGTTCGCAGGAAGGATTCTAAATGGGGAAAGGAACCGTCGTTGTCGAACCGTTGGTGTCGTTGTTGAATCGTTATGTTGAAAGAAATGAGCAGCACAAATGTGTGCATGTTATGACATGACAACAAGCGACTAATCACTAATCACCGCATGACAGCATGAGCCTCGGCAACCTGTCACTTTTCCACTGCACAGCATGCATGCGATCTTCGCCGCTGTCCCAAGATCAAGATTCGACCGCACATGGGTAACCTCCAGCCCTCGAGCATCTCATTGCACGAGCGTCATTTTCCTTCTCGCCAAGGCAAGCGAGCCATTTTCTCGCAACACAGCTTGGTTTGACTGCGCCAAGTTGGGCGTTGAAGGCTTTGCGCCAAGGGAAAACCGAGAAGAAGACAAAAAAAGGGAAAAGGACGGTGGAAACACGTGAAAAAGTGAAGAGTGAACTTACACCGGGCGGGCGCGAGCGCGCTCGTGTGTGGCCGCGACTCAAAATTAGACTCTGCGGCGGCCTGCGCCACGGCCAACGACCGCAACACTAAAATGCAAAAGTAATTAACCCTCAGCAAGAACCTCCGGAGGCGAACCCCCCCGGAGGTGGCAACACAACTCACCGGTGCTCGCGTGGCCTCCCGCCTCCGGCCTCCGGTTCACCTCCAGGGCAACAGATAAGGGATCGCATCGCCCGCGCTGCGGTGGCTACCGCATTCGGTGGAAGGTGGGTGGAAAAAAAGGGTGGGAGAGGGGTTTCTTTTTCGCCAACTTAAAACTACACCCCTTCTCCTGCCCTGGCCTGCCTCCCCCAAAAAAAAAACGCTAGTTGGTAGCGGATGATCTTGATTGCGCCCATCACTCTCTGCACTCACACAAAGTAACATCCGGCACTACACTCTGGTTCCGGTGCAAGGGTGAATTCTGGGGTCAGAGCAGTCTGACAGAACGGACTTTTCGTGTCGGTTCTTCGAAAGAAAAAAAAAATCGGGAAAATAAATAAATAGAAGAAAGCTGGATGAGAAACGGGTTGCATCGTGATAAGGGCCCCCGGGGTGGTGTACCCAGGTCAAAGCCCACGATGACACACAGTGAAGCGACGGCATCATCAGCGTCACACCCCAGCGCAGGAATGCAATTTGGAATCCCTGGACGCCGTAGCCAAGCGGTGCAAAGTACTGCAAACACTTCGGTTCGGTGATAAGAAAAAGTCAAACTTCTCAAGAGCCTTACAATCCGCCGAGGTTCGCAAAAAAAAACAGGGAAAAAAAGAAAAAGGGAGAAGAGGAAAGTAGATTATCGTCCAGCATCCGAACCCTGCCTCCCCCACACCACGGCGACCATGGAGCTGCTGTCGATGGAAAGATCCACGATAGTTACGAAAAGCGAAGGCGAAGGTGAACCAAAACCCATTTCCCCGGACGGAACACAATGAAATATTCAACAACAACAGCAGCAGCAGCAGCACTCACTACTACTTGACTCTCAAGGAGTGCACGTTCGTTAGCATCCTTTAGCGTCGAAATCCCCTCCCGTTGGCGACCATTGTTCCACACCACGATGATGACGACGACGAATGGTCGGGGATTCCGGTGGGCAGCAGAACATTTATTGCACTCGCTTAAGATATCTTAATTGGAGTGTACCGACTGTCGGCCACCGTGGGACTGCAGATCGGACGTCGTCCTAGCCCCCCCCCCCCCCCTCCTTTGTTCTGGGACGAAACAGGACGAAAAACCGGAAGCAACTGGCTAAATATTTAAAGCCTTTCCCGGGACCGCCATCGTGCTGTTGGTCCGGTTGGCAGCGAGCCAATTCTTGCCACAACTTCACCACCGGACCTCACGTCCGAACGCCATATCGCTGCCACCACCTCCACCACCACCTACAACGGGGTATCCGGTTTAAGGAGAACTTCCCGGGACAAGGTACGTCGACTGCCTGATGGCTAAAGTTCATAAAGTTGATTGAAAACTTCCGGAAACCAGTACCAGCGCACCTTCACCAGGGGAACGTGGATAGAGGGGACGGAAGCCGGAGTGAAATACAATATTCAATATGACAACAAATCGGATACAATTACTTCTTCCTCTACTTTTGCATCTTCCACGTCTGCGGATGATCTTCACGTCCCACCGGCCATGACCTTGGGATGAAGTCGAGATCTCGCTTTTGATGTGGGCTCCCAGTTCCTAGTTGCACCTTTCGTAGAAACCCCGGGGGGCGATAAAACAGTAAAGTTATGCTTCCGACGTGTTAGTGCTCCTTCGAAACCTAATGCTACGTTTGTCGTTCACCCACATTGGGGATGAATAATCATTTCCGTCGTTTCCGAACGATATCTCGCATTTGAAGTAGTTTCAAGGTTCCTACGCTCAAACTTTTACTCTATACAATCGCGATAGTTGTATCGCTACACCCCATTAACACATATACCCCAATAAGATACCTTTATTGACCTATTGAAAACGCTTAAAAGGTCATTAGCTATGGACTAATCCGACCGTACAGTGCGGATTTATGCTTTGATCCACACCACAACACAAATCAATCATCTAATCCGTCACACACCAGGGCGCGGTGGTGACCATTTATGGTGGCAGCATAACAGTTAGAGCTTCGATCAAATGAAATGCAATCAAGATTGAAATCGATTGATCGATTTGTCGAAAGAGCTGACCAAACAACACCAGAAGCTGTTGCTCGATCGTTTCTCGATAAGCAAATAACGCGACGCCATGTTTGTTTGTTTGTTTGTTTGAAATTGACATTTGTAATGCATTTGAACAGAGTGGACATTCGCGACGGGAAATCTATTTAAAGGCTATCTCGCGGGCCTTAAAACGAAACGAACCGGATTGTGAATCACAAGAACCACCAGCTATGCGTCCTCTATCCCCCCACCCAGGTAGCTTCCAGTTAATCATCTGTGTTAATTAAGAGTTCATCGCTTCCCGAGTCGTGTATCCAGCGAACCGGTTGGGGATGTCCGGCAAAGTGCAACGCTCGCTAGAACACCGATTACACCAGCGATGCCAGCGACCTTGCAGCAGCAGCAGCAGCAGTAGGACCATCAACAGAACTCGCTCCGGATGCACCTTTATCCCCCAAAGCAATTATCCTCCCAGATCGGATCGGAGATCTCCCATCGACCACCCAGCCCCCCCTGTGGATGGCGCAGAGAGAGAGAGTACAGACCAGAGAGAGTCTCTGGTCACTTCGGAAGTTTGTCTAGCTTGGCATCGCGGCATGGAACAGCCAAACAGCGTAACACACCAAGCGACAAACCAACACCCCTCCCGGGGTAAGGTGATCCACACTTCCGCTGACTGGCCAAAGTCACGGATCGACCCCTCGCCACACACACATACACACATAGCATCGCCGGACTGGAGCATTATGCATGTGTGTGCGCGGCTCCACACTTCGTCGAGAGCGCTCGAACAGGTTCAATGCTCCCGGGGTGCCGGCCATCGCCTGGCTGCTGACCATTGCCCATGGGGGTCTCTCTCTCTCTCCGTTTCTCGTTCTCGCTCCTACCAGCTCCACCTTGTGTTGGGGCGCTCGGGGGAGCAGCAGCACCACCCCCGGGGACTGTTCCATGTTGAAGCATAATTTGAGCCTCGCCCCAAAGAGAACCGAGCTCGGTCGGTCGGTCGCTCGCTCGGTTGGTCCGGTCCGGTCCGGTCGCTCGCTCGTGCTGGCCCCAAAGAGGCGCTGCGAAGAGCACGTGGTGTGGCGAATGGCGAAAGAAGCATGAAGCATAGCCGAGACGATCACACAACATATCCGCGCCGCGATGCGAGAAGCGAACGAACGAACGAATCGGAATGGACAGAACCAAAGAACCAGAAACGATGGGGCCTCTCGAGCTGACCCCAGGGTGGGTCTAGCGAATTGTAAATGAAAGAAACACAAAGGCAAACCCAACCACGCCGTGCCGTGTGGTCAAAAAGTGGCCAAACCATGAAATAAGGCAAGAAGGCAGTAGAAGGAGGCATACGTTAACCGGTGGTAGCATTAGGCACAGCGCCACAACACCACCACCACAAAGCTATGGGCGCACATATCATTATCATAGTTTATGCAAAAGCAACGCCACAGATTGAAGTGCTACGATGGTGGGGATGCCGTTCCGGGATACACTTTTTTTTGTCCAAAAATAAAAGCAAAAGAAAAACCCTTCAATCAGATGCAACGATCATTAGACAAATGGCAATGGCTGCTTTACACCGCTTTTTAACGATGCAGTTAAGCATTCGTTTGGCTAATGTTTTGCGTCGACAATTAGGTGAATCCTTGTGCTTACAATAAAGTTGTACAAACATGAATTTCAAATTTTAAGCATTCGACCCAAAACATTACAATATGGATCAAGAAGAAATACATAATGCAATGTATTTCATCAAACCGTAGGCCAATGTTCCAGTTTTCCGATAAATCGTCGTCGAAGTGGACAAACAACAGGACTTTCAATTCCAGCAGCCAGCAAGGCAACCTTTCCACAAAACCACACCGACATACACACACATACACACAGCCAGAAATGTAACTCTGACCAGTCCACTTCTTGGTATCCATTTCATCTCCAGGTCCGGGCGTCTGCGTGCGACCGAAGAGAGAGAGAGCATGTCGCCAACCCCAGGAGTCGTGGGTCCTTCGCTTGCCCAACCCCCCCACCAAAAACCCTCGAGAGTCCATTCCTCCTCTCCACCATACACACACACACACACTCCCATACACAACCACACGGTCGCCGGTCCCAATGGTCCTTTCTTGGATGCGAAAGCGTGTCCGACATCGTCCGCACGGCCACTTGTTGCTTCACTTCCACTGTTGCCCAGGCCAGGCGCTGGCACAACCGAATCCTTCGTGTCCGAAGCGCCAGCAGCCACCAGCCAGCAGCCAGCAGCCATCCTGCCCTTGCACCGTTTGCGTTTGTTTATCATTTTTACTTTGACTTCCACGACGTCGACGTCGTCCCTGTAGTGGGTGGTGGGTGGTTTTTGCAGAGCTGCTGGGAGTGATCCTTCTGGGCAAAACCGCCAGCTTAAAGGGACCGGAGCTGAACCTAGAGGAGGAGTTCAATGATTGTCACATAGCTGTCAGTTGCCAGTATCCTGCAGACCGCGGGGAAACCTGTTCCAGCCACAAGTCTCGTGACCGGCGAGAGGACAAACGCACACTTCGACATAGAGGGCGAGCGCGTCTTGTGGTCAGCGGCAACTGACAACTGACCGCACCTTCACCGACTGTCAACTGGAGGTGTGGAGGTGTGCTTCGAGGGGCCCATTATCGTCCATTATCGTGAGGTAGTTAATTAAAAATGTAATGCGATAATTGCGCAACGACCGCCATGGCGCTTCAAATCACCGGGGCGCGCCAGAGAACAGAACAGAAGCTTAAAGCAAAAGAATCCTGAAGGACCGACGACAACCTACCTTTTGTGGCGCGATTGCTCTTCGCCGCTCGCTCGCTGAACTGAGAACTGAGGGTCTCCGGCGTCTAGCACGTTCAAAACACCAGGCAAGAGGTCCCTCTTGGTCTGATTGAATACCACGACGACGACGACGACGACGACGTCAACACACTATAGTCGGCACGCCGTCGAAACGGCCCTCCCTCGCAGACGTACACGTCACTTCCGCCCTTCTGGCTTCTTCTTCTGCTTCTTCTTGCAAGCGTCTGCCGCCGTCGTCGCTACGGCTGGTGGCTGGCGCTGCACTTTAATTGCTTTCCATTCAACACTTGCGGTTGCCTTGACGGTTTTGATTCGCTGCACCTCGCAATGAAACCGCGAAACCGCGACACACACACACACACACGCGCCGAGGGCACACTCACACACAAACACTGTGATTTAAGGAGCACTCTTTCGCCGAAAGATGCCTTTTTGGGCGCCCCGGAACACGCTGTCACACTAAGAACCACTGGAGCACAATTATCACTTCACGAAAGCGAACGCAAAACACTGCATCGACAGAGGGAGAGAGAGATTGAGAGAGAGTGAGAAAGAGAGAAAGGAACAAAAAGGTGGATAAAACAGCGAAATCAAGTGACTCCATCTAAGTAGAAGCATAATGGAGAAAAAGGGAAAACGGGAATCCCCGGTGGGGACTGCAATTGCCGGGCGAGAAAGGGGCGCCTCTTTCGCGCCAAAGACCTTCGCATCCGGGATCTTCTGGTCTTGGGGGACGGGATGGATCTTCTGGAGCACCGACGAGCATTCCACGTCTGCTGTTTCGCGTAAGGGCGAACCATGAGGGTGTTCGATCATGAGGGAACCGAACCAGCCAGGCCCAACTCCAATTGCAGTAAAATCGATCGAAAAACCGGTTTTGTGCGGCATCGAAACCGGCAGCCAGCAGATGGAGAAGCAGACAGAGAGACAGACAGAGAGAGAGAGAGAAAGAGAGCGTGCCAATGCAAGATCATGCCACCAGGACTCGACGAGCGGAACATTTCCACGGCACACGGCCACTGGGCTGGACTGGACACACCGATTAAATCCGGTTTCCGGTCCGAAATGGTCCATCAACAACGCGTTCACGCAATCCTTGCCGGAGCATCGCCGTTTGAAGCAGTTGGCCAATCCAACCCTATTTGGTGCCGCCCAAAAAATGCGACAATCCGGATGCTGGCGTTGCGATCAGAATTCAAAACATGCCAGCGTTAGAACGGACAACATCAAAACAGTCACAATTAGCATAAATATTGATCGCAACGCTGCGGCCATCGGCCGCGTCTGATCGGACACCGTAGCAGACACAGAGACACACACACATGTACACACACACCAAGGTGATCTTCTTCAGCTGGTTCAATGGGAGAGGAAACCGGTAGAAAAGCTCGAAGAAAACAAGTTTCTCGCGTTCACCACGCGCGATCTCGCGAGTCGTCGTCGTCGCCGTCGATGGTTTTGTGTTGGAACGGCTTTTTTCCTCTGTTTTGGGGAAGCAAACTCTACTCAACCGGCAAACCGCATCCGACATGTACCCACTCGTCGGTCATCGAAATGCTTCTTTTCAATCACCACCCGGTTGGCGGATTGTCGTGTCGTGGACACTGCGTTCCGGTGCGACACTTCCTTTTCACTTCTTGCAACCTTGGGAACACCACCGGACCACCGGATTCCGGAACCGAAAACACACACCCAGAACACACCGGGACTAAAGGAACACAGAACACGATAAAAAAAAAACAACACAAGATGCCAAGTTCGCGCGTACCTTTGATGCTGGTGATGCTGGCGGTGTTGTCGCCGCGTCTAGCGCGTTGTGGAAACCGTCCGGTGTGTAAGCGGAACGACTTATGCTGGCTGCTTGCTGGGAACCGACGACGACGACAACGACAGCTTTTCTGCTTCTGTGACCACCGAAGCCCGAACACGAACTGCTGGCTAAGCGAAGCTGGCGGCGCGTGGTATGTTCCGTGTTTGGTTCGCGTTCGTGTCTTGGAGTCCGAGCACACGGCACTTTCCTGACACCGTTCGGCCGCGGCGCTACGAAGCGTGAAAGAGAAATGAGCACCCACTGCCCACGGTGGGTGAACCCCTGGTGGAAAACCGGCGTTTTCCAAACTAGCTAGCCCTCCCCTCCCACAAGAAAACCATAACCTACACCATGCATTCGGTTCGTAGCGTAAAGAAGGGGAACAGAGAAATTGTTCCCGGTGTGGAGACAATTCGACTTTTGTTAACCTACTTCAATTGTTATTTCGTTTCTTTATGATAATCGAACATCATTAGATGATTTAAAAAAAAAACTAATTAAAGATAAACATTTCATAATTTGGTTAGTAATTCAATTTGTTTAATGTGTCTGAATTAAAACATACCACAGATGCTATTTAAATAATTTTAAATAGTGTTCTTGCTAATAATTAAATACTACAAATAGTTTTACTAACCTCGCTCAAGGAATAGTCGTCCTTTTTGCACAGGATTTACGCCTTTAGCACTTGAAAACAGAAAGCAGCAATTGGTTTAACATAATATTAGTTAATAGTTATTTTAGTTAACATTTATTAGGACTAAATTACACTAATAAATCCATTAAATTTAAACAAACAAAGCCAACCATCAACCAAAATTAAGAAATGTGCGAACGATAGTGAAAGAATCTCAGCAACCGAGAAGCAGCGAGTTCATCCGAGTAGCCGCCGATCGCACGTGCTCGCGCGAGTAGTAGTAGTACACTTCGCTTCGGGCTTCGGGTAGTATTCGGGCGCCGCCCGGCATGAACACCCGGAGCACGTGGGAAAGCGAGCATGCGGCCGAAGCATAAGAGGCTGCTTCTTGCTGCACACCGCGGCCAATCTTTCACTCGATCGCTCGAACTCCCTTTTCTCTCTCTTTCTCTCTCTCTCTCACTCCATTTCTGGATTTTCATGCATTTTCCGATTGTGGCAAGCAGCGAGACTAATTGATCGGTCTACGAGGTGAGCATCATGGGAATGTTTCGTTCCAAAGGCCTTCCCCTTGGGGGCATCATCCGCTCCCCCTGAAAACGCGGGAATCATTGTTGACTCCCGCGGTTACGGCGACAGTTTCGGAACGGGGTTTCGATTCGTAACGCCACGGACGCATCCGCCACTTTGCGGCAAATCATTTGAACTCCCGCTCAGGGGGAGGGCGGGTGGACGAAATGGTCTCACAATGATTGACAGTAAATCGAAAGATGTCGGAAGATGCGAAAGCCAAACACCACCATTCGTCCCTCTTCACACACACACACAGATACTTTGATACGCACTTTGACATTCTATCAGCGATTATTGATGGATCGGTCTCGGGAGTCGGACCGCGCGACTCCCGCCCATTCGTTCGTTCGCTCGAGATAGTCCGACGGGAATTCGGGTTGACCTGAAATCATCCCCTCCCCCTCTCCAAAGGCCACCATTAGCGCAATGAAAAGTAAAAACGGAATGACGTCACAACCAGTCTGAGCTCGTCATGCGATGCAATGGCGAATGCCTTCTAAAAATGGTCTAAGATTGTCTTCGCCGGTCGGTCGGTTGGTCGGTCGCGGATTTACGCGTTTACCCGAATTGATGAGGCTGGCTGATGATCGGTGGCTTTTCGGTCGCTTTTCGGCAGCTAATGGGGCGGCAATTTTCTTGTCTCTACACACACACGCACACACTCCTCGGAGCTACCAGTTAGCCATTACGATTGGCCATTTTAATGGACCGATCTTCTAGTTATCGATGACGAAAAGAAGGGTCCTTGAGGTCGTGAGCGCGGCTAGAAAATGGCGTCAATTTGCATCGTGCGCATTTCATTTCGAGGGGTCCGTGTGAAAAAAGGAAAAGATCTAATGCAGTGGCGAATGATGGCTGCTGATTGGAAGTAATTATATAAATTGGAGTTTTTTTGCTAATTTATTACTAGCCTTGGTTGGAGAAGAAATTTGCAAAATGTGGAAATGCTGACTGGCTGCCGGAATCCGATCAAACCCCAAAAGACTCATTGACAACATGTTCGTGGTTTTGCGGTTTGGTTTGAAACTCGCCATTCAGAATTCAAGTGAAACAATTCCAAACGAACGAACAGCCAGAGCTGCTGCTGCTTACCGTTACTCACGGCCTCGGTCGATCTCTCAACATATTATGCAGCCTAATTTTTGATAAAAACCAACCATCCGCGCATAAAACAACCCCCCCTCTCCCCAGCATAATTGTTCACGTGGGGGGCGCTTTTCGTGTTTTTCATTTCATTTTTCACCCGAAACCCCAAAAAGGCTGCGCAAACGCAGGAGGAACAGGTCGACATAGCACGGTGGGACGAGGCTAAATGGTGGCTAGTTGAGCAATTGCTTCACCATTGAAACATAGTGTTTCGCAGAGCAAATACCTCCGAGAGAGCCGAAAAGCCCTCTGAGCCGCGCTGAATAAAACATTCCGCCCGACAATGTGTAATAAAGGGCGGCCAAACATTTCGGCAAATGGCAGCACGAGACGACGAGTGCCCTTTTTTGGGCCCCCCCTTCCGAATTCGCCTTATCGACAGCGCCCACCTCGCGTAGGTCGTCGCTTGCCACACCTTTCCTCATCGCAACATAATTTTACGCCCTTCCTACGAGAGCCACGAAATGGCAAAAAAAAATTTTGCCGCGGTATTTCGTTCTGTTTGCTCGGTCAAAAAGTGGCCCTTTTCCGTGAGGTTTGGAGTGTCGAAGCCAGTCCGCTCGAGTTATTTGCTCAGTGCTACCGAACGAAATGCTAACACCAACGGCCAGATGATTAATTGTTCGAAATGATGACTGGAGCTCATAACGGAGGCTGACTGACGGTCGGGAAAGCCTTTGCTCGGAACTCGGGTACGCGCAATGCAACATTTATCTTATTTTCATGGAAAACTTGGGGAGAATTCGAGGGAGGAGGTGGCGTGGCGCGCACGTGTAACCATCTTCTCTCGCCGGCTGACTAATTTCATTTCTACCAAGCCAGCCAGCCAGCCAGCCAGCCAGCCAGCAAGCTGCCAAGTTTAGAATTTGCTTTTTGCATATTTCATCGTCATATCGCCATCGGCCCACCATGACGGTGACGACCAACCGACCATCGGAGTGCCACTTGTTCAATGTTAGCCCCTCACCACCTTCCACTGGCCGCAGCCTGACTGTCGATGACTCATCGTCCTCCTAGCAGCAGTGTCAGTATTGTGCAACCCTGCTTCACACTCCGTCCATTCCTCGTTACTAGCGCTCGAGAGGGAATGGAATAGATTAAGCATTCCGAATGTAAAACTTTTCTATTATCCTCAGCAGCGGGCTCCTTGTCCTGGCAGCAAGGGGGCCAACGAAACACTCCCAACCAAAATACCACCAGCGCAGCGCAGCGGAAGTGATCGCAGTAGGTTGCTACCTGTTGATTTGACAGCTGCGTTTGTCAAAGCAAACCATCGAGCAACCAGCCAGACTGCTGCGTTAGCTATGAAGTGTTAGCCGGTCTCGAAGGACTCCGCATCCTAGCGAATACAAAGCGGGACCTCGCCTCTTGAAACCGGATCGTCAGCACCATATTGTTCGGAGCTCTTGAAACACAACCAGTCGCGAATGGATGGAGTAACACGAGCGTCCCCGCGTCGCAGCACTTTAATTACAGCGATCGTTAATCCCCAACGGCGGGTCAAAAACGAGGGATTTCACGCTGACGTCAAGAGGGCGAACATATTGTGAATGAATGAAAAGGGGTGAAAGGGCACAAATCGTTGAGCGTTTCCGGCTGTCAACCGTGTTCCAACTCTTGCAATGAATATCGCGCCTTTAATTGCAGACCTCTCTCTCTCTCTCTCTCTCTCTCTCGAGAAGAGTAGCGAGGGGTTATGGTGGTGGTACGGTGTGTGAATAGCGAGGAACTCGACTCGATGTCGAGAGGGAATGTCGCATCGGGACCCTGTTACCGACAAACGAGCCGTGGTGACACGTTGTTCCGGTGGAATGATTGCCGGGCTACGTACGTAGCGTAGGGACACAGACATTCCAATACATGGCCCCAGCACCGGCAGAATCCTCAATCCGCGGGGAGTTATCACATTGTTTTACAAAGCGATGGTGCGGCTCGTTACATCAAACCCTGGATGCCATCCGATCATAATACGGATACCACCCGGTCCCGGCGTTGTTCTGCACGACGACTGCAAATTAGATGTCAGCATGATTGTGTTCCGCATGATGGATGTTGCCGGCGGCCCGCTGGATGCCTCCAAAATCCAACGCGGAACCTCCAGCGTTCCGACGAATTCAAGGGAAGGGGGTCATGTGTTTGCAATAAAATCTGCGCCGGGAATGCAAATCCCGGCACAGGAACATTCCCCAAATAGTTGCTCATTAATTATGGAACACACACACACGAGCGCGCTCGCACGCGCGCGCCTGGAGTGAAACCCCAGGGCCCATAATCTGTGCCAGGATACTAGGAGCATCCTCGTTCCTCGGTTTGGCCCCGACATACCGTACCGTGGATGCGCTTTTCGCGCTCAGCACACCGGGAATCGATAAGTACAGCTAGCTGATGTGGGCATATGGTCATGGCATTCAATTTAAAACTCAAACATCCTTCCACAGACCCTCACCTACAACGTAGTGCATGATGATCTCCGCCGACGACGACGACGACGAAATTGGCAAACCAACCATTGGGTTTTCGCGCCCGTACTCTCGCAGCACTCGAAGGATCTGTTGTCGAAACACGTTATTCAATGTGCAACTCACGGGGCCAAGGACGACGCCATCCATGGCAGAGAGAGAGAGACGAGCGGAGAGGATGACCCTGTCTGTGAAGTAGCACCATTGATGCTCGTCCGATCGCTTGCCCATACGAGGTATCTGTAATCGAGAAAATATCATTCACCGACCTGGAGGTGGCTGCAGAGAAGTGCCTGGAGTCCTTGACAGGCTGCAGAAGGTTGCCGAAGCCGTCCGCCCAGAACCAGAAACGAACGAAATGGGCAACCTCCAATGTAATCAACCTCTGTAAACGGACCACATCGTCTCGGTTCGCAGCGAGGCAAGGCTAGACGACACTCGTGACCCAACCTGTTTATGATTTGGATCAGGCCAGCACCACGACGACGACGACGAGGACGTTACGGCAAGAACGGAAAGGGCAAAACCGCAGCCGCTCTCCTTTGTGGAGCAGAAGGAGAGATGTTGTCATCGACGTTACTCTTCGAATCTTCTCGAGGGATGTGGAGTTTCGTTTTTTCCTTTTTGTGTGCTCTGTTGGCCAAACGTCCTCCAAATATTCTTTGGTGTAGCTATCGCTAGGATATCCTGCTAGGGAACAATCGGAGCAACAACGGGCTGAGGTCACAGAACCACGCGGATAACCTTCAGCGAGCGCCGGTATTCAACGCCAGACATTGAATTCCATCAAGCAATATGTATCACGGTTTGAATCACGGCACGAAAGCATCTGGTACTCGTTCTTTATGTTCCTCCGGAAACCTTTTCAAGGCCGCCTCCGGCACCCTTTGCCACCACGCTCGACGCACATACGACCACGGTCCCCTCTGTTCAGGATTGGCATTTCCGTCCGGGGGATGGCTTCTGTGCCGTCGCCACACTCCGCTGAGTCTGGACAGGTAACGTCACCTTGAACTGGCTTATACTTGATGACAGGCTAAATACCAACACGCAGCCCCTACTACTGTGTCCTGATTTTTTGTTTTCTTTTGGTGTTTTCATTGCTGCTGCGCCCAACCCTGTACGGTTTCATGATGCCGTTTAGTTGCTCGGTAGTGTTGTCCAGTGGCTTGGCGCACCGGAACGCGAACCGGCCCAACAAGGATAGGTTGCCATTTGGTGAAGATGCATTTGTTGTTGTTGCTTTTGTTTTGCGCTCGCGGCACAGATTCTCCAGCCGCTAGCGCAAATGTCAAAGTCATTAAATGGCGATCGTGTGAAGAGTTATTATTGGCCACCGGGCAGGCACAGAAGGTCTGTAATGACAGCTTTATAGGCCGCGCGAGCCGCAATGCAACAACGCAGAGCAGCAGCAGCAGCACCAGCTGGCAGATGATGGAGTGCAGCTGATGCTAGCCAGCGGGGCCAGGTCAATGCAACAATGTTGGGCTCGTCCTAATCGTCCCAAGAACACCGTATTTGACATCTAATGAGCAAGGGAGGAAATATTTATCTAGGAATGAACGAAGGTATTCCATTCCTCATCCCAGAGAAGAATGATTTAGGGATGTTTTCCTCTTCTTGCAATTATTAAGCGAATAAACAGCGAAAGCGAAAACGGCAGAAGAGCATGAATCCTTCTGTTGTATCCTATCGAGTGGATCTCCGGCATTCCGTGTAGTTTCTTCTTCTAACTCGCGCTTCTCCAGCGATTCATGATTGTGGAACGAGAACCGTAAACCGAACTCATTACTCTTGGTACTCGAGCACCAAAAAGGGAACCACTTTTTTCGCCCGTTAAAACTATTCGCCCGTGCAGCTTTCCCTTCCTGCATTCCGAGGAGAAATTGAACCTATTAATTACCGGGCTGTGAGCTGGGCTGGGAGGGATGGATTACCCCGAAGGTCCACGGTGCCGCGATGTGCGTTGATTACCGCGAGAGTTTGGTAGAAAAAGGGAGAGGAAAAGAATCACAAGATGAAATCTGGCCAAAGTTTCCCATCCGGTTTCAACCGGTCCGTGTGGTAAGTTATGCAGCGCAAGACCATAAGGAATGCGGCATTCTGCGTTGCTCATTTGTTCGACAGAAGTTTTGTTCGGTTTTTTTTCCTTTTGTGCGAAAAGAACGATTTTTTGGGGGGATTTTATTTCGCAGATTCGCACTTAATGTGTTCGTGCGGTTTTTTAAAAAATGGCTAAAATGTTGGTCTAATCCTGAGAAAAGAGCTGCGATGAATGGGAACCTTCGCAGTCGTTCGCAGAGCTGGCCAAAAGCGAAATAGAATAACAGAGTATTCTGTATTCCATTGAGGTTGATGGTATGTTCAATTGCTTCCACGTTTAAGACTAATGTTGCTACACACAATACTGTCTGCCTTGACTAAAGATCAAACACCAATTCGCAACAACCACTACGAGACGGGATATGTTCTCCAGCGAAAGCAATACAATCCACACAAAGCATCTCCACCAGCAACAGCTTCCTATCGTCCGAACTAGCTCAAAGTTTCCGTCAGATGCTCAAAAATAACTAAACACCCTTCATGAGTGCGACTTCCACACCAGAAGGCAACACGAGAGTGCTCCAAAGCAAACCCTTGAAAGCTCTCGACTTACGGATTGGACTAGTCAGTGGGTTTCGGAGGAAGTTTTTATCACTTCCACTGCAGGCGTTGAAACTGAACCACTTGTGAAGGATGACCAAAGTTTGTTTTCCAAGAAGGAACCCGTTATGGTGTCGTTGGATCGTTCTCGATTCCCGATGTCCCAATAGCTAGAGCGATGTATCCTTCAATCGATTGCCCACCAAATGGGGGAAATGGAAATTGGAATGTAGAAAATGTATTTCTACTTTAAAGCTACCCCACGATTGAATTCAAGGGAAAAGCAACACAAAACAATGTCCTGCTGGGTTGTGATACGCGGGATCATAGCTCACCGATGCCGCTGCCACAACCAGAACGATCCAGATTATCTGTTGTAATGGGCTTAAATAATTGATTTAATTGTTTTACCCCTCGGGTGTAACGCATAAACGCAATGGTCGCATCAGCGTTAATGCGTCGACGAGCACGAGTTGGCATGGCACACATACACACACACAAAAAAAAGCTGGTGCAAATTTGCAACAATGACTCTCGGTGACGCCAACATCATCACCGATGGCAGGGGATGGAACTCTGAAAGCTCCATCCATTTTTTAAATAACCTTTTTTTCGTTCTTCACTTTTTTACGCAAACATACACACATATACGGGCATTCGAATGGCCCTTCGCATTGACAGGACATCCATTGTTTGCCCATTACTCGGCAGCAGCAGCAGAGAGCAGCGAACCGATTCCCGGCAATCGTTAATCCCGTCGATCTCGATCTCTCGAAGTCCTTCTCTCGTGAACCTGAAATTATGAAGCTCGTCCGTGATGATGGAGGAGAAACGCATCAATATTTACATATTCCATCGGTTATCCGGAGTGATAAAAAGTGGACACCAACTCGTATCCTGCTGCAGCATGGAGCCCACCCTCTCTCCTCCCTTTGCTTCTCCATCGCAATGACAACTGTGACGGCATTACATTGTTAGCACGGGCACGGGTTGCAAGTGAGCCAATGACACCGGGGGATTCAATTGCTCATCCACCACCCTCTGGACTGGAACTGAGGAGGTCTCCCATGGCGCCGGATTCCGAGCGCGCTGCAACCGATCATTACACTCGGTACCACTGCACCAGTGAGCTGCACTGCGGCGACAATGTTGGCGTATCAACGGGGTGGCCTCGTGAGGGTGTCACGGTCCGCATTTATAAAGTGTAATTGATACACTTTTACACGACACGCAGCGGCCCCGCAGAAGAGAGAGAGAGAACGAGAACTGGTCACAGCTTCCGATGGCCAGCGTTTGACAGTTGCAGCGTTTTTTTTCGTTTTGTTGTTATTTCAAATTCTTTTTTTTATGCCTATCTTGTGCGTGAGCTCCGGCGGATTGTGCTATTGTTTTTCGAGTGTCCGTTACACCTTCGCCTCGTGTTTCATTCGCTCTGGACGGTATCTGCCTCCTGTTTTTTTTTTGCTGCTGCTTCCCACGTAATGATTTACGATTGAATGGACAGCCCACCGATGCGTAGGAAAATACGGAGGAGGTGGTGGGGTGGAGGGAGTCGGTAAAACTGGTAAACAGGAAATGAAGCGTAATCTGGCCCCGCCGGAGTAAAATCGGGGTTTGCATACAAATTAACAACAGCAAGGCTTTAATATGCGAGCGCGAATCGAGTGCTTGATTGTGGTGGTGTTTGTCGAAGCAGCCGGAATTGTGCCGGAGCGCAAGGACATGGGAAAAAATGGTTGTAACGGGACGAGTACCTCGATACTCGTTTGGGGTGTGTTGTCTCGTTAACATTAAAAGGATACCTTTTGAAGCAACTGTACCATAATTCGAAAACGATTTCCATTTGTCATTTTTTATTACAAATCGAAGATACCATTGGGATTCGAGAACCGTTGGTGTTACTCTCTGCAGGCAGCTGGTTACCAATCTAGTTATCTGGTTTGCTTACCAGGACATGCAATGATTATCCTTTTTTAATTTCATTTATTGCTACCTTCTGATTTGAATTAAACATAAAGCATTACAAAATATCATTATTCGTGTGGTCCCAACAATACATCCATATCACTCCATACTACTAATTATCTGGCATGGATTGATTAATTTTTATACGCCCCGTCATAATCACTTTCTCTTATCAAAACCATCCAGTCATACAAACCAATATTTAATATCCACAATCGGACGCACTGTAACACACAGGTCATGACAGGACAGAGGTCGATTCTGTGCTCTAGGCCACCGAAAGTGCACCCAAACATCGTCAATCGCATTCAAACCATTTATTTGCTTTCCTCTGTTCCAGCCTCCGTTTTTTCCCATTTTTTTTCCATCATCCTCGTGTGCATGACAATCGCATCTGTGGTCGTGGTAGTTCATTTGCATTTAAAGTAATTCACGCGCGTGTTTCAGCACCGAACGACGCAATTGCAAGCGAATGGTGACTGCAATTCTGCACCACCCCCCGGGTGGGGGCAATATCCCAAGAGCAATCGGACTCATGTTTTTACAGCTTCCGCAATGGCGATGACGGTGACGGCATCTCCACGATGCGAAGCCGCGATGTAGATTCTGGCGCAGTCTTCGCGCAGGGGCGTGCGTGCGCCGCGTGGTGCAACAGGCCTTCAGGGGCCATGCCTTTTAATCATAACACCACGCTCCACCACCACCACCACCGATCGTACCCTCGCGCTACTCTCGGGGCAATCGTGGCGTGGTGCAACCTTTCGACAGCTAGTTTGGCATTTCAATTCGCACGCGGCTCGGTTCGCCTCTAGGTTTTTTTTTTTTGTTTTGTTTTGGGGGGCGGAAATGGACACGAATACAACAAACGAAACGCGAAACTCCCCTCCTCCCCCCCAAATAAGGCATTGACCTTTTTAGGTGATCCGTGTGCACGATCGCCCCCGAAATAAAATCTAAAAACCCGGGTGAGATGCTGATGTTGCAACAATAACCCTAGTCCTCGGGCTCTATAATTTCCAACCCCACCACCCCCATCCCTCTGTAGTGTGGGCGTGCACATCTTAACAGTGGTGAATGACGTGGTCGATGCAGGCCGCCCAATTTTCGGGAATAGGAACCGTATGGTGGTGGCGCCTTCGTTGAGCATATTGCTCAGTTTCTTGGCGTCGCACCACATGGGGTGCTATTACGATTGACTGCAGCACCGTGAGCGTGAGCGCACACACGCCCCGTCCAAGGTCAGCCACAGCTTTCGGTCAGCCGGAGGAGGTTAAGCCCTCATTATACCGTGGAGACACGGGCGTGAGTCTCACAACCGCTGCCATTGGTACGCAATGGTTGGTGCGTATGCAAAGTAGGCGCGCTCACTGCGACGATCAATCTGGTAGCGTGACCGGCGCCTGTGCACTCCATGCACTCTACACACACACACATTGCCACGCTTCCACTCCGGTCACGGTAATGAGCGACCCTTTCTTAGGTCGTGGAACGAGTTTTCTCCGTCAATCGTGGCGCTAGCGAATGCGCGCTTGGCGGTAACGATAAGCAAGGAACCACCGACCGGGGAATGGCGGGGTGCAGAAAGATTAAACCTACGGATTACAACGGTTAGCGACCACTGAATGGATGCTGGGGAAGCGAGTATTTTTAGAAACCGGACGCCATTACTGCTACAGCCCGTGTGTCGTGTCCTTATATGATCAAAGCAAACCTTTCAAACAACTCTCACCGGCACTGTGTTGGGTGTCATGGTGATACACGAGCTGATACACAAAGCTGATAAACGTGAAAATGTAAGTTGGCTGGTAGTGAAAGACAAGGTACCTCGATGAGGGGGGTGGGGACCTTGAGCGTGAGTTCGTGCGATCAAGTTGCCACCGGTTTGTCACGATTAGCATAATATGTAACAGCTTAATAGCGCGCTCGTCTACGGGGTCTATCGAGCTGATACCGAGCAATGACTGATTGGCTTCTACAGCAAACGAAGAATATTCCGAACGATCGGCACACCATCGGGGAAAGGTCCTGGTATTTCCATAATTATGTGTGCTCCAAAGCGATATCATAACACGGTTCATAATTCAATTAGAGGGACGAATCATTTATTTAAGTTACGCTTCAACCTGTCCTTCCCTTTAGCAGAAAGAAAAAAAAGAAAGAAAAACCCACAAAAAACCCGCTTTCTATCTGCGAAGCAGTAAAAGCTTGCCTTTTATTTCCAACTTTATAGGTCAGTAAGGCACATAACTGCACCGGCTACCCCTCCCCCGCCACCGGCAATAAATCATTTGCATACTCGTTAAACCGAAACCATAGCGTACCGCACATTTAATAAAGATCATTCGCTTCACAACCACCACCACCGGTGCTCATCGCGTGGCCACCGCGAATCGCATCTCCTTCATCTCGATGCACGATCTTCATCACTTCACGCTACGCACACTAACCCCTACTCCCACCTCACCGGTCCAACGGCCCCATAAATTCTTGCCCTCCGCGACGATTGCTAAACTTCGTCACTTCGTCACACTCCGTGGCTCCGTTGCTCTCTCACCTTTTTCCTCCGGTTCCTTTCCCATTGATCTTCCCTTCCTTTGCAATGGCTCCCCCTTTTCAAGTGAAGAACCTAGAGCGAGAAACCGATTTGGGAGCATAAGACCGTCCGCCGCGGTCATGGGTTGTTGCGGTTCGCGGCAGTCGCCGTCGCCACCGCGTTATGGAAGATCGTGACATAATCTCAGCATAAATCATAGTGCACCAGCGGACGGCGTCGTCGTCGTCGACGGTGGGGCCGCAAACCCAAACTTTGGCGCAACAATTCACCCTCCGAGCCCCTCTCTTCGTCGCCACCTGGTTCCGGATGATCGCTGGGAGAAGTTTTGAGCAGCAAAAAGAATCTCCCGAGCTTGCTCAGCTCGCGTACCAACACTGCCACAGGGGAGCAAAGATGGCGATGTTAGTGGTGGTGGTTGTGGTGATGGTGGTGGTGGTGTGTGACCTCGCGTTAACTTCTATGCAATTTCCATAATTATCCCGACATAGTTTGGGGGTGGAAAAAAAAATGGAAAAATTGCTCGCCCTGCCCGCCCTTAATCAAGGGGCCAAGGGGCCAAAGGTGGAGGTGCGCGCTCTCTTCGTGAACATCATCATTCGGGCGGCGCGAAGCTCAAACCACAAAGTTCAGTGAAATATGTGGCGGTGGCTTTATGGGTTTTTGTTTTTTTGGTGCCAAAGTCCACAACTTGCGTCCCTTGCGTTGCGAACTTTGCAACCGAACAACTGAACATTTCTCTCTTTTTTAAGGCGCGGAAATATGATTAACTAGCCTAACAAATTTCTGGTCCCCAGAAACAGAGGGATGCTGGCAGCAAACTGCATCGCATTCAATGCTGTATCCCTTGATCGATTCCGTAAAGCGGCCTTAACATGATGCTTCTTCTCTCCCCCCGCAAAAGAGCGCGATCGACAATTGGCGATGTGCTGGAGTGGGATTGGGGGACCGTTGCATGCTCGTTCGTTGTCGAGCCGTCGACAACCATTCGCTGCTTTACCATTTTCATCATCATCATCATCATCACCGTGATGCACGGAGCCGTTGACGTTTGCCTCGGCTTCTAGCTGTCGTGACGTGATAAAGTGATGAAGAGATAAAATTTAAATACGAAAAGTTGCATCACAGTGCATCGAGCACGCGGGTCTCGCGTGGGTACTATCTGAGACTCTCTGACTTTGCCTGAGAGTGATGCAGCTGAGAGCAATGCGTGCGTAGGCCAACCAGTGGCTCGAACCGAAGAAGAGAGGGGGTCTTGGGGCACGTAGTGATGCCAACTTGCCGCCAAGCGCGCACACCACACCAATGGCGCATGCAAGCCAAAAAGTGTGAGCCATTTTTTGTTTTCGGTGTGACTGTTGCATATTTGCTGATAGCACACACACACACACACACACACACACACACACACACACACACACACTGGCGGTGGTGGTTGCAGTTGCATGAGTGCACCGCGATGGAACCGGCTGCAGCAGCAGCAGCAGCAGCACGAGCGAGTAACACGAAAAGAAAATACCGAAAACAACAGCAAAAAAACGCACGAAATGCGCCCAGGGAATGGAACAAAAGCTGAGAGCTTCCTCCCCCCAGCGTCGCCATTGAAGCTTTTGGCCAACATTTTAACGAGTTCGCGGCACCGCACGGCGATGACATATTTTAATTTTCCCGCTGGCACACTCTCTCGTGGCACAGGGTGAGAGACAAAAGGGTGGGCCCCTCAGCCGATTGTGAGGCACGATAACCCCCGGCAAAGCGTTGATAGCGGAGAGCGGTTGGTGGCTGGCTGGCTGGCTGGCTGGCTGGCGGGATCGAAAGTTGAAAGTTTAACCATGAAACATATTTTATGCTTGTTTCTCAAACATTTGCCATTTTGTGCACCGTTAGCGGGCTGGCAAATGAGCGCTGGGTGATGATGGAGCTGGATGAGGTTCTTCTGCTTCTAGTTTTTCTTCCTCTTCTCGGTCGCTTTCACGCCTGTCACGCTTGTGCCGTGGAAGGGGATTCCAAATGGATTCGTGGTGTGCGCTGTGGTCTCTGTGACCTAACTTTGGGTCTCGAGCAACACCATCCAGAGAATGCAACTCGGCCCGTCAATGCAGTCAAGAGGAATTGCTATTTTAAGGAGAGGGGAGGGAGGGGGAGGAGCACCCTCTGCCGCTTTGTCATTTGTTTGGCGCGGGTGACGAATGTTTTTGTAACGCACAGAAACGAACGGCGGCCGCGACGAAGCAGGAACTGAACTGCGCCGTTTCACTTTCATCGATTGTCGCGCCCCGTTGCCTACGCAATGCATTTGCAATGACGTTTGACACCGCCATCGAGGGGGTGGGGGTGGGGGAGAGATGCATCACCAAACATGGGGCACGGAAGAATGTGGGAACAGTACGTGGGATTCGTCGACGCTCTCTCGCTGTTGCTTGCGCTCGATGATGCTGCTGCGTTCGGTTGAATTGATAAATATTAATCGTTTCTGTGGTTTGCTTTCTCGATCAAAGTGGGCCACATGTACGCCTCCTCAGCATTACCAACTATGCGTAACCACGGCAATGGAAGTCTGTGTAACGACGTTTGCCGTTTGACGTGGCGCGAGAACTGTCACTTCCATTCTGGGGATTTTTGGCTTTTGTGTTGCAATTGGAATTGGAATTAACCACAAAAGAAAACCATCATTGTCATCCCTCACCAGATTGGAACCAGGGAACTCTGCATCTGCTGCTGATCGTCTGCAGTAATAAAACACGAAACGAAACGAAAAAAAGGGCACAGACTCTGACAGACGCTCGGTTGCTGGGTTGCAAGATGGCGCAGCACATTTAGTTGCGCTTGGCGCAATCGCAAAGCCAATACCAATCCATTACGAGCCAGATCGCGCATCAAGAACTTTCACAACACTCACTCACAGTCGCAGGAATCGCTCGATCGTAACATAAATTGTCACGAAGCCCTGGCCCTGGCCCCGGCCCTGCCATACACCGACCGCTGTTCGCTTTCTAGTTTTAGTTTTGCTGTAGCGAACGCAGCGACCGCTCTTCGCATAGTTTGGGGCATCCGATACGCTTGACGGAGGAAAAAAGAAGGAAACACACAACCACCACCATCCTGGTCGTCGTCAAACGAGCGGCGTCATCAGTGAAACAGAAACTTATGCGGTGCATTAATTGATGACAATTAAAATCCACCCCATCCACCGCGTCGTCATGCGCAGAGCGAATAATCGGGTTTCCACTTCTGCTGCTGCTGCTGCTGCCGTTCCATAGATTTATGTGATACTGTATCGTTGGGCGGACATTAAGGGCCACGAGATGCCGTGCTAGAAAGCATGCAGAAGCGGGAAAGCGGCCCAAGCACGTCAGGCAGATCAGCATCAGCCCTTCCCCTTTCTCGCTGATACATGTCACTGATTACATTATTATATTATTAAGTGCACGCTTCGGGAGCTGCACCTTTTTGCTCACTCGCTTACTTACCGTTCTGCGGCCGGCTACTGTTGGTTTTCGAGCAACAAAATGGCCATTTTGTAGCATACACACACACAAGTAAAACCGCGCTGGTCATTCGCGGGTGCAACTGGTGCACATGTGGAAATCATCATTTTACGTCCACACACGCCACCATAAAGCCGCCACCCCGTTCCGCCCAGCGAGGTGGAAATTATATTTTTCCTCCTTCTCCTCGTCCTGCTGCTGCTGCTGCTGCTGGCTCTCTCCATCATTTTAGTTGGTGATTTACAATTCCATATCACTCCAGCAATCCGTGAC
>NC_064874.1:13426771-13459271 GCF_943734745.1 Anopheles darlingi | reverse complement strand
TATTATCTCACTCGTCCATTTTGGAGCTGAGAGAAAATAAAAACAGTATCATACCGTTTTTGGCCGACCAGGAGCTGGCACGATGACTGGGTGGCTGGCACTCTGGCTCCTGCCCTTATTCGTGTTTCTCCACCATTAGGGAATGGATGGAGCAGGGGCTCAGGCTTTTGCGGGTATGTTGCGGAGTGGCAGAATGGCGGACGACTTAGAGATGAGAAGAGTTTTCTGCATTTCGTTCGCTCGCTCGCTCGCTGGCCGCTTTGTCTTGCCGAGCGGTAGAAGGTAAATCATAATGCACGGTGACGCAAGTTGCAGCATCATCATCATCATCATTGCATCCCATCATATGCACCATTACGCTAGTAAATGGGATATTTGCGTGCCGAAACGCATGGAGAGAAGATGCACTAGCAGCAGCATCTGTGTGAGAAGATTGGAAATAAATCAAAAAACCATTTATACCACTTGCAGGCGATGCCCCAAACTGTTACGGTTGTTCTAGTTTGCTTGGGAGAACCACTGAAGTAGGTGAATTTGGAGAGTGTTCTTTTGTTTTGGGGATAATTCAATTAAAATATTTAAGAACCCTGTAGTTGTAAAATTATTTTCTGCAACAAGAATTATGGAAAAATAGATTGCTGTAATAAACACGCACCGCAAGTTCCCATAAAACCTTCTTCAAAATTCTAATAAGAACATACGAAGAACACTTCAAGTTCGACAAAACCTGGCAATGGTAGGCCGAGGACGATATTAATGCATTGCAACTCGTGGGGGATACTTTCCGTCGACAGACATCGCCCATAGCAATTCGAGAAGGTCCTGCCTGCCTCATCCCATAACGATGCTACTTCAAATCCCAATCCCAACGCCCCAAGTGAAGAGCTCGACACTCCGTCGAAGGATCAACATCACCAGCCGGCGGTTGACCGGCAAAACACTGGGAACTGGAATCGAATCGCGTTGCGTCACACCTTCGCGAGAGGTAGAAGAAGCGAGAGCGGAAGCTGTGTTCTGCCCAATCCAGAGCCCATCCCCCGGAGGCTGTGATTTCGTCGGAGGTCCAACCAAGGACCCCAGGATCCTCCGTGCTCATTGATGCATACCTGATTGACTGATACTTTGCATATTCACTCGGTCCAACTGCCCGGCCCAGCGACCTGCATGACCTGCAGCCACGCCGGTGGAACGGTCAGGTCAATCGATTCGCTCTCTTTTGGCACGGGTGCGGCGCAAGATTCGGCCGTCTGCTCGGCGGTGGTGCTACATGACGATGTGAAAATAGGATAAACACTGAAGCTTCAACCATCAGCACATTCCTGGAGCGCATTGTGTTGCGTTGTTTGTCTTCTACGGTGAACCACCACATATCCTTCAGGAGCAGCATAGCCTCTAAGCTCCCGTTCGAACCAACAGCTCGATGAGGTGAGAATCGGTCATGAATCGGAAAACAGTTCTCGGTTGCCGCTGGTCTACGGAATGTTTTGGATTGGCCGGACGTTATATGCGGCTCTCTACGAAATGGAAATGCTAATGTGCGTACTGTCGGTACGGCCACCGAATTCTAGCCAGATCATCGGAACACTTGAGCTTCCGCTGCTGCCAGACTGTCCCTGGACCAAAACGAAGAGTCGATTAGAAGCACGTTCTACGTGTGTGAGTGTGTGTGTGTGTGTGGCCCTGAGACTTCTCTGCCGCTGCCACAGTGATCCCGGGAGTCAAGAACAAGAGCATCGGCTCGTCGGACGACAATTGATTGCTAATCAGGGTGGGTTGGATTCGGGGTTTGGTTCGTCAGTCGACCCGAGGAGTCTCAGTACGATTGAGAAGGAACGATTGATTGATAGACTAGCTGTAGCAGTAGGATCCTCCTCTGATGGATTCGACTTCGGAGGCAATCGGACGGTGGCCAGTGGAACGTGTCCGTGGCTTGGTGCTAACGATTCGCACGTGCTGTTTACCCAACGCCAACAAACTGCAAATGGACCGAAGCCGATTGCGGAGTACTAGTTCACACCAAGATCGCCATCCATTATGGGCAAGGAAGTCGGTCCCATTCTTGTGGGTAAGCATTAGAATAATTTCCATTTTCAAGGTGACGCCCTTGACGGGAAGTTGCTCTCTGGCTTATCTTGATCCTAAGAATGGGAAGTATCACTTTCCGGAAGTACAACGTATGGGATCATGTGGCGATTCTTATGCGAGAACATTTCAGTTAAAAGCTTTTACCACTTGATGTTTCCAAAGGATTGAATGCGACAACCAATGATGTCAACATCTTATTAAATGGAATCGTAATCCTACTGCTGTGTAAGACTGTATCCATCTCATATTATATCAAGGAATCACGAACAAAGATTTTAGCTTAGACATATAAGTTTATGTATAATAAGAGCGATAGTCGGCACGGTTCTCTCTGGCGTACATTTTTAAGAAAGTTCTATTGACTCATCAAAGGAAAACAAAAAGTTAGAGTTACAGGAATCAAATTAAACCGTTTAAGTTAGAACAGGATGTGAAATGAACTATCCCAGCAAAATGTATTACCCTTTAAACGTTCTGCTGTGCACCAGAATCATTTATAAGGATAAGCATATCCGTAACAATTTATTAAAACAACAAGCTTCAACAAAGATAAGCAACAACGATATCCTAGAACAAACGAAAAAATGGTCAAAAATGGTCAACCAAAGAGTGATAATTAATGTGTTTAACAATTTGCCATCCACAAAGTGGGCGGTGGAAGAAGCAAAAAAAAAAGTGGGAAAAAAGAAGCCGGATGGAAACAAACCACTTTAACATCATTACCATCCACCGTTTTGCTTCATTGTTTTGCCTTTTTTTTTCTTCTCTTTCTCTCTCTTTCTCGCTCCCTTGTGTTCCTGCTGCGTTGTTTCTGCTGAGCATCATGATTTTTTTTTGTGCAAAATGAGCATAAATTCCTCTGGTGGTTTGACCGTGTGGGCTTCAACCGGCCTTCCGGTCACCTGATGGGTGCATAATTTGTGTTCAACCGTCGTCGTCGTCGCCGTCCGGCCGATCAGTCCATAATTCATGACGAATTTATGTATTCTTCTTGGTTTTCTCCATGGTTTTTTTATTATTATCTGGCTCGGTGAAGCTATGCATAATGAGATGATAGCACTTTATGGGCATCAATTATTTAAAATACTCGCGAATGAATATTTTTATCACATTTCACGGTTTTGTTTTCCTTTGTTTTTTTTTTTTTTTTTGCTGTGCACCATTCCGTTATCAAAACCGAAATGATGCTCGCCCAACGCAGGTGAGGAAACGAAGAGGGCTGGAGGGACCGCGGATTAAATAACGCGCCATTTTTTATTTCATTTCATTTGAGTGTCGGGCCGGGAAAACTAACGAGCAACAGTTGCCGGGTTTTGGGGCTGTAATTAATTTTAACGAGATCGAGCTCTCGCAGAGCAACCGACCGTCGACGCCAACCAACAACGAGATTAATCATAAACCATAAGCCCGTTGCTTCTGTAAACCAAGAGGTCGGTTCAGGTGATGGAACAAAACAGATGCCAAACCGGAAAGCATAACCACGGGGCCAGCTCACTCACCATCAGACCACTATGACACAATCATGGCCACGATGCAGCCAAACAGTAAGCGATCTAATCAATCTCTGGAAACTCGAGTATCATTCCAAGCTCCAATCCTCTAATGAGTTTCCCCCCCCCAACCGCGGGTGGGCGTGCTGGCATGTTAGCAGCATATTACATGCGCCCGAATGCGTGACGGTATGACCCACATTTGGACGTCCATATGGGCCCCCCTTTCTGCAATCTGCAACACATCCGGTACGAGATGAGTGAGTTCATAAACGCTTAGCCCCTTCGCTCGAACACGAACGATCGAAACCGTTCAAGCGATCACTCAAGCGATCTTTCCGCTCACGATCTGCACGATCGCGATGCCGGCATGCTGTGATGCTGTAACACATCCCCGGGGTTGGGAGGAAGGGGGAGGGGGGGCATTTCAAGTTCATCCATAATCGAAACGGAAGAAACATCACGCCAGCGCCATCTCGCTTCGGGTGTAGATCGTCTTCCTTTGCGACGCTGCCAATGCACGGATTGGCATTTCACACGCCGAACGCTGGCTCCATGATCGTACTGGAACGGAGCCAAGGCAACGAGCTATGAGAAGCACACGCAGAGAGCATTTCCTGATAAGATGGCCAGATTGCCAGAGCCCCGTAAGATGCGCAAAACAAACAACAAACGAAAACGGCCATCCTGTGTCTCGGTACACTTGAAAGAAGAAACGTGAAAATACCACCCCACCGGAGCGGCCGTGCTTGACCACGAGTGGTGGACGACGAGGTGAGGAAATGGCGAACCAACACTCCCGACGGGGAGGGAAGATGATGATCGTCGTGCGTCGTGCACTATTTGCTCGCTTGCGCAAGATGCGGTCACCGGATCAAGGCGAACTTTGCAAATCGCTTTCCAATAACCGAGAAGGGACCGCCATCGTAGAGAGGCAAGAAGTGAGGGGCAGGCCGTCTAGGGAGAACTCTACGTTCATACTCCCAGACGAGGCAATACTTCGACGTCCAATGAACTGATAAATGGTTACTTGGATTGGAAGATCTTCTCCGTCGAAGCTCGTTTACTCTCAGGGCCTTTGGTTCCATTTCACGTCTTTCACCATCGATCTACCACCAGCAGCAGCATCATCAACCGCATCTTCTGTCCGCTGGTACGATTGGGCCGAGATGTGCACGGAAATTGCATATTTTCCTGCCATTCTACCACGAAACGGGCTGTACCTACTCGAGGGTTTTTTTTTTCTTTCGCGAACGCGAACTGTGGAGCGTAAAGTCGAGCGCATGCTGCGTGCAACGGACGCCCCCGAAGCGGTGGAAAATCAAGTGAAACAGGAAAAGAGGGAGAGAGGAGTGGATGTTCCTTGGTCAGGTCTCGTTGTCGAGCTCGTGTTCAGCGTCCGGCAAATACTCCATCCATGCGTTGACCATGGAATCGTGGGCTTAAGACAGGAAGGAATTTGTCCAACGGTGACTGCGACCAAAGAAGGTGCTCCAAGTGGTACATTTTAATTAATAATCTCACCACTAACCTCCTCTCTCTTCCCGTCTGTACCGCGTACAGATCAATCGTCACGAATTGTTGTGAAGCTAAGGAACTCGCTCGATGCTGCGCTCTACGTTGGTGCTGCCAGAACTCGTGCAATCGTGAGTAACCATTAACAGCACGGGGTTGTATCCGGACCGTGCTGTACCGTGCCCATGGCGCCATTAGCGGGACACACACACACAGATTTTGGATCAGTACTGTTACCCCAATCCCTTTAGCGACCCGATGAATCGTGATTGATTTATCTCGTAATAATTGTTTCGCACTCGCGCCCTGAACCCCCTGAAAAGCGGCTAGAGCCCAGCCCAAGTTGCCTCGTTTGCGCCTCGTCATCTCGAACCAAACCTCGTGGCTTGGTGGTTGGAAGTTGTGGCCACGGCGTGAAAGTAAAACCTCCACCAGCAGCAGCAGCAGCAGCAGCAGCAGCAGTAGAAGCGAATGGTGCGCTAAAGCCGAAAGCAGCAAAAAAAATCATTTACAACTGGCAACCCCTTTTCTGGGGTTCAGATTGCCCCCCAACCCGTGACCGTGGATGATGTAGATTAATGAAATTTGGATCAAAGCAGCAGCAGCAGCAGAGTGCTGCTCTGGCTGCTATGGCTGCGGTTGCGGTGCCCTCGCCAACTTTACAAGTCAATAATCTCCGTGCGGCCGGTGCGGTGCCAAGTATCGTTTCCATTTATGCTTTCGGCTGTTTGTCTTAACCCGGGCGGCTGGAGCTCCACCCGAGAAGCAAGGACGCCGGAGCGAAGGCCCAGCGATCACGCCCTGGCCCAGGATAGTGATTTATGGAAGTGTTTGACATAATGACGTACACACACACACGCACAGACAATCGATGGAAACTTGGAGAGACAGGGCTTGGGGGGCAACATGAAGGGGTGGTGTTTTCGGGTGGAGATTGATTACTTCGTTTCGCTCTCGCTCTCGTGGCGCTTATACTGTAAGCGCGGCCTTAATTCCGCGACACGGACACACCGGACTCGCTTTCATGTTCGAGGCCTGAGACTGCTTCGTTTAAGCAATTAGAACCGGATTCATTCGATTCAACGCAGCGCGTGCGACCGTGCGACGGGAGTTCGTAGAAATTCGTGACTTTTTTTGTGTGTTAAAAGCCGCATGCAGCAGGATTAGCATTTGAAGGATAAATCGGCACTATGAAAGGTTCACTAATCGGTTCGGGGCTTAGAGGACACTCCTCGAGCTAAATTAGAAAATGTCCCCGCCTGCCTGTTCTGTCTGTCGGGGCCATATTAGCATCACTCGAGCGATGTGTGTGATATAGTGTTATGCATGCTGGAGCACATGCCAGCAAGGGAAGGAACGGGCTGGCCGCAAGTAAGCCCTAATTGTCTCATTATATTCCCATCGAGCGCGGCCACAGGTTCTCTCTTCTCTATCCTATCCATCATCATCGGAATCATCGGAATGGAAGGAGGAGAACCGTTGATAAGGAGGGCCAGATGAGCTTTTGATCGATTAACTCGCTCCTCCTTAAACCGCCACACCATCCACACACACACAGGCACAGAGACGACCACAAAAGCCACTTGATGTGTGGCCAACCAGAAGCATTAGCGCGTGGGCTTAATTAAATTTCATGCTTACCCCCGCTTTCCTCGTCTGGCAGGCAGCTGGACCCTTAAACCGATATGTGGACGCCGGGTGCATCCCCATTGTCTAATCCATTTTCCTCCCGATTTCCCGATGCTATCGTTTGGCCATCAATCTTCATTGTAGCATGGCGATGGCGATGGCGTGAGTTTCGTTTCGTCGTTGTGAGTAGTGGTCCCTTCTCAAGATGAACAAGATCTTGGGTGTTTTGAGGGTTGTCTCCACTGTGTGTCGCAATGTGTATGTTGCTGGTGCTGCTGGTAGTGATGGTCAAAATGGACCAGCACTTGACGTTGACGTTGTTACATAACTCCAGTTCTAATCAATTGCCATTCAATTCGTTTAGCTCGCGTCGGTGGTAAGCCTCCGATTGATGCAATACGCTTCGATTGAAAGTGTTTTCTTCGTAACCAGCATCCACGAGAGCATCCACACAATGCACTCATCGCTGTAGTGTCACTCGTCTTGTCTCGATTACCACAACGAAGCGAATCGATTCCAATCATTACATCAACCGTGTGTATATCTCACATTACAGCCATCATCACAAGAGGAGAAGCTCATCATAAAGGATGCAACCTGCAGATCCCCATAGACCACAGCTGCACGCGATTGCTGCAAGCACCATTCATCACACTCGAACAACTCGGTACCAACGCAAACAGTTGCTGCTGCTGCTTCGACTGCCTGAGCTGGCTTTACTGGATTGGAGGTTAATTAGTCTCACCTTGTTGAAGTGCTCAATCCCCAAAAGCGAAAAACCTCAACATCTTCAAAGCAAACTATCAAATCTCGCGAAGTAGCGGCGCGGTTGCGGCGCCCCCGGTCCTGCCTTTAAGGTAAGTTCACTTTCGACACGTTCACCTACATCGCCTTGCATAACTGACTAGGGCACGTGGAACGAGCAGGTTTTCCGCCATTTTTCATACTTTTCCAGTCTTGTCCATTCCCGGGAGAGGCTCTTCGAAGTTCACCCCGGCACGTCTGGAGCATGCAGAGCGTGGAAAACAAGAAAGAAAGGTATATATGGCCAAGGTTTTAGCGTTACTTCAATTCATTAGATGCTTGAGCTGGGGTTCGTGCATCTGCCTGAAAGGCTGACCCACCTAGCGGTACTGGTTAATTACTTCTCGGCTTAGCTCATTATTTCATCTTCCTTGCCCTAATACTTCTTTTCTTTTTTTGCTAATCTGACAATGATCTTCACACTCAATGATTATTTTTTAGTAGAAAAGAAAAAAACACCAAACCGGATCATAGGGCCGCCGAGCCATCCAAACGCGTATCCAATTTCTTGGTGGACCGTTAGCAGGAAATTCGGCTCAGTCGCCCAACCGTTATGATCGATTAAGGGTGTTCTATTTTAATAACAAAAAAAAACCGAACATATCAAATGGGTCATATCGATGTTTTTGTGTGTGAGTGAGTTGGATTGCTTGAGCAGCATAAAAATGGAGCCTCATCGCCATGATCCCAACGGTAAATACCGAAAGCGTGCCAATCACGCAGCTGTCATCAGCAAAATCGTGAATAGCTGTGAAGCGATCGATCGATCAACTATGATCCGTATCATCTTCTCCATCGATAGGGTTTGCATAACTAAGAAGCACACGTTAAGGCAGAAGCGAAACGAAGCACTTATTTCTACGTACCAAGATCCGTTTCACCTCGAATGAAATTCAAATTTCATACAACAGCCAGTCGGGAGTGCACATCATATCTGCTGCCTCCTTGCAAAGGAATCCCCTTGGGCCATAAATCCGATTATATCTGATTATAAATGTCCCATTTGTGGTTTGTGCGTGAGAAATGCTTTCCCAAAGATCTGTGTAACATCCCCGTATGTACAGAGGGAAGCCCCCAACCGATAATACCGTGGTGACTGCTTAGATGAGTTGCTGAGAGAATTGTCATCACCATCCGAACCAACTCCCAAACGGGCAGTTCTGGGGCTATTAATGTGTACCCAGCGAGACCTTTGGGACGATATGTTCTCAGCCCGATTGGTAGGCCGTGCCAAGGGCCCGGCATCTTAGATGCGATCCCTCTGTCAGTGTTGAGTTGTAAGCGACCAGCAATAGTAGGCTGTCGCGTTGGGACATTTAAAACGATTCACATTTGTGCGGAGGAATGATTAAAATGGAATTGTTTCCAATTAAATATAATGATCGCCAATATTTGACAATTAATGTTAATGTTTGAGCTTTAGTAATTTAATAATTTAGCACCGCTTGTTTATCAATTAGAGATGAAACTATTCCCGTTTATCATAACATTTTGTTATCTATTGGATAATTTACATTTCATGACAACAACCATCTCAGTCTACAAACAATCGTTTAATGTTTGTTTCTGGGATCATTTCATGCTGCTAAAAAATCATAGCACAAGTGCGTTTATTAAAATCTAACTTCAAAAAGCTAATGATGAGAGCGTATCGCAAACAGTCACTCACCATATTCACAATTATGGCTGCGCATTGCTCTTATTAATCGGTTTGTTTCCGCCGACCGTCAGCCTGCCCACGTATGTTAATCCAATCAAGGCAATTTCATCACTCAACACAACTGCATTGCTGCACCTCGGCACCGTTGCACCAGCTCGTGGCACGTCCTGTGGATCCGCGCAACAGCAGCAACACTTCCCTGGACCTTCCTCCCTCTCTTCCCACCCAACATCACGTTATTCAATTGCCAAAATTATCACACCCCCTCCCGTCCACGGAGCTGTGGTGAATTGTGGCAGGGTATTGTGAAATCAACTTGTGCCACTTTGCCCTGCAACGCATAGTTTATGCAGCCATCGGTACCCCGTCGGCTCTGCATTTTCCCTTTCAATGACGATTTGCATGTGTAATGGCGGCGGTGTTGGAGCGGTTCGTCGGAACGCCCCACCCGGGTTGATTGCAGACAACAAAATCATTATTATGACAATTTCGCTCCTCAACTCCTCTCGACGAGAGTTCAACGAGGGAACCTTCGATCGTGCCAGCGTCTGGCTCGGCGAGTCAGCATCGTCACCCTTGGTGCACGCCGCCAATGGCGCAACGGGTGACAAGACCTTAAGCGAACCAATTTAGAATCCCGCATGATTATCGTTCATTGCCACCGCGCGGGAGTGGGAGCTGTCTCGGTGGATTCCGGTCGGTAGGAGTGCGGGCATGCCCATTTCATTTGCATCCCAGTCGAGCTCTGGTCCCGATGGCCCGGTGGCTCACCGTTGTTTATTGAGTTTTCAAGCAAATTCAGATGCTGAAATAAAAAAAAAAACAAACCGGGACGATTCTGGATCTGGTGCGATCGATACAAGAGCACCTTAACGAAGCACTTCAGCGGAGCGTTTCAGAATCGCGAGCTGACTTTAGCGGAAAATCGCCGGAAAGTGCCCATTCGCGAGTATTTATTATCCATAAATTGCACAAAACACGAGTTCAATCATCGTTCCCTTGGTGCTGCCTTGTCGTGAAAAGCAATTTGCCTCTTTCTCTCACTTGCTCTCCATTCTTTGGATGCCCTCGACCAACCTCAACAACATTGCCGCTTGCGTATCGCGATTGAAACATTGCTGCTAATTTCGAAGCAATTAAGATTTATCGGGTCAATAAATTTATCCACTTTCCAGCAAATTCAAATCCACTCAGAACACGGGACCCATATTCGGCTTACCCCGCCCTGCCTTCCATTCCTCCATGCACACCCCTAGAAGTGGCAGGATCTAATTCCCTCGAAGCTCGTTCTTATGCCATGTTGCCATTCCTGCCCAACCTGCCCAACCTGCCCAACGGTCCGGTACCGGCGAGGAGTGAAAAACGGATTTCCGTTCAACTCACTTCCAGGTGCAGCACTACCGCCGAGGTCAAAAGCTTCCGCCAGCCGACAGAGAGCAAGGGCATAAATTGCTCAACGACAACGACCAGAACCAGACTATTGCGACCACACACACACCACACCATGGTAGCAGCAGCAAGAGCCGGAACAACCCACCGAATCCACAGTCCTTGACAAGCGAAAAAAAAAGGGCCCATCCTTGGCTTGCCGAGGGACAGGTTTTGTTTTAACGTGAAAAATGCTACCGATTTACCGGGCTTACCTTCAAACCACTTCGGCACCGTACGAGCCCTCCGGCTTCGATTTGTGGATCAGCTCTTAATAGTGTTCACGGATCACGGCCCCTGGCACAAGGGAACAAGGATCCCCATGTATGCCAGTGAGAAGTGGAAGCGAATCCTCTCGGCAAAACTTTAACCATTAGTACCGGTGAGAGGCACCAAGTGGGTAGCAAACAGTAAGAACGAGGACTTTTGGGTACTTGGAACAGCAGTTCCCAGCAGCAGCAGGAAAAAGAATTGGAACCGAAAACCACAAAAAAGGCAGCCAGCACATTGCGATTCGATTGCGTTTACCTACCCCCCTGGCCGGATGCAGCCTGTACTGCTGTAGTTTGGTTATCCTGCGTTCATCTGGGATTGAGAAAAACTTTAACATTTTCATCTCAACCAAAGCCTTCGCGTTCCTCACGATACGCGTTGACCACCGTGGCGCAGCAATCGAGTAAAACAAGGCGCATTTGTTGAACCATGGTCCTGGTTCGTGGAAAAAAAATTCGCGAGTGTACCGGGGTGGGAAGTGGCACTTTTTGTAAAGTTGGCGTGATTTATGGAAACGCTTCACGCAATCTTTAACATTTTTCGAGCACAAAAGCTTCCGATCCGGTCGACTTCGATAGTCTCTGTGAAGCGACTGAAAATTAAGTTCTTTAACAAGAAATAGAAGAGGCGAAATTAATTTCAACTCAGAATATATCGAATGCAAACACTACACTCCCTATGAGGGTGAGATATGCTGCATTACTTTTTATTAACAATCCGTTCACAAAGACACTCGAGGTACGCCACTGTAGCTATCACTCATCAAACCTGAGAAGCGAAATGGAAGAGCAGAACCTCATCCTCCTCCTCCTCCTGGGCAACCGGACCATCGGGAGAAGGATTTCGATTATTCATGTTCCAGCAGCAAGCAAATTGATTCATAAATCAGCACGAAAATCGAACCAACGAACCGCCCCCTCCACCATCGATCGAAAGCATAATCCTCAAACGCTTCGACAATTATCGTCGCGTGGAACACCAAGAGTAGAGGATTGATGATGGGCCCGGATTCCCCGGAGGCAACCGGATAGGGATGGATAGGACAGACAGGATAAAGAAGGGGGGGGGGTCACATGAAATATGTCCGCAATGTCGTGATCTCCTGTGTGGGAGTGATGAGATTATTGAATCTCCTTTATCTTCCCTCCATTGTTGACTCTTGCACTCTTACCGCAGCAACAACGAAGGGCACGAGAAATTGAAATGTGATGTAATGGTTGCGCTGACCGACCGACCGACCGACCCGCCGACCTCTGGCCTGTGACCCGACAGTCTGACAGCCTGACGTAAAAAGTCCCGACCGGCGGACTGTCTCGACTAACGAATGATCTCATAATTCCATTCGTCCACAATTCAGACCACCACCAGGACGGTGGCTCAGTGTTTGATAGAGCGAAAACAAATTCTTATCCTTATCCCGTGTCCGTTATGTCCGTGGGTTGCGGGTAGCCAGACAACAGTGACGTGAAATCGAAGTTGGAAACGTTATTCTTTCGGCTCGAGTGGTCGGCTGCTGATCGAGTTGTTCGTTATGGTTGTCGCTGATGCCATCGCTTGTGATCAGCTGAAGCTTTGAAATCATAAAACGTATGAGCCTCCTTCTTGTTGGGAGTATGTTTGGATTTATCAAAGGACAGCAGCAGCAGCAGCAGCAGCAGTGGAGGTAACCCCGCTAGGTTCCGGGTTTGTTTGATTTATTTTCAATTGTTTTCAGTCCCAATTCGGTCACCGGCGGTGTAGTGGTGCAGAAGTGTGGAATGGCGATCTCGAGACGGTCGCTGGCTGGCCCCGTGACGAGGTAGAGGTACGGAGCGTTCCGGTGCTGCCGGGGCGATGCTGGATGCTGAACGATTGCGGAATTTAACGAAGTGGATCACCACAACTACCTCCCCGGGCCGGCAATTGTCATGCGGCATGGATTTCGATTCCCCAAAAACCCGAAAGACACAAACGGCCACTTGGTCACTTAACAGCACCAGCAGCACATACGGGATGCGGGCCACCCATACACACACACACACATACGAGTTGAAACGAAGCGATAAATTCGGATTCGTCTCTAACGAGATTACGCCTCGTTCGCTTCTTCGCTAGCCCAACTGGCCCTTTGGCACAGGACAGCATGCCGGTCTACAGCATGCCAGTCCAGAAAGTCGTCCGTTCGACTGATGGCGTGAGCGACGAAATCCTAAAAATGGCCGAACCACTTGGCCCCCAAAAGATTGTCGAATTTAATTTAATTCAAAACCAAAAACTATCGTCTCTTTCTCTGCTCTGGTAGCCTTGCAAATTGGACCCCTGGGTGCGTATGTGTGTGTGTGTGATTGTCCCTCAATCGAGCGTTGACTCAAACCAAGCACACGCAACCCTTCCTTCCGGGCGCAGGACGCAGGACAACTTGTCTGACGACAAGTGTTGATAATCATCGGTTCTCGTCCTGGTCTACCGAGACCACTAATTAATTAATCCCGTATTCGGTTTCTAGGCGACCCTCTTTCTCGAGTTCCCCTCCCTATTCCCGTGGCACGAGTGAGGCACTAATTTCTCCAGACTCCAGAGAGTAGTAGCCGGGGATAGATTTGATGCAAAACTTCACAGAATCATCTCATTGGAGGGATCCCTGTGAAACAAGATCTCGGTATTTGTGGAGCTTTGCGGTCTGGTCGCAATAGCAAAAAGGGCAGGGCGGATCTTAATCCGTTTGTCCCGAAAATGGTTCTCCATTTGCTCGAAGCGTAGTGAGTGGTCCTTCTCGTGAAAAGCAGCACCATCACTGGTGCCAGTCCCGAAAAGGCAAGGATCCTCCTGCATCCTGAAGAGAAAGCTGTCTGAAGGGAACTTGCCTGGACTTGTTATTGCAAGAAGAACGAGCTGACGAGACGTGGTTTGGCAATCGAAGGCTCCCCACCAAAACCAAAACCCCATGTGTGTGTGTGTGTGTGTGTGTGTTACGTAAGCGAAACGATTCGATTTCAAACCGGAACACAAACATACGATCGGTGGCCTCTGACAACGGTGTCATCGAACCATGAGGGAGCGCCTCGTGACAGGAAGGAAGAAGAAATCACATGCATGACGCACGCTGCCTGTCAAGCTGTCCGTCCAGCTGGCGTTGGCGTGTAATCTCGGGCCCGGATGGCCGCGATGGGGAACCGACTCGGGGCGATGCTCAAGCTACCGGCCGCAGCAAGGATGCAAAGAATGATTTCTGGATTCACCGTCAGAGCCCGCAGTGGATGACACGGAAAACGAAGAGAAAAAAGCACGCGAAGGGAGAAGAAACGCCTTCCGGTTGACTAACGAAATCACCTATTTTACTCCATCTGCCCAACGCTTTCGTTTGTGGACGCCATATTGGTCTTCCAGGGGGGGGGAGGTCTGTTGAAGGATGTGACAGAAACATGGTACTCTCGTTACTCGGGCAACGACTCGGCACAGATTCAGAAGGGTGTTTGCCGCTCCAATAAGTTCTCTGTCATCGATCTGTAACTG
The DNA here is from genome assembly GCF_943734745.1 of Anopheles darlingi. Taxonomy (NCBI): domain Eukaryota; kingdom Metazoa; phylum Arthropoda; class Insecta; order Diptera; family Culicidae; genus Anopheles; species Anopheles darlingi. Next base: position 13,444,895 of record NC_064874.1, on the reverse strand, counting down.
TCAATCACGACGCGAACCATCCAGCAACCGAACCTAACCTCTTTGCCTTAATGGAACGGGATTTCTGTAAATGCCGAAAAAGCCTCTGACAGGATGTCATCCTCCACCACCACCACCGGCCTACTGTGTGAAATGCATTCCCGGAAGGTGAGAAGATTTTGCTGCAAAGTAATTTTCTCGCAATTCAGAGATAGGAGTTATCAAGGAAAAACTAATGATACCGTTCGATTTTGCAGGACCGGAGCTCTTGACCACACACACACACACATTACTCTACCATGTCGAGTCGAGACATGGTATGGCTTTTCAATCAGTACGACATGCTGATGCGATCGATTGATTGATGGACAAGTTTCGTTACAAAACGTTACGTCGGTCTTCCCCCCGGGCCTGTCCGGTTACGCCACTGACAAACCACTTGTCCTCCTTGCCGATCAAGCCTTGTCAATCATTGTCATTGCAGTCTCTGCATCCCGGAATTATGTCACAAAGCATTTGCATGATGCCACGGACGGATGGACAGTCGACAGGAATCCTTGCTTCTGTGAATTCTGAATGTCTCCAAAACCGCAAGCGAATACAAACAAACCTTGGTAGCACTTTTCGAAAAGATAGACCGAGTGACGGCATCCTAGTGAAGACATCATCATCATCACTACTCCGTATACTCCGTAATCGATACCTGCCCAGAAATCATCCATCTCGGGTCACTGCGGAGGCCATGAAAGGTCTTACGGATCTCTTCGCATCGTTTGTGTTCCATTGAGCACTACGGGGGAGGGGCTGGGCTGGTCGGTTTGCTGCAACATTTTGCAAATCGAAAATCCATATCCATCCTACCAGTACCACTATCATCATCGTCATCGTCATCATCATCGCACCGCAAGTTACGTCGGCATGTGCATGCGATGACTCCGGGCTCTTGTCATCGTGGTATCGGTAGAAGGGGGTCGCAGAGAGGTCGCAGTGCGGTGCAGTGAGGCGTGATACAATGTGTGAGTCGAGAATGTATGGTATCAACGACGCAGAAGCCATACTGTAGTTGATTCTAACGCTGCACAATGAAGTGAAACTGTACAGTGCACTACGGGCATAGTAGCATAGTAGCATAGCAGACAGAAGAAGCTGCATCGAACGACGATTAACTTCGTCTCTTCCTCCTCCTTCGTCTTCTTCTTCTTCTTCTTGCGGCCATCTTGCCAGGATACTCTCACAGCAAAGTATGCCAGAGGTTGAAGGGCAGAGGATAGTTGCAGTTGACCTTTACACTTCACCCCTGCCCCCTTGGAACCACACGAGGAAGAAGGGTCTTGCATCGGATTGCATAAGCGCGCTGTTGTGCGCAAACTTGTCGCAGGCCCCCTTCGCTCTAGCCAGCTCATAGGGTCATCATCATAAGCAGGAACCGCCTGCTGCCAACCGATCACAACCCGTGCGTATGTGTGTGTGTGTGTGTGTGCTTGAGACTGCAACTTCCGCATCAAAAGCATGGTCGATTTCATTCTAATTTATGGCTACTTTGAGGTTATAAGCCAGATGGGCTGCAAAACATGCACCTTGCTCCCCTACATCGTCCCCTACGCCGGTAGTCAAGGTAGTAGCGTCGTGTCGGCTTGCACTGACGAGAACACTGCCAGGCGGACGGTGGGTGGGCGCCTAACCTCAACAACATTCCCAAGGCACTTCCGGAATTTCTTCGGTCAACCATGCGTGTTGGGAAATGTGGAAAGTGTGGTTGAGTGGTTTTCGGAGAAGGGCGAATGGCCAAGGAAGTCTCCTCTGGGGGGGAATTAATTTGCAATGGATAGATGCCAATGATTGATTCATCATCCGGTAGGTTTGAGATGGAACCTGAGCGCAACCCGGGGTAGGACCGACCACGTATTAGGCCAATTAATCGCACAATCGGGATCGAGCGACGGCAGTTCGCTTTGCAAAATAGATACATCTCGCTCCATCGCACTGAGTATAATAGAAAGATAGTCTAGCTTTAAATGACAGAAATATACAAAACCCGTAAAAGAGATTAATGTGGAGATTTTGTGTTTAATACATTAAAAGGCTACTTTAATTATTGAGCTGCTAAAAACAAAAACTAAGACAGATGATTCTTATTTATTTGTGTGTGTCTTATGATTTGGAAAAATCTAATTTAGATTCAATGCCAGAAACACTTTCAACGTAAAGCAACTTTATTTACCGAACATTTGAAAGAAATATGAAAAAAAATTCGGGACTCACACACAGCTTTAACATATCCGTTTAACACATATTTTGAAGCCCAACGAATCATTATCGAACGAAATTATGCACAATGCACCTAGCCAACAGATGTGAATGCAAGATATCGCGTTCAGCAGCCATAAATCATGCACTGGCACGTTGCATGAATGACCTGCCTCAATCGTACGACGATGATCCCGGATCCGGATGATGGGAACAACATTTACACAAAGCTATGTCAATCGTTTCCCAGCGCCCGAATTGTAGGACTAAACGATTTATCTCCATCAACACTCCAGCGCACCCGGCGGGTTCATAACCGGAACCAACCGGAATTACTAATCAGCGCATGCGACTCGCCAACGCCATCATTAATTCACATGCACACAGCAGCAACATAACGAACCCACTGTTGCTTGGCAACGATACTTTAAAAATGGAAATACGGACCAATTAATGTTCCTCCTCCCAACGGCTTTCGAGCAACGGATAGCCCTTGCGGGTGGAGGATGAAGGGTAGAAAGGGTCTCGCCTCATCACGTAAATTAACCAGATTTATGCCTCATTTTTTTGGATTTTTTTTTGGTTGTTGTTTTGCTGTTTTTGCTCTATTTTGCGCTCTCCAAACATCGCTCGCATCAAACAGCCTGCGGTGCGTTGTTTGCTCATAAATATTCGGTGGCGGAGTAGCCACCCCCCCCCCCTCCTTCTTCGACCCGAGGGCCAAATCGTCATTAGGGCGCAACTTTTGGCGGCAAAACGGACAACTAGGCTAAAACATGGAGCACAGCATCCCGGAGCGATCCGATGCTGCCCACTAGCAGCGAGCGCAAACGATTAAAGGTTGAATATCGCTAACGCAATCTGGAAAATAAGAGTATCGCAACGATAATGGCACCCACATCAACACCATCACCATCGGTCACGCCAGAACGCGGCCATCAGTTGACCGGAATTGGATTGGATTGCTGGTGCGTATCGGTGGTGGTGGTGGTGGTACGCGAGCAGCACATTGCTTATCACCATAAATTAAAATCTAATTGCATCTAATTAATTTGATGCTGACGCCATTCCGTGGACCAGATTTCAACCACCCCCGGGGGCACATAATGAGCACCCGAGCACCGATGTAGAGGAAAGAATGGTGATGCTGTTGGTACAGTACGAGGGGGTGGCAATTGGGTTTGGTTTGATTTTTTTTTTCTGCAAACAAAATCCACCAAAAACCTCATAAATAATTTAAATGATCGCATCAACATCACTAAATACCTCGGATCAGTCATCCAAGACAAAACTGGATGAAGTGGCTTTTCATTTGATTTTATGCTCGATAAAGACTGGGAGGAGTAGGAGGAGGAAAAGGTAGAACAAATCACTTCGATGAACTTTCAGCTAAACTTTAGCCTCCCTCTTTACCATTCCCATAGGTAGGGGTAATGAAGCATTCCAAACGCAGCGCCAGCGCATTACACGCCCCATCGGATGCTGGATGTAATTTACGCAAAACGCGTATGGGGAGCGAGGGAACACACAAAAACAAAGAGAAAAACGAGGAAAATGGTAAACACGCTAAACGCTTACATATGCAATTGATACACCGCCCGTTCCGCTCCGATATGGCACCGCGGTAACCGAACACGAACGGATCTAATGTAATTTAGGACATGGCCACCCTTCCATCGCTCCACGCACTCCACCGCATTGGCAACGGCTGCGTGGCACCGATACAACCCGCCTGCCCGTGTAATGCAGCATTTAAATGGAACCGTTTTTGCCGTGCGAGTTTTTCCCGTGCTTTTCCGAGTTCGCAGCTAGCTGGAAAACTGCGGGTGAAGCCCTCCGGGCCGCCAAATGAAGCGTGACATTTTGGTGACGAAGTGGTTCGGTGGTTTCGTTTCGGTTTGGTAATAGTTAGTGTACCCGTTTGATCTGTTGGAAATCAATGCCGTAAACCAATTGGTCGCGTTTGTGTAAGTGTTCTTCCGGGAAAGCTCGCCGACGTGGTACGTGGCGCGAAAGTACTTAACACCGAACAGGTTGTACCGAGGCGACGTAAAATAATTTGGGTAAAATCGCACACAAATCGACCAGTCCGATCACTGCTACTTCTGCTTCATTCGTTCCTAGTAACTGGTACTTCAGCGTCACTCGTTCCTAAACGGTCTCCGGTGGTCCGGGCTAATGGCACCGCTAAAGATCGACACGTGATCAGCTACCGTAATGCCTACGACCGCAACAGCCTTTTAGTCGGCTGGATGGCAGCCCGGCACATCTGTATGTAGCCAGGTCATCCGGAGCCACCACGGGCTAGCCAACTCGCATTCCGTCGCACTTCATCGATTAGACCCACGCGAACCAGTAGCCAACGGTCGGTAGCTCGTCGTCGTCGTCGTCGAGCTGTGATTTGCATACAAAATGCAGAAGCTAGAGATCGGACGCTCTCTCTCTCGCTCTCGCTTCAGCCAACTAGTCAACCAACTAAAGTCAGTCGAGCAAACGAGTAATAGGCCTGACCTGACTCATTAACCCTTTATGATCCGTGGAGCGGTACAATTCAATTACGTTGCGACCGGGGCGACCGGGGCGACCGGAGCGACAGGAGGACAAAGAGGGGAATGGGGCGCCTTATAGACGTGGACTATATAATTTGGATTATGCCATCCTTCAGGTTTCGCCGGATTGCACAAGGAAGATGCAGCAGAACTCCGGCATCATCATCTTCACCAGCTACACTACGCGCCAGCCTGGTGCTAGCGTAATCGATGATACTGATGCTACTGATGCTGCTACTGGTGCTGAACGGCCACAAGTAATGTCTCCCCGAACGTTGCATTCCGATGCTTATGCTCAGTGGCCCGATTTTGGAGTTTGATAATAGAGCAGCTCCCGAGAGCCTCCACAGAGAAGCACTGCCCATTAAGGCGATTGGCGACGTTGCATTGTCGCCCCTGGTAACGGGTTGTATCGGCGGCTTCTCCCCTCCCCCCCCCCCCCCGCCGCAGGTAATTTATGTGAGCTGCGTCCACATTTAATCATAGCAACCGAAGCGAACCTCTCATCGCAATCGCCGATAAATGGTCGGAGCCCGTTTTGAAGACTGATGCCAACTGCTGATGCTGTGTGTTTTTTGCGATTCTTGCAATGAAGCACCCCCGATCCTCCCTCGGTTGCTCTTCGAGCATACTGATGAGCATAAAGCGCCAAATCAACGCTCGTAACGCTAGGGAACCAAAAAGGAGGCTAAACTAAAACGAGCTAATAAATATCCATCTTCATCCCATCCCCCGCCGCAACCATTCCGGCAGAACAGAAAGTGACTTATTTGGCATTGGTTTTTCCGTGCTCTTCGTTACCGTCTGCCCCTTCCCCTCCAATTAGTTGGATGGAAAATCTGACAAACGCTTAGCAAGCCGCCACGATTCGCCGCGATTCGATTGCTTCGGTGATGGGCGGAGATGACGGATGACGTAACGGGGCCGCACCGGTTATACCTTAATTAATTATGCAGCCCAGCTTTCCAGCTGGTGGTTGGGACGTAGCCTCTCCGCGTAGCCCATCATCATCCCTCCCAGTGCGCACACTTTCCTGTCCGCATCACCAGTTAACGCAATTCGCGAGCACCGAGCAATCGTGAGGTGAATATTTAATCTCGCGAAAAAGCTCCTGGATGCTTCTACTTCTTCCTCTTCTTTTTCCTGTATTTCATACGAACCCCGAAGTGGAACTGATTGGTTCTAATGGTTGGGGGAATGGGGAAAGCGCGGTTATCGTCCACGAGCTCACGCGATGGATTGTGGATTTGGGTTAAAATACCAACCTTTTCTATGGCTTCCTAGTGCAATCCAGTTTTCAAATCACTCGCCGCGCGTGCTTTTTTGTGCAAAACTAGTCAGGATTAAAAATTGGAGTTTATTGGCTCGCTCTTGTTCAAATAAATGATTCCAACGGCGTTAGCGCCGATCGGGATCGAGAGATTTCATTTCATTGAGCACGAATGCAATTGAACGCTAGGCTATGCTTCCATTTAGAATGGTACGATTTTCATCAAATAATTTTCCCAAATTCCCGTCACATGTTAGCAGCAAAATGACATGGTTTCGATTTCGCGAATGTAAAAATATCAATTTCAACCATACATAGTTGAGTGTCCAGCGCATCCATTAGCATCAGACGGAAGCATTCTTGCATCCCGCATGAGTAACATAAAGCGCATAAAACGACAGCCATTGCAGGCTGCTAGCCAGTTCACGAATAATCTATCAGCAGAAATATCTAACCATTTTTTATGGCATTTGCTTCGGAATTCTTTTTGCCATTTTTTCTTTTAATTGGCCAGTATTTTACCTCACCTGCCTGTACACCGGAATGCCATTATTTCACGCCAGCAAACTATCGATTACATTCCACACACACACACACAACCATGGCCAATGGCCGAAAAGCATACACACAACGTACACGATCGAGCATGCCAATTGAAACAATCGATTGACAGCGCGAATTGCGATCAAACAACGCACCATGGCCGCCGAACCGATGGCATAAAGGGAGAGGAGGGAATCCTGGCTACCGCAAATAGGGCCACAATTGGATTCCATCGTGGTGTGGGTGTGCATGTGCATCTGCAAACAAAGTCATAATAAAATGCACCAACCAGCCGCCGGTAAAAAAGAGGAAAATATTTGCAAACTCCCCACAGACACACACTAGAAAGGGGGGGACCGCGAAAACTGCGAAAAACAAATAAATACACACAATTGAATTTGTGCACGTCCTCGTCCTCTCGGCGGGGTGGTTAGAATGGGGCTAACGGAGAGGGTTTATGGCAGATTCGGTGGGAAAGGGAGACGTTTTGTTTAATCAAAACGTTGGATAAAATCAATAAAACTTCAAAGATTGTCTACGGCGCCACCGGGTTGGTGCTGTGCTTTTCCATGCAAACAAACTCTGCGGTTCGCTGCGCTGCCAGCAGTGTTCCATATCCGATCCGTGGATTCCGATTGATACGGAGGAAAGTTTTTCAAAAAAGAATGTGGAACCGTAACCGGGGTTGGATGGTGGTACATGGTACATTCGCTGTAGGCTTTGGAAAACCATTTCCACTGTGCTACTGTCACTCAATTAACTGACGCGCTATGGATACGGTTAGTTGAATTGAGCTTTTTTCCTCCCCTCTTGTTTTGGTCCATTACCATGGTTTGAGTTCGTTTTTGTCTTTATTTTTCCACTCCGAATATCGCCACGGATCCGCCACGGATCGCGTCGTTGTTTTGTTTCCAACAGTCGGGTTGTTAGCTTTATCCGGTAGCAATGGCAGGAGACAATGATGATGGAAGAGTTTCCTGTTGACGAGAGTTTGATTATCCTTTCGATCCATTTAGGGATTGTGCTAGGCTCTATTTGTGTCTCTGCTTTCGTACTCGCTTTTGTCTAGTGAATCATTTGAGCGCAAATCCCCAACAATCCGTTATCGCAATTCGCGCAATGCCGGGGCTGCTAGTGTAGCTAATCCGGCGAGTGGCGGCACCGCTAGCAGTGGTGTGGTGTGGAGCTAATAAACGACGTTTTGCCTCGTTTCGTTGTTATGTTGGTCCTGCCCTAGAACAAGCCAATAGAAGTTTTCTTTATTTCTTCTACGTTGCTTGCGGAATCCAGCAAGCTCTTTACGGGCCAAAACGTTGAAGAATCTTCCTTGTAGCTTTCTTTAATAAACGTCAGTGATACGCGATTACCACCAGTGTGCCGGCACTGGTGATTGAACGGTCGAGCATGTAGGTCTAGCGCGTACGCGTACCAAGGTGTACAGCAGCACCTCATAGCATAATACTTGGGCACGGAGTAACGCAAGTCGTATCCTCAACATTTGATCGCGTCCCTTGGGAGCGGCAGCGGAAGCAATCTAAAGGAACAACCATCGATGCTCGCACACAACTACGAAACTACGTACCAGTCGACACGTCACAGACCACCTGAAACATGCGCCGCAGCTCATAACAAGACGTGCTCCATGATGAAGCATCGCCTCCCAAGCATATCAATAGCGAAGATTCACCGAAAACCACCGCCATCATAAACGTACACTCACCGTGGAGCTGTAGGTGAGAAAAAAACAGGGAAAACATCCCACAAGCAGCTTGCTAAGGCATGCCTCTGTCGAGTTGGAAGCCATGGAATGGCCACCGAGGGCGATGAGCCAAACGGAGTGACAATCACGCCGCACGTATCCTGACGTGTCAGTGTGCTGCTTGACGTGGAATACACCGGCCATCCCTGGAGGCCTTATCATCGTGCAGGGCTAGTGGCAATAACAATAATCATCCTGACTACAATACCATCGTCACCAGGTCCCTTTGCACCGTTCGCCGTGGTGCGTGACGATGGTGCCGACCACCGGACCACCTAGACCGGCGAAGGCAGGTCGGACGAGTCCTAGCGTCCACAGGCAGCTCACTCGCACTCGTTTGCCGGGCATCGTGGCAGATTGCATCGCAGGCCGTCGATGCACTTCCCACCAAACCCAAAGACGAACGAAGACGGCCTTTTGGATGCCGGATCGCGGCACTGGCAACGGAATCCAATCAAGGGCTCACTCGGGAACGTCAAGCATATGAATGTCGGAACGGCTATAGGGGTAATTGAATTCTTATCACCGTTGCACCGTACCTTACGAAGCGCTGTACCTCAACGAGTAAGTACCTGGTTCGTAATGGTCCGTAAATGGTTCCGAGGGTAGGCAGGAGTCAGGTGCAACTCGATAGTTATAGTTAGCACGATGCAATCCGAAGTAACGAAGGACGATATTTGAATGTGTAATTTCGAAGATACCTTAGCGTGGCGTTTTCTAGAGTTTAAACTATTAAATTCCCCTCCGCAATTTACAGTTAGCGTTTCCATGGATTAAGTACTCACGAAGAAATGCTTAAACTGCGATTCTTCTGGAAGAAATTGTCGTTCAAATTCACTACAAACACTATCCAAAAGATTTCCAAAATTCCTTATAACTGATGCAACGCGATGCTGCACCAACGGAAGAGCGAACATTCAAGAGTGAGTAAACAGGCTCGAAATCATTTCAGCGAAATACGCCCTTTGTTGGCCGTCACTGGAGCTGCCAATAAATCTCTATTCCCGCGACATGCTGTATCGTCGCGGTGGGATAGCTAAGATCCCCGTTTCCTTTATCCTCCCTTTACGTCCGGAACTCTCGTCACAACAGCACCATCACCGCAGCGCAGTCCAGCGCTGGCCAAAAACAATTCTCGTGTACTCGTGTGTCGGTCGTGTGCGCAAAACAGAAAAACAACGTCCATCTATCGGGCGAGATGAACGGAAAGATGGACGCCATGCGAATCATCCTCTCCGGAACCGGACCAGACGCGCTGGCAGAAGCCAGCGTATCGCCCACGATACGGATCTGGTCCAAGATAAATTTAATCACTAATGAAGATGAATGGACCGACGGGTGCACGAGTACGGTTACCGCGATGATTATGACTTGCCAACGGTCCCGATGCCCGATGATATACCTGCCAGGTTTTGGTGCGGCATCGGATACAGGACCCGTGTGGCCCGTGACTTATGCCAACCTGCCACTGGAAAAAGGCCACGCACAAAGCGCGAGAAAATAGAAACATCAAAGTGTGTAACCGAATGCCAGGTGCCAGGGAGGAACCTTTTGCAGCATTGCAACTGCATAATCAGCCTCATCGTATCAGCGCAGATATGTATGGGCCCCCGGGTAGGTGCTGCTGGATGATGCACTAAAGGCCACCTTGGCACCACCGTATGAATCCCATACCATGAGGGCACTCCTCTGCACACGAGCATGGCACGTATGTTGTGTCGTGATCGTTAAAGTCGATGAAAGGCTGGCCAAAGTCAGCCTCCAGCTTTCGTCGCCAGGTCCAGGCCCACCTATCGATTTTTACCCTTTGGCGACCCTTTCGGGCCTCGCACTCAGCGGCCACTTACATTCACAGGGCAACGCGGAAAAAGATGGAAAACCACAAAATGGCCACAAGCAGCATGACCGCGACCGTGTGTGTGTGTGTGTGTGCGACGACAGGAAATGCATTCACGCCTTGAAACGCGGTTTTGTCCTTTCGGTGCAAGCGATTGGTGTCGAACGAAAGTGATTACATCAGGAGGGCAGACCATAGAGAGGGGTTCGTGTCTTGGCGCTTTCGAGCGCTCGGTGCATTTCCCATTTGCAAGATGATGGATGACGAATCATAGTTCCATATGGCACATAAGAAGGCACATGATGCTGTTGCAGTGCATTGCAGACGCCAGTGATGTCAGTTATGCAACTATATTCATGCCATGTCAGCCGTGGTATTGTGAATCGAAGCAGCTGTCATCGGAATTGATGACACTCGCGTATGCAGCAGGTGATAATGTAATATCGCACGGCACTTGTAATGCAAGGTGTGCAGCACACGCACTTAGCATAATGTAGCGCTAACATCATTATTATTGTTATTATTTTTCGAAGTTCAACGTTCTTCAGGTTACATCATGCGGGTAACAAACTCAAAAGCATAATAGGCTTGTATCTTTAACTGCATCAGCTAACGACTGTCACTACTAGCATTTAAAGGGGAGACTGTTGAGATTTATTTATTCATTTCACAATTATTTTGTTTATATTTTATTCTGAACAAAAAATCAAACATATTCTACAAAAGCAATAGGCCAATCGCGCCAAAATTAGTTCGAACGCATCGCAAAAGGATTGTTCACAAAACATCCACAAATGTTGATGGAAACATTTAGAATTTCACTAGCAAGCAACAGTGCAAATCCAAGTCCCAATACACTACTGCATTTATATGGAGAAAACACTTGAAAATCACACCGCACCAAAAGCGAAATTGAGTTCAGCTCGTAATGAGAACACTCCGTCTAAGAGCAGGAAGCACCGAACTAGCTTCAAGAAAGTTTCCAATCCACCGTTTCTAAATCACTTTCCCCGCGTACACATTTAGACCATCTAGTGCAATCAGCAGGTGCGAATTTCGCGCGAGCATAGACCCCGGGAGTGGTTTGCGCATTATGGTCGTTGGCAACTTCTCGCCATGGCCCGACGATTGTAAAACCATTAAGCCATCCTCCGTATGACGCCAGCCCTATCGCTCTGCAGCGGCAATTCGATAAGCTCTGATTAACCGCCCAACTCGATCACAAACGTGTGTGTGTGTGTGTGCTCGGTGAGCATAAAATCATCAACTAAACTATGCTCATGATTTCTCTAATGCTCTCTCTCTCTGTCCTGCACACCGATGGCAGTGGAACGAATGGAAAGCACTTTGCACCTCAGCGATGCGCTTATGCTGCTGCTGATGCTGCTGATGCTGTGGCATTCATTAGGCGACCGATAATGAGCTTATGTGCTGCAGCTGCAGTGCCCACGCATCACGATAGTCATCACGACAGTTCTCGGGATCGTATCGGATGCAATACAGTCTGCAGTGTCGTCCGCATCGGTTCCTCTGGTAAGCCAGTAAGGCGCTTAGCTGGAACACGAGATTCAACCGAAAGACAACCATTAAAGGATGGCCGAGAGCAGCAACCCGTTGCGGACGAAAGCGAACGAAAGGTCACCTGCCCCTGCTCCTTGCACCACCACCACCACCCCCTAAGGGCTGTAACTTCATTATCCGTGATTCCGTACCTTGGCGCTTTGGTGGTGGTCGGAAAAGTTGGTGACATTTCGCCCTTTTCGAATGGTCGGTGCCAAGGCCTCGAATGGAAATGCGCAGCCTGCTGCGACGACGGGAAAAGGAACTTCGCGAACAGCATCATCACATCTCACGCTGTGCGATCTCGCGACTGAATGAACGAACGAAGCGAACATGCGGACGGTAAACCGTAACATCCCTGGAGGGTTTCCGATGCAGAAAGGCACTTGCAAAAAAAAACTTAGTGGCTCTTTCACTCGTTGGTTACCACAGTGGATCGTGGCCCCTTTCGTCGATCATCGCGGAAGGATGAGACCGTCATCGGAGCAAAACGAGGAAATGTACGTTGCTATTATGCCGTCGTTACGTTATGCCGTTGGCTCTTCATTTCGCTATTATCCCGCACGGTCGGCCACCGGCGGTCCCGTGGCTCTTATCGATCCTCTGCCCTATGGCCCTACTCTGCCGCCGGTGGACGTAGCAAGCCAAAGGAAATCCGGACATTGGCGACGAAATGAGATTTTATCATATTTACTGTGTTGAACTGTGCGCTGGGGAAAAGACTGAGATCGTTCACGTGGTTTTCCGCGGTTCTCAATCATTTTGAAACATAAAAGCGTTAACGCAACTCAGTTATCGCTTCATCGCCACTAGCCTGGAGGCTGGCATTTCACTGCAGGTTGCAACAGGTGTCGATAACGGCCACTTTAGTGATCGTGTGGATCGTGTGCTATTATCGTCACAACGTCGTATTACAGCAGCTACCGTGAAATAATGTTTCAACTTAAAGACCGAGATGAGTTTTCCCGGTATTTTCCTTCTTTTGTATTGCACATAAAGTTTATCGTGGAAGTACGTCGTTCGTCAGACCACAACCTTAACTCACAAATCATCTCTTCAAAGGACGAGTCAGCCAAAGGCAATACTTGGTACAACGGTTTGAAGTGCCTCGGATATTGCCTCGGCTCTTATCCGCGGATCCAAAATCCATTTTATTCAATCATCCAACTCCCATTCAAGCAGCATCGGCCTGAAATCGTAAGGCACACAGCGAGGGCCGCCAGGGCAGGGGTTCAGTCAAATAAAGACCACTTCAGCCAAACTGCTGAAGCCAGCCGAGCCGGCACTGCGGTGAAGCGCCTCATTCTATTGGCCAATGGCTGCCAAAAAAATAAACTGAAACCGCAACTTCAGCTAAGATCAATGCGCAATATGGCTACTACAAATGGTAGCACAAAGGTTGTAAATGCCACCGGTAATGGTGTGTAGCGACGCTTGCCATCTTCATGCCGCAAAAGTGTCGGTTGTACCGCGAATCAAAGCAAATCGAATTCGAGTTCGCGTCTCCTATTCAAATGACAAGCAGCGCGAGAGCAAAGGTTGGAAAAATGGAATCACGAGACGTTCGCTCAAGTGTAGCTCCGAACGCTCCAAAAGATCCATCATCAATCTCGAGATCTTGCCCGAGTCCACTCGGAGTAGAATGGCGGCAGCCAATGGCGATCGGTCTGATTGATTCCCTTTCGTGGTGGTACCAGAGGTTTGGGTTTCGGTTGGGAGAAAGATACCACCAGTAACCGCCAGTGCCACCACTTTTCCCAAGTATTCGGTGCTCTAGGTTGGCAATCAAGTGGCCGCTCGGTGTGGTGCAATCGGTTTCGTTGACACAACCACCGCGGTAACAGCCTGCGAATTGACCTTATAGTGGAGAAGTAAAGAAAGAGAAGTGCGTGAAGGTGCAACCATCCAGAGAAGATGGGATGGAAAGGGGAACCTCGGTACACTCAGCCTCAGCGCACAAGACAAATATACCTCTCGAGCTCGATCGACATAGCCGGACAATACGCACGATTGAACGATTGCCCATCGCGCACTCGCCATTTATGGGGCGGTAAAGTCTCAAAAGTAGATCATCTTTCGACAATCGCGACCGCCAAAGGTTGCGAGGCGTTCGGACGAGATTCCAAATCGAATAAACCGTTACAAGGCCTTCCCGAGCAGGAGAAACGCTTGATTCAATAAGCTCAATGAACAATATTTTGATTCAATTCGGTTCAAGTAGGACCGTACGCGGTGGCCTTGATAGATGAGACATCGTGGCATGTGGGTAAAAAATGGGTTAATTGAATCTCAATCGTAGCATCGCCACCCCCTTTTGCGAAACAATCACTACAACAAAGAGACGAATCTACGAGCTATGTGGCGCTTAAGCTGTGCCACACTTGAATCGCATTAACGGACACATTCGCATTCGTTACCTCCTGTGTCCTTGTGGCCCGTTTTGTACCTTTAAATGCGTGCCCCCCGACACGGTAACAGCGAACCGGGAGCATGGAAGTTCTTCGGAGCTAACGATTGGATAATTTTCCCATGTCAATTAGCGTTTTCTTTTCTTTAATTAATTGTTAGCACGTCGGTTGCACCCGCTAGCTGGCGAGAGGAGCTACTAGGTTGCATGCTTTCTTCACGTACTACCACGCAGACATCTGGCCCCAAAGGCAAACGGCTGGCAACGACGACGACGACGACGACGATGGCGACGGCGTGAACGCACCGCACCGTGGTTCTTATCGGTGTCAAGGCGCGGTGTGGCAGGGAACCGTAACATTTACTAACTCCGTAGCCAGAGGCACACCATACGGTATGCTGTGGCCACGCTGCATAGTGAATGATGCGTTGCTGCACCTGTTCCCGATGCCTTGTACCGGTACCACAGCATTAATGATGACTGACTGGGCGAATTTGTGTTCGTTCGTTTCCATCTAATTCTGAGCACAAGCAGAGCACCTCATCCTTTCATTCTAATGAGCTGCAGCAGCACCTCTGGAAACATTTAAATTTCTATTCATTAATTAGCAACTAAAATGCAATAAAAACCAATCTGCTGCACCATGAGTGCACTTTCCCAATCTAGCTTTGCATAATCAAGCTTAGTAAATGTGCCGAGCATTAAAAGTTTATCGCTGCACGACAACAGATCACTCCCCCCCCCCCCCCCCCCCCCCCCCCGAAACGGTGCCAGCAAGGTGAATGCTTCTCCAAATAGCTTGTTATATGCCAGATTAGCACCGAATGCGCATAGTTTAGGGCATCCGGTGCATTCATAAAGCTCGCGTTCGAAACCCCGGAGTAGCAGTAGCTGTCGCTCAACTGCCATGCTGATGCCGCACGGAGTTTGTGACAACCGGAAACAATAGTGGCGAAGTAGCTCCCGGGCATCCTCCCATCATCCTGGCGTCAGTTGCAGCCGTCTACTTACACGCGAAGCGCGAGCATCCCATGCGCTTCACCTCGAAGACACTAGTAATTGACTTTCATAACCTGCTCGCAAAACAGTAACACACTCACATCGTACCGTGGGGGGTTCCCGGCGTCGAACCCGCGTCCTTTCTCCCCGTTCTCGGTCATATCAGTTCCGTGACATCGCCCGGTCGTAGCTTTACCGCGGCACTTCATAACGGATTTACCTCGCGGTAATACCGTTTAAGTGTTTTTCCTCCCGACGGAAAAACAGCGCTCACTTTCGTCCGGAGTCGCTCGCTCCGAGAACGCCACCAAGGCTAGTGCCACCAGCTTATGCCAATCCTTCCCGTGGGCGATGAGCATCGTGCCGTGCAGGGAAGTTGCATCGTTCGTTGCAGTCGATGCTACCCAACGAGGAAAGAGAGACCGTTTTGATGCCCAATCCGCGGATTTTCTGATGCCCAAAGAGGTGCCCAATCCCAAAATATCAAGCAAATTTTCCATTTATTTTTGCGTCCGTAGCACCTATTCGGCCGCAGCACAATCCGCGGATTGTCCCTCTCGATGGGCATCAATTTGGACGCTGTAGTGGGACAAATTGCGACCGGCGGAAACTATTTGGACGCTGTAGTGGGACAAATTGCGACCGGCGGACACTATTTGGACACTGTTTTAAAACCGGCTTGGAGCGTTTTTATTCTATTTTTAGATTTTATAGCCTGCTTGGATCGTTTTCACACTTTATGAAAATATTTAATAATAAATAATAAATTTAATAATGAAACAAAACTACATGGGTTTTGTACTTTTGGAGCACATTTGTTAATATTGAATTTCATATTATTATTTTGCATATTTTTTTATATCCATGTGATATTGTTTATATCGATGTGCTTCAGCACAGACGATTCACCGCAAATGGCCTTGGCTTCGAAAGTTCTACGGCAGCAATGGGCCACGTACAATACACTGTTTTCACTGTACACAACTATCTGCTTCTGTACTTTTCACTTTCTGCTTCTTGATTTTGATGCAGAAAATCTTGACTCCTCCCTGGTCCTCGGCGCAACTCCTTGTGTGAAGGATTAATAGAGATATCCTGTCATCTTTACACGATCATAGACCCGGTACCTTTTAACCTGAAATGCTCAGAGAACAGATAAATTAATTTTCGAAACATAAATCTACTTCTAAACACAACAATACTTACTATTGCACATGCACTACACGAGCCAGGATAGTTTGCAATGCGCCTCTCAGTCATTTTATTCGTCAATGACTACGTGATGTAATTTTTCCACTTTCGATTACAACCGCGGCATTCAATCTCTCACTCTTTCTTACTCTAGCTTTCTCGTTCTCGCAAAGTGATATTTTTTGCGAGCTGGACATTTTGAGCCCGGCGGGAACTGTTTGGGCACAAAGGCCGAATAGTTCCCGATGGAAACTAAATGTCTATGTATTGCGGCTATTTAGTTTCCGCCGGTCTCAAGACGGCCGCTCGAGAGACCGCGCCGATTAAAATGTACCCTTGGGTAATACCGCAACGTGCGGTGCGCGATAGAAGGATTCACAAGACCTGTGACGGAATTCATATGATTTGCATCGTACGGCGAGAGAGCGAGCCGCCGTTTTGTATCAGCCATAGCGCCACGAGGCATGGCAGGAAGTATCTGCTGTTGAATATTCAACCTTGGCGGAACTTTTGGCAGATGAGAAATGAAAATTATTCATTTAGCTTGTAACCGCAGGCATGCACACACATACATCTGGTGGAAGGAAATGCTTTGCTGGTGATCACCGCCAAACACTATCGGTTGCCTCGGGACGCCCCAGGAGAGAGGGGGTAAATGGATTTGATCACCTAAGCGACCCGGAGCAAAATGGTGTCTATTTTAACGCGTGTGATCTCGCGCTTCTTCTGGAGCAACATGTCGATTGTTATTGAAAAACTTTTGCTATATTAAACCATAGATGAATGCATTGATCCATACAAATTCGTCAGCAGAGACGGGAATAAGTGCAAATACTACATATCCTCAGAGTATCCGGATGATTTTTCATCATAATTTCCGGATATATAATCATCAGAGTATCCGGACAGTATAAATACTTTAATACAGATAATATAAATATAAGCAAATATTACATGCGATCTAGAGCTTTAGATGTGCTTCGAGATCTAAAAAAGAAATGAAAACTGCAATCTTCCACCAACAGACCGTTTGAAATCGTAACGAATCATAGAAACGCTTAAAACGCACGCTTTTCAAAATACATAAAACCGTTACGGCTGAATTCTAATTTGCACCGCTTTTTATGATATTAATGCATAAATGGCATTCACACATCATCACTTTAAAATGCAGAAACAACTGAAAATTAATCAAATATATCAATTCAACCGAATTAAATCAAAACCGTTTTAAAAATCTGAAAAACGCTTCATCAAACCAAAAACGCATCTTTCAATGCCCTTCCAGTCTGGCAACACGGCCAACCGTCACGCAACCGGAAATCGAGGCGCTGTCAAGCGCCGTCATCAAATGTCATCGAAAGCAACTTTGACATCTCTCTTTTCCGGCCTTTACGGTGTTTGTGTGAACACATTTTTGTTGAGGTGCGTGAATCTCCGCTAATTTATGGGTTAAAAACGAAGAATTTCTCTCGCATTCACCGTCCTACAGTAAACGAGAAGGTTTTCCTATGTGGAATGTGTTTGCATGTGGCCAATTTCCCAGGGAATCTTTCGTAATATCGCGGCAAACTTGCCCGCTCTCTGTCGAGTGTCAACAGTTCCTCCTTCGGGCAGGCTTTCCCAACCGGAGACTGCTAGCCACCATCGAAGAAAACGGATTTTCTCCGCGGATTCTTAACTTTGGAAATAGGCATTCTACGTCAAATATCATTTAATCCGTCGTTGGCCGAGGTTTTTCCGCGTAAAGCAGTTCAAAACATTCCCACTTGGACATCCTTCT
>NC_064874.1:13356771-13414271 GCF_943734745.1 Anopheles darlingi | reverse complement strand
AAATCCTTCCTCTGCGAGAAGCGATTGCAAGTGAAGGGCGTACACGGGAGCTTATCGGTGATCGGAGAGTTTCGCTGCGATTTCTTCCCCTTCGATAATGATCTACTGTCGATGGAACTGAAAGATGCTTACAAAGAACTATACATCGAGGGGGACACAAGCTGCCTTCATCAGTCGGCCTGCGCCCTGCTCGGACTCCAGAAGCTGTACGGGCGCATTCCGAAGGTGTACGGCAAGGGAAGCTATGCGCAGCGTGTTTGGGATATCACAAAAGCGCTGGCGGAAGAGGATGGCGAGGAGTTGAACAACGACAAAGGTGTAATCGATCAGATGATCATACTCGACCGGTCAGTTGATCTGATGAGCGTTCTAGCGACACAGCTAACGTACGAAGGGTTGATCGATGAGATCTACGGAATTAACAACACCACCGTCAATCTGCCAGCGGAAAAATTTAACACCACCGAGGGTCTGTCGACGGATCGCAACACAGAAAAGAGTCAGTTCATCCTCAACTCCAAGGAGCAACTATTCGGTGAGCTCCGTGACAAGAATTTCAACGCAGTGGGGGTGGTTTTGTCACGCCATGCCAAATCGATTCGATCGCGAGCGAACGAGAAACATAACGACATGTCGATTCAGGAGTTAAAAAAGCTCGTCGAGGGCCTACCGCACATCAAAGCGAAAGAGCAATCCCTTTCGACACACACCACAATTGCCGAGCTGGTAAAGAATGTGATCTCGTCCGATGAATTTCTGGACGAGCTGGGCTGCGAGCAAGAGTTTATGATGTGCTCGGATGTGGACAAACCGAATAGCTTCATCGAAGATTTGATCGCCAAGGAGGCACCACTGCGTAGCGTGTTGCGTTTAATGTGCATGCAATCTATCGCAGGCTCAGGGCTAAAGCCAAAAGTGCTGGATTACTACAAGCGGGAGCTGGTTCAGGTATACGGACTGCAGACACTGTTAACGATTGGCAATCTGGAAAAGGCAGGCTTGCTACGTGCCCAGACAGGCCAGCGAACGTACCATGTCCTAAGGAAGACACTCAACCTAACGGCCGAAACTCCAGAGGAGGTGTCACCCAAAGATATAACGTACGTGCACAGTATCTACGCCCCACTGTCCGTGCGTATCGTAGAGCAGCATCTAAAACCGAACGGATGGCAAATGCTAACGGAAAAGCTGTCCTCACTGCCAGGGCCAACGTTTGAAGATTTTCAAAGCTCAGCCAGTTTGAGCACTCGCCGAGGATCGTTTACCAGCGAGATATCTCAGTCCGACATTCCCCGTGTGATCGTGGTGTTCTTCGTTGGCGGCTGCACGTTTGCAGAAATTTCGGCTCTACGCTTTCTTTCGCAACAAGACGACAATAACGTGGAGTTTGTCATTTGCACCACCAAGTTGGTTAACAAAAATACGTTCCTGGATACGTTTATTGAAAATTAAAATAAGTTAATAATATAAGTTTAAATAAAGCACTGTATCACTTTATCAGGATGATATAGTTATTTTTATTTTGGAAATCATGCAGCAAAATTTTGATTAAACGCGAACGATTTTTTTAATTTTTCACGGTAAAATCGACAAATCTTGAACTGTCATCCGGGTGGTTTTCTGTCATCCGAATCGTTAAATAACCAAAATACACCATGCTCAAGGTAAGTTACCGGAAGATTGTGCAAAAATGAGGGAAAATCCATGAAAATACCCACGATCCGCTTACATTTCAGTGGTTAAGCTTGTCGCGGACACGGCCTCTTCAGGCGGTACGATGGTACACGGACGTTTCCAATGTTTCAACGGGTGTGCAACAACCAGAAGTGCCCGCTGCGGCCGCCGGTACACCCGATAAGCTGTACAGCCGGCTCGAGCTACAAATGAAAGGAATCGATCCGGAGGTCATGAAAAGCTATGCCACCTTTGCAAAAACGGCAGCAGAACATTTGGACATCGAAGTTGGCAAGCAGTAAGCTGGCTCCGGAAGAACCGTTTTTGGCGGAAATTCGTTCTTCATTTCTCTTCTTCCCCGTTCCAGCTGGGCTCTTCGAAAAGCAGTGAAAGACCGGTTAACGCTTCTAAAGTCGGTACATATTTATAAGAAGCATCGCGTGCAGTACGAGATCCGCAATTACTACCGATTTATGCACTTTCATAAGCTGACCGGCTCCACGTTGGACACTTTCCTCGAGTATATCGAACGGAATTTGCCGGAAGGTATAGCGCTCAAGGTGACGAAGGTTGAGCTGCAGGAGCTACCGGAGCATTTACGGAAGTAGAATGTATACAGAAGGTAGAATAAATTAGTTTGTACCAGTTAACTGCCGGCGTTTCATTTTGACCAAGAGAATCCTAGAGCCTTTTTGGGGGAGGAGAACTGTGTTGGATGTAAACAAGTTCGCCATCATGACCGTTCTGTCAAACCTCCGTGTTTTTTTGTGACTGTGGACGCGTTTTTGTTTGTGGTGTCTTGTAAGTTAAGTTTCGAGAATTAAGTCGTCTTATCATAAAGTAAGCTACCTTACCAGCAGAAAAGGATCCTTCCGGAGGATGTACAGTTTGTGCCTTTTGGTCCTTTCAGACGAAACCAAGCATGGTTCGGCCAGGCTTGATGCGCGGCGGCGGTCGCGGTGGTGGTATGGGCATGGGTATGCGCGGTGTCCGGGGAGGTCCGTTTATGAGCAAAAAGACCTTTCTGCCGCGCCATCCGTTTGATCTGACGCTCGCCGAGATGGCATTCCCCCGCGTACAACCGGTCCAGGATGATACGGTGCTGACGAATGCGCTCCTGAAGCGCAGCCAGGATCTCACCCCGACCGCCCAAGAACAGACGGCTATCTCGAACCTCGTACTGAAGGTACAGGGCGTGCTGGACAATATCGTGATTGCACCGGGTGATTTCACTAAATGCCAGCTCGAAGAGGTCCGTCAGGTGGGCTCTTACAAGAAGGGCACGATGATGGCCGGCAACAACGTCGCCGATATTGTCATCATCCTCAAGTCCTTCCCGACGAAGGATTGTGCCGAGGCGCTCGGGAAGAAAGTGGAAGAAAATTTGCAAAAATCAATGCAAACGGAGGTGGTACCGACCGCCGAAGCCCTTTCGCTATCGTACAGCGAGAAGGGATTCGAAATATGGAACTCGTTGGCCAAGGTACGCTGCCTGATAGCGACACTGCCGCAAAACATGCGCAAACTGGAACCGGAGAAGCATATCGATTTCAAGATCATACAGAGTCATCTGGCGGCCATCCGGCATACGCGTTGGTTCGAGGAGAACGCCCATCACTCGACGATCAAGGTGTTGATACGCATTCTGAAAGATCTGGCTCGACGCTTTGACGGTTTTAAACCACTTAATCCGTGGATCTGCGATCTGCTAGCGCACTCGGCTATCATGAATAATCCAAGCCGACAGGCGCTGCCGGTGAATGTGGCCTTCCGGCGCGTTTTCCAGTTGCTAGCGTCGGGCCTGTTTGTGCCCGGATCCGCCGGTATTACCGATCCGTGTGAGGTGGGTCACTTTCGTGTGCACACCTCGATGACGTTAGTCCAGCAGGACGAATGCTGCATGACGGCACAAACACTGGTACGTGTGTTGGCGCACGGTGGTTACAAGCATATCCTTGGTTTCGTGGAGAACACCACCGTAGCAAAGGAGATGTCCGTCTGGGACGGTGTTGTGGTGTCACCGATGGATCCGGCATATGAAAAACCATCGGAAAAGAAGGAAGGCGAAGGGGATGATGTCGACATGGAGTGTGGCGACGATGTGCTGGATGATGAACCATTGGAATAAATAGTGTTTCTTTCTAAGTCATAGCATTAGGGCCAGTAGCTTAGCAATTTTTAATGTGTATCTCTCTGTGTGCTTGTCCTATGTATTGTATTGTTCGTACTTTTAATTTAACTTAATAAACGTCGATTTTAACCTACTATATTTATTGAAGTTCCTAAAGGATCCTTTTAACTGCGATAAGGGCGAGGGAAAACTGAGATTTTATACTTTGCGAGCTTTACCTTACATTGATCTCTAGACTACGACGAATGGAGCTACCGATTGAATGTAAATGACACGTCACGCGGGGCCACCACCGAGCTTTAAACACCGACAATTGTATGAGCAACTAGAAACGCATCTATAGCATCTACTACGTTAACTGATATTCTGATTCACGAACGATAAAATACTATCTGGCCAACCCATCAGCTCGGCACTTACGCGCACGGGTTCTCACTGCCACCGAAATGGGCACAATTGACGCGCATGGTGTGCGTCTTCGGTACGGCCAGCCGAAAGATACGGCCTTGAGGATAGCAAACGCACAGCTTGTACTGATTCGATCCACTCCGCACACCATGCTCACCCTTAACCACGGGCAGATTGTTCACGTTGATCCAAACGCCATTGCCACCGATCAGCATCGTGGTGCCGTTGTCGGATTTAAGGAAAATGTTCTGATCCGCCGACCAGAGCATCTCCTTCGCCTCCATCCGTATCCCTTCCGTCCCCTTGAGCGTGATTCGGTTGCGGGTCTGCAGCTTCAGCGTATCGTTAATCGGTGCCGCAATACGACCGCTATTGATCAGGTGCGCATGCAAGAGCATCGCTCCCTGTGGCATATTGTAGTGCGGATGGGAGGTGGCGAACACTTGCTTCCCCGTGACCGGATCCTTGACATCGAAGTGATTGATACCCTTCAAGAAGCTGCCGTTCTTGGAGAGCTGTATTTTGTTGTGCGAGTGACCGTTACGATTGACGAGATTAATCGAGACGGCTCCATCGTCCCCGGTCAGTTCCAGTGGTTCATCGTAGAAGCTCTCCAGCTGTCCATCCATCTTGTACACCCGATCAAAGTCGATGTTTCCGTAGAACTTGATCGTGTCCGCATCCTCGATTAGTTCGATATTTTCCATGCCCCGGTAGATCCGCAGGATGGCCGTGATCGAGAGCGTTAGGCAGAGGTTCCCGAGGGCCAGACAGAACAGCAGCACCAGTACGAGCCAGAACGCGAACGAGCTCCTCTCGTCGTACATGTGGCACTTGGAGAGGTCATACTTTTGCTCAGTTTGTCGCATATTCTGGTAAAACCGGAAGACAAGAATTCAAATCGTGACCACGTGTTCCGTTCCGTTAAGGCCAAAACTTACGCCCATGAATAATCGTTTGACTCGTTTTTCCGATCGTTTCAGCCAGCTGCAAAGGGTGAAAATTCTTGACAAGGATTGCCAAACACCCCCTTTCCCCGCCCTTCTACCCCCGATGAGACGGAGGAAAACAAGTGAGAAAATGCATTCTCGAAAAGGAAATCGCTCGTGAGACGCGGGAGTCTGATTCTCACTTATGGTCCCTTTGCTGTGGAAGCAACCCTGCCGAGGAGTTTGGGGGTCTTTTTGCGAATATGGTTACTTTAAATTAGCCTATCACATTTGCTTTACAGACGCAATAAGAACGAGTAGGAGGAATTTTTCTTTTTTGAACAAGTTGAGCGCGTAAATTTTCCGGGAAAATTGCGACAACTCGAAAATAGCTCGAATTCGGGCAGTATTTTTGCGCCACGCACACTACACGCGCTTTCACACACACGGCACGAAAACCGCGTGTACGTACACGTTTTAAGGGGGCTCTCGGACGGCGTGCTGTCACCGCGGTGATTCGCACAAATTTTGGATTCTTGCCGCACGATTTGGGAAACAATTCTGTGTTCAACAACTTTTCGATTGATCGTGGGAAACAAGCGTCGGGAAAATGGCATCGGAACGGTACAGCTTTTCGCTGACCACCTTCAGGTAGGTCTTGAAGAAAATGCCCCGGGTTTTCTTCGCCAAACAAAGTTGACGATTGCTGTTCTTCGCTCTTCCGTCCGCAGTCCCTCGGGAAAGTTGGTGCAAATCGAATATGCCTTGGCAGCGGTGGCGGCCGGTGCTCCATCGGTCGGTATTAAGGCGGTCAATGGAGTCGTGATCGCGACGGAGAACAAGCAAAAATCGATCCTGTACGATGAGCACAGCGTGCACAAGGTCGAAATGGTGACGAACCATATCGGTATGATCTACTCCGGTATGGGCCCGGACTATCGGCTGCTGGTGAAGCAGGCACGCAAGCTGGCCCAGAACTACTACCTTACGTACCGTGAACCGATTCCGACCTCTCAGCTGGTGCAGAAGATTGCCAACGTTATGCAGGAGTACACGCAATCCGGGTACGTACCGATGAGACCCATGGCCGGTGCGCTAGCATCGAGAGCTGTTCGCTAATCGTGTCCCCTTTCTTTGTTTCACATTTATAGCGGTGTCCGTCCGTTCGGAGTGTCCCTGTTGATCTGCGGTTGGGACGATGGTCGACCGTACCTCTTCCAGTGCGATCCATCGGGAGCCTACTTTGCCTGGAAAGCGACGGCCATGGGCAAAAATGCCAACAATGGCAAAACCTTCCTCGAGAAGCGCTACAGCGAGGATCTCGAGCTGGACGATGCCGTCCACACGGCCATCTTAACACTGAAAGAAGGTTTTGAGGGACAAATGAACGCGGACAATATTGAGGTAGGCATTTGCGATGCGAACGGTTTCCGCCGACTAGATCCCTCCGATGTTCAGGATTACTTGGCCAATATTCCGTAAGGTCTGTGTGTATTTGAGCATGGGGAGATATGGTGGGTGTGCGTTGTAATGAAAGCGATTTACTTTACACTGAACTTTGGTGAGTTTGTCTCGTAAGTTGATGGGATATTTCGAAATAAAAAAATGCTTTTGGAAGCTTACGCGCTTCGGTAATACACCTGAAATACCCGGATGTCTGCATGTTATCCGAAATCCAAGTAAGCGGATCTGAGCAACAATGGCCTTTTAGCTTCCATCTACGGTAATCTGAAACCAGCGCCTACTTTTCTTCTAGATCTAGATCTTTATTGAATGAATTATGCTCATCGAGCTACATAGACACGAATAAGTGGATAAATCGAAGAGTAAAAAGGTAATCCCACGTCCTACTACCTAGTAGATGGTTTTCATTCATCGCAGAAGCTCAGTTAATCGTCCTTCTTATCGGTATCATCTTGCTTGCTAGCGGCGCCACCCTTCTTCCGTTTTTTATTCGGAGTAGCGGCCGGATTCTTTTCCGGTTCGATTTCACCCGGCTCCGGACCGGCCACCGGTGGTGGTGCGGCTGCAGGGGTAGCATGTACCGCCGGTGGCGTAACTGTAGCCGTAGCCGTAACCATTGTCGGTGGACCGGCAGCATGCGGTTGACCGGGCGCAGGTACCGCACCTGGCGGCATACCATGTCCTGTAGCTCCCGGTGGCGGTGGTGGACCGTAGCCATGGTGCGGTGGTTCCGCATGATGCACCTCACCGTAATGACCCATCGGACGGGAACCCGGTGGTCCCCCGGGAACTGGATATCCACCGGGTGGTGGCGGTGGTCCGTACTGCTGATGGTATGGATAGTGCCCATACTGACCGTACGGTTGGGGATGGCCACCGTACCCGGGCAGATAGTAGGGAGCACGGGGAGATCCAGCATGCGGATAACCAGGGAACGGTGAACCATGCGTTGGCATACCCGGGTGTGGCTGCATATGCGGTGGCATATGATGTGGTGGTGCCGGATGCGGCGGTTGATGCTGGTGCGGTACGGTCACATTTGGGGGTGGGATTTGCGATTCAGGAGTGTGCGATGGAGGTGGCGGTGTTGGCACCGAGGGAACCTGATGTGGAGGAACCGGTGCACCGGCTGCGGAGACTGGTGGTGGTGCATAGCCACCATGAACGGGAGGCATTACTGGACCGCCCGGTGGATGACCACCATGTGCAGCAGCCACTGGAGGTGGATGTGATGACGTGTGGTGCACGATAGAGGTTGGGGGTATTTCCGGTTTCGGTTCCGATTGCTGTGTACCAACAACGCCCGGATGTTGATGTGGCGCTGCCGGTGGAGCAGCAACTGGTGGCATATGACCTGGTGGTGGTAGTGCTGGTGGCTGAGAAGGAATCGATGCCGGAGGTGCCACCGATGGAGGAGCCTCGGTTGCTGCTGTAGGTGGTCCTGCTGCTGATGTTACCGGCGGTGGCCCAATCGGGTGTGACGGAGGAGCTGTTGATGGCTGCGACACCGGTGGGGCTGCGACCGCCTTCGCCTCCTCCGGTGAGGCATTCGATACCGGAGCACCAACCGGCGTTGCAGCATCATCCTTTGCTTCCGGTTTCAGTTCTTCAGCTAGCTCCTTCTTCTCCGAAACCGGACCAGTCGTCGATGAATCCTGTGATCCTTGCGATTCATCGGAAGTCGCCATAGCCATCGGAGATGACCGATCAGCGCTACCGTCACTACCGGTTTCCTGTGTTGCCGGAGCAACGGCCGGAGCAGTAGCAGCAACAGCTGGCTCATTCCCATTGGTCGGAGTTGAGGCAGCGGTGGCGGTGGCACCTGCAGGCTGCTCCGGGGTTTGCTCCTCAGCTTTCGTGGCACTCGGAGCCGCAGGTGGTGCTTGCGACGTTGGTGGCTGGCTTGCCGGAGCAGGAGCTGGGGCCGGAGCGGGAGCCGGAGGCTTCTGTGCCTCCTCCAGTGCCCGCAAACGTTCCCGCTTCATCATCTCGTACTGCCGTTCGACCATCTTCTGGAACGTTTCCTCATCGACCGCCGGTTTGCAGTGTTTCTTCAGTTCGTCCTGAAACAGCTCGCTCGATTCGACAAACTTCCGTTTGCGCGTTTCAAACTTTTCCTCGATCAGCTGCAGCTCGTGCTGTAGCTTCATCTGATGCATCGTCAGCGATTGAACCTGGCGCTTCAGCACGTGCATACGCTGCGTCGTGACGACGGAACGCACGTCCGGTACGACGGCATCGGAGAAGATTTCGTTAATTAAACGATGGTTGCGCGAAAAGCGAGCGTAAGCTACGTGTTTGAACGAATAGCCATCATCCGGATCGTCCTCATCTTCGGCCGGCTGGATGTCGATACGCCGGTCCTGCTGCTGTGCTTTCGAGCTCGAGCGGGAAGAGGTCTCGTGACCATCACCATCGCCCGGTTTGGCTTTATTGCGTGCGGTCAGATAGGCCAGGTAGGCTGGCGAGTTGTGGTACGCCTTCATGTTCTTCTCGTGCTCCGTCTTCTCTTGCTCGTACTCCGCGATGTACTCTTCCTTTTCCGCTTCCGGAAGATCACGCCACTGCTGCCCAATTATCTTACCCACCTCCCACAGTTTGAGGTCCGAGTTGGAGGCCTTAATCGAGTCCCAAACCTTACGCGAATAGCGCATGTACGGCATGAGCGGCTTCTCCGGCGGTTTCGGTGGCTTGATCATCTTCGACTCGGATGCGGCCGAAGCTTTGCCCATCTTCTGGGGCGTAAATGCCGGATTACCGTGCGGGCTGTGCATGAAGGGGCTGGAGTTGTCCTTCCGGTCGGCGCCCGAGCCTGATGGACGAATCCGTTGCGGAGTCATCGAGGGACCCGGTATGTTGTGTTTATAATTCACTGGCAACGCCATCTTGTATCCCGGCTTGCCGTCGGTGATCACAAAAACCGTCCCGAGGAGGCAGAGTCGGACGAGCTAATTCGTCTGCTTCACAGCTGTAGCAACGATTATACAACGGATGAGTAATCAATATGCTTTGAGTGTTCTAAAACAACGAAAAATAACCATTTTATACCTTTTTTAAAGCGTTTTCTCAACATCCAAAAACTCAGAAAATTCGAGGCAACGACGCTTGGTTCGGTGACGTTTCCCGGAGCTGTAGTTGCCCTCGTGGAAGGTTGCTATACGGGTTGAGATGGGATCGATAGACACAATTTTCGTGGTTTATTATAAAAAACTGAATACCGAAGACACAGTCAGAGTGTTAAACAACACCGAAAATACCAGAAATATATGTTGAATGTCTAATTTTCTTATTTTTTCTGTCCATAAACTCAAGTGCGCTACAATTTGAACCGAACTTCAACCACAGTGTTCGTGCGCTATAAAATTCAGCAATCTGAAACTGCGTCTACACGACGACGAATGTTGGAGAACTTCTCGACGAGAACTACTCAATTAAACGTAATCCCATACAAATCCGTCGAGAAGTTATCGCGATAACTAAAATGCACGCGTAGCGAGCGAGCAAGCGAGAACGAGCTTGCCACACCTTTTGGAGCTGTCAAATCATATGTAAACAGTGACCTTGTGTTGTGCATTTCAGTTATCACGATAACTTCTCGGCGGATTTGTATGGGATGACGTTTGATTGAGAAGTTCTCCAACATTTGTCTTCGTGTGAACGCAGTTTAAGTGAGAAGTTCTCGTCGAAATATTCTCCAAAAGTCGTCGTCGTGTAGACGCAGTTTGATCAACTGCTGCGCTGAATCATTTTTGAATACTTCCCCGAGGTTCAACGTTCGTGTTCGCGTTCGTGGATTTCAGAGAGGTTCTGAAAAGGTTTACTGTTCGGCGTCGTCGGTTGAAAAGTAAAAGTAAGGTGCATGCGTCGTTCGCGGATCGTCAAAGAGGTACAAACCCGTGAAATCTATCTGCAAAGGATACGGAATCGGTTCGTAGTAGCGTGCCTTCTTAATCAATCTCTCGTTCGGACTAAAAGGACGTGTTCTTTACGGTCAGCCGAGTCAAGTGGTGGTTCTCGCTACGGCACGTTTCGCGTTTCCGCCGTGCTTGCTAAGGATACATTATTTTGCGATTCCCGTGCAAAAAGGAATCAAAGTGTGCTCTGACGGTAAATCCGTCTTCCGGTTTTTCAAAGTTCAAAGTTCGTAGCGCGGCGAGGTCGGTGTTCTAACCGCAGGTTCTGAAAAAAACAGAATATTTCGGGTGGTCACCGCCGCCGTGCCCAAGTGATGTGTTGTGCCGTTGGTGTTGCGTTGAGGAGAAGCCCATTGTTGTTTATCGTTGACATGATGATTGTTACTATTTCCGCGTTGTTGAGCGCGTCGCCCGCTGCAGGGTACGGATGATGGCGGTCGGAGACGGTGGCGACGCTGGACTCCGTACTACGCTTCAGCTCTCATGGCCGACCGGCCATCCAAGCGACCCGAGGACATTGATCTTCCTTTTTGCGTCCGTTCGCTCTTTCGTCTCCATGAAAAAGGCTGCGAGCGGGGTGGTGGGTGAGGAGCGTGCTCCGTGAGAAGCAGAACGAACGATCGAACGAGCGTCGCTTTGCGGGTTCTCCACTCCTCCACTGTTCTCGGCGGTGCGGTGGTGCAGGCAAATAATTACTGCGACCTGCCTGCTCTTTGTGCCCGTGAACGTAACGTAACGCCCTGCGCTGTGCGGAACATAAAACCGACGACCTTCCTCTGGACGCCCCTCTGTGTCAAGGTATCAACACCATCCATCGAAACAGCACATCTCTCGTCGTCCGGATCTAGAAGCGTTTCTGGCGTTGCGAATATTACGAAGTAGTAGCGACTCTCGCTGGCAAGAACGCACGGCTACCATTTTGCTGCCCCCTTTTTTTTCGTGCTCTCCGCCATTTGCCAGCACTTTTCCGACGGCGACGGCAGCGACCGCCGCTTCCAAGCCGTCCTGATGCGCTGCCGCTGATATGTCCTGGAGGGGTTGCGCCTGTGTATGCGTGTTTGCGTGCGTGTGTGTTGTGCTCCGTTCATGGTATCCTGGCGCGGATGTCGCCGCCATGTGACGCGCTCGCGGATGGGTAGAACGAACGCGTTCTTCGCAGCTCGTCCGTGACTTGATGAGCCAGGATATCGCCAACAAAAACAACAATAAAACTAGAAGACAATTCTCATTGATTGAGCCCCCGCACCCAACCCCACCCAGAAGGAATGGCGCAGCAAATGGGAGCAACCAGCGAATGGCAACAGCAGAACGCGCGAGTAGAAGGCCATGAATTGGGTTTGGCTGGAGTTGATGGATGGTTGGGAACGAAAGAAAAATGAAGGCACAACACCGGCGTCTTCTTCTTCGAGCCCTGCAACCAAGAACAAGCCAAAAGCGAAAGAGCGAACGAAGTAGAACGCAGAGCAGAAGAAGGAAAAGCGGAATACGATGTGGTCCATGGAATGGCAAAGCACATAAGCGGCAGCAGCAACAGCAGCATCAGCAGCGCCGCCAAGCTTCTTCTTCCTTCGCAACATGAGGGCCCCATCAACCTCTCCGTTGCGCCCCGGGTCGGAAGAAGGGGCTGGTTAAGAAGACGCAGGCACTTGGTGCGACCGGCAAACCGGTGGCGACGGCAGCGGCGGCAGGGTGGGACCAAGAACGGGCCAAACGGGCATGGGAAAAGTGAGAACAAAAGCAAACGATCTCTGGGACCCGCAGCGGAAGACCCGTGTTTCGCATGTGTGTGTGTGTTTGGGCGTTTGTGTCTATGGTCGGCGGTGGCGACGGAGACGGAGACGGAACCTCTTGCGTCTGCAAAAGCAAAGAAGGCTGAGGAGAGCGTTTTTTCCATGGCTGCTGCGCGTGGTGATTCCTTGTTCCACGTCTATGTGCATGTGTGTGCTCCAGTCCGGTCCGGTTACCAAGAAAACATAGGTGGCCGACCAAAGAGCGAGAGCGAGAGAGCGTGGTCGAACGAGAGAGAGAGAGCGCTTGCACGCACGATTCTTATGTTGATGCTGTGTGAGGTACCCGATGGTTTTGTGATGTTGGTAATGGTGGTGGTGGTGGTGGTGCTTGTGTGGTTCTGAAATCCTCCAGAACCGATACTTTCAGCCGCGGATCGATGTGCGTGTGGAGCCGTATATTATCCTCCGGACCGGGCGATATTCCGGTTTTTGGGGGCGACGACGCCACCACCGCGGCCATCAAACGCCAGAGAGCGCCGCTCTTATGCTCCACGTTCCTGCCTGTGTGGCTATGTGTGTTTGTTTGTTTGTTTGAGAGAAAAGAAGAATGCGAGAGAGAGCATACGGTCGTGGTGAGAGAGAGAAAGAGCGTCACAGCAACCCCAGAACCAACGGCCACGGCACGGTGCGCGGCACTATTTCTCGCGAGACTTCCTCGAAACCATACAGCCAGCTGCTGCAGCTGCTGCGTTCCATTCCGTTCCGATTCAAAAAACTTTCCGCCGCTGGCTTGTGCGGTAGTTGTGCTCCTGCAGCTGCCCCGTGGTTTGGTGCTTTTGTACTTGGATCCTGTTGGCGTTCTTTCGTGTGTGCGTGTGTATGTGTGTACGTTTTTATGCGTGTGCTTTTTTTTACTACAGAATTCTTTTGTTGCCGTATCCTGTTTCGAAACTGTGCAAAAGGTGGTGGTGGTGCGTCGAGAGACAGAATGCGATAGAATGAGGAATGCGTGTGCGAGAGGAAGAGAGAGAGGAGAGTGATGGTTTGTTGGTGTGGTGTGTTGTGATTCCCCCTGGCTACGAACCGGTACCACTGGCTGGCTGGCTGGCATGACCCTGGCGGCAGGATGCGAAGAAAAGCAGGAAAAGTATGGCAGAATAAGAAGTTTGTTACTGCGAAAGAGCGTTCTTTAAGTAACCCGGGGCTCCCGGGAACTACAAAAGGGATCAGGAAGAGGGAGGAGAGAATAGGCAGGAAAACCAAGCGGCAAAAGGAAAGGTCGACTGAACGAGAACCAGAGGGAAGCGGACAGAAACTAACGAAGAACGAATGGTGCTTCCAGAGAAAGGCTCTGCACGATTGTTGGCCCGTAAAAGAAAGAGCGAGAAGAATAAGAAAAGGAAGAAAATGCGGGATGTCATTGAAGAAACACTGGCGAGAGGCACTGAAAAGAAGGACTCTCGAAACCCGTAACCGATGCACGATGGCCGAAGAGAAACGAGATTCTACACCGTCTGGGGGGAGAGGTTCCCTTTTGCTTGCAGTTATTGTTATCCTCAACCAAACCATGAACGGTTTGCTCGATTGCAAACCGGGGCAAGCATAATGCGTTCGTTGCTAACGCGCGGGGTCGCCATGACAGACCATCGCAGTGCGCCATGGTGGCGCAATGAGGTCCACCCGCATGGTGAGGTCGATTTTCGCGGAATTATTTTATTTTTATTGGAAATTCATTTCTATTATGGAACCTTTTTTCTGTCGTTTGTGCGCATCACAAATCCCGGCACAGACACACACACACACACACACACACACACACACACACACACACACACACACACACACACACACACACACACACACACACACACACACACACACACACACACACACACACACACACACACCTACACGCGCCATACATCGTGTGAGGTGGGAGTATGCTAGTGGTGGAGGTGGTGGCGACCCTTCAGCAGAGTGCCGCATCGACCCGAAATTGCAGAATGCAGAAAACTCTGGCAGCAGAATTCGCGGAAGGCCAGCCAGAAGGCGTTATGTGTGTGGTGCTTTGGTGGTTGTTGGCGCCGTCCGCGGAGAAGGTGGCCAGGGGACACTGGGAAACGCTTGTAAACAGAGAGTAGCGTGTGGATGATGGAGCAGCGCTCGCGATGAGCAACGAGTAAACCTTCGCCTTTTACCTCCCGAAACACGGGGTTTCAGCGGAGAAAAAGAGAGAGAGAAAGCCAGAGATGAAAGAGAGCGAGAGAAAGAGGGAACATCATGCCCTGAATGGGAATGCCCTCCGTTTCCTCGTCGATTCAAAGTGTGGAACCAACCTCCCTGTCCGGACGACACTCAGAATCGCGCGAGTTCTAAAGTGCTTTAGAATCGTGTCCCTACGTTCGGCGCGGATCATCCCTGTGTCTGCTGGTTTGTTGTTGGAGTTCCCCATCTTGCGGGGGAAGCATTTTGCGATGCATTGCTCTCGCCCACATCGGCATACAAGAGGCGCGCGCGCATTGAGATACCGCGGCATCACCATCATCATCATCTGGAGAACTCATCTGCCCATCGCGAGAAATTGTCTGTGCGTAGTAAGCGAGCGAGTTGCTTTTTGTTTTGGACGCTCGCACTCACGGCGGCTGTCACGGCGTGCGAGGCAAGATGCGCGTTGATTTTATGCGAAAAAGAATGCTTGCATTGCGCGAAACCATCCACACTAAGTTGGCCATGGTAAGCGAGCATCGAGAAGCGCAAACGCCCCACCACCACGGCTGGAAAAGAAGCATTTCGAGTGGTTCCTGTATGTATTCCCACTGGAAAAATCTCGCCAGAATGGTATGGCGGCCGTGGGAGTTTCTTAACTGCGCTAGGCCCTGGAAGGTAGCCCTTTTTCGAGGGGCAGCCATAATCGCGTGCTACCCGAAGCATGATAAATCGTCTTACGGCTGAGATGGGGAGGAGTGAAGCTTTTGCTTTCTTTTTGACTCCTTTTTTTTTTTTACTCACCTTACCGACTGCGAATTATCACGAAATACGCCATCCTCCTACGCCTACTCGTGACGAAAGAATGGCTTTCGCTCGCTCGCTCGCTGGTGGGTGATTTTTTCGGGTTTGCTGAACCGAAAACTTTTGACTCGCGCCTGCTATGCTACGCTTGCAAGAATTACACACAAAAGTCTGCTGTTCCATTTTATGCTTTTTTAGCGACACCACACTCTTCTGTGCCCTTCAATAGAAGCTGGTGGAGCAGAGCAGAAGAGAGTATAACGCAGGATGAACGCAACAATGCGCAACGGAACCAGAAACACACAAAACAACGCAACTTCCCCCCAAACAAGCACAAAGGTGTATGCTGCACGAGGAGCGATGGGAACAGATAAAAACAAACGTTTGGAACAAGAATGGGGAGATCCGGAGCCAGAGTTGCCCAGAATTGTGAAACCAGCAGAGGGAGAGAACACGAAGAATTGGGAAAATGTCGAGCAACAACAAAAAAAAAGAAAAAAAAACAGAAGCTGGAACCGGTTACACAGCCAGGCAGCGGAACAGGAAGTGGTGACGAATGGGCAAATTTTTGTGTACCTTTTGGTAATGTACCGGTGGTATGCCGGAGCAGCCACCTCACCCAACCGCCTTGAGCTGCTGTATGCGGTATTACCATTAAAATAATCGGAGACCTCTATAAATAATGGGAAGCATATATGTATGTAGCAAACGGTGCAGAGGAAGGATGTGTTAAGTAACGACACCGCGCTACTGCGCTACTGTGCTACTGGGTTGTGGATGCGATGACGCGTTTCTTTCAGTCCTTTCAGGGCCAATGTAATGGAGAACCCACCGGTCACCTCCACCACACCAGCAACAAAAGCCAGGCGCGCGGTTAAGCGCGACGTCAACATTTTAACCAGATGTCGCGAATGTTAATTAATGAGCTTGTGGCCACTTGTCTACTACTGCGCTGCTCCTCGTGCATTACTACCGCTGTTGCGTATGTGTTGCGCCGTCAAATGCTACTGTCCCCCCCCCCCCCCATCAGAGGGGCGGAAAGCATTGGAAAAAATTGCGGTTAGGTAGAAATTTAGATTTTATTTTATGGCACCAAACCATGCAACCGCGAATCATCTAGCCACTGTTGTGGACGACCACTATGTGTGTGGTCGTTTGGTCGGTCGGTCGCTAGCAATGAATAACAAATGAGAGCGATGATTGCACTCCATTCCAAAAAGGCACGCACGCACGTACTACTATCGGTGGTGCCATCACCACCGGAGCGCAAAGTGTTTATGTTCTAGTTTAATTTAGAGCAACGGCATTTTTTTTGCAACAAATAAAAATGCTAGACATTGCGAGAAGGGATGCTGTGTGGTCTGTGTATGTGTGTGTGTGTGTGTCGCGTGAGTGAGTGGCTTCAGCGTGGCTAAAAGGATTTCTGTGTTTCGTTCCGTTCTCGTTGCGATTGCCATTTGATGCTGCCACCGAAAAGCCACCACCCCGCAACAGGAGGGGGGGATGGTGTGTATTTGGCGCTGGTGTGTGTGTGCTGGAGAGAATTGAATTATAAATTCTTGCTGCGTCTCACATGTTCACAACGTTGCCACCGCACCCGCCGCCCCGCCCGTCGCCGGCATCATAACATGTGCGGATGGTTGAAGCATTTTTAATTAAACCCAATGTCTGGGGCGCGACGGTGACAAATGCGGCGGCGGCGGTTGACGAGAGAGTTGTTCGCGCGCGTTTCCACCCTGCCACTTCCGGAGCGCTCTTGCAGCTCCATACCAGAGCTTGCGACCGCTAGTATAAGCGGTCGTGTGCGTGTGTCGTTCGTGCGTCAGTGTGCTCGCGTGCTCTCAACCGTTTAGTGTTTAGTGATGGCGACGGATTGTAAACACTTTCACTTTACATACAGCACACATGACATGGCACGGCATGCAGCGGAAAGAACAAAACAGCGGAACAGGAAGTGAGGAGGTCGAGAAGTAAAATAAAAAAAAGAACGTTGGTCGGTATATTGCACCGAAAATAGTATGCTATAGAAACCACGACACACACACACACAAGGAGCTACCTCTGGTGCGGGTCTCTGAGTAGCGGAGAAGGTGGCGAGGTACGTGGCGGTGACTTATTATAAATGCAGCAACGCTCGAGAAGTGCAACGATTAATGCCCGTATTCGGACTTTGACTTCGAGTGCACTTTATTTCCCTTACACTTCATCTACACGGGCGCGAGAAAGCTGAAAATGAGATGAGAATGAAAAAGTTGAGAATGTCAAATCCCATACAAATGGAAATGTAAAGATACAAGTAGGCTGTCACAAATGTATGGGATTTGACATTCTCGCCTTTTTCATTCTCATCTCATTTTCAGCTTTCTCGCGCCCGTGTAGAGAGTCGGTTACTTACGCCCTTTTCGTGATCGTGTGGCGGAAGTAGCACGGAAATGGGTTTAATTTTTTGGTATTCTAAAGTAGGCAGTGCCTTGGCCTGTGGTGTTGCCACTCTAAACTCGTCATTTCATGTTATGTGAGGTTATGATCTGAGAAATTGATTACTGTGGCAATCTTTTACGTGGAATGGTTTACGCGAATGCGAGTTGGTTAAATGCGCCGAAAAAAAAGGGAAAACGAAAGACCAACTCCACAATAACGATTAATAAGACTATTGAGGAGCTGCCTGCGGTCGCCTTAATTGATTCCACCGCGCACTATGATTGAACGGTGGGAAAAGAACAATGTTCCATTAGCAAACGTTCCAAGAAGAAAGAAACCGATATGATACAAGAAGAAGGTGGTAGAGAGAGGAACAGTTATGGGCGATCGGTGTCGATATGAAGGCCACCTTTCTCTCGCGCTTTTCTTCTCGTTGTTGTTCGTTGTTGCTGGTGGTGCTTGTGTAACCGGCGTAAACAAAACACCATGGCAACGTTGTCGCGGGCTCTTGAGGCAAACTTCAAGCACGCGAGACAGATCACTACCCACCTTCTCCTCCCTGGTGACTTCCTCGTGTGCTCGCTATGTCGTGTGTATGCGTTCGCGATGATAATGGTTGGTTTGGGATGGGGAGGGGGGTTGGCCGGGTCGGGAGACACACGCGCGCGCGCACGCCGGTGGTTCGTTTGTTTGCTGGTTGCAAGCGCGTCGTGTCAGATGGCGTCGCCTGCTGCTGCTGTGTGCGTGAAGCGAACACGCGCTCTTTCTCACGCGCCGGTGGTCTCGTCGGCCACCAACCGGACAACCGGTCTCCGGTCCCCCACCAAACCCATGATGCTTGTGCAGCTGACCCAAGGTTACGGGCAGACTAGCGTGCACGCACACACATTCTAACACACCCGCACGCACCCATGAGGTCGCTTTGCGTCGCCTACTGTCGCCATTCCGGGTTACAATTCGGCGGAGACTCTAAACGTGGATTTTTGTGCTGTTCCGGCTGAACACTACAATTTGTATGCAAAAACGGTGGACCAATTTGGTGAATTCAGACACCCGTTAGTCGTATAGCCGTGGCCACACGGGGCGAAAACTCTAGCGCAAACGAAAAAATTAATGCCAAAACGTTTACGCTTGCCGTTTACATGCTGTCAAACGATTATTGGTCCGTGGAGCGTAAAACCTAGCGTAAAAGCTTTTTGCAAACGGTAGGGCTCACAATATGTTCTTTTTGTGGTTTACATCGACAGTGAGTGATCATTGCTAGTGTATTCAATCCTTTTCTTCAAAAAAACGATTTTAATTTCCTCAACCCGGCCATGTAAACATATCGAAGCGCAAAAGTTTTGGCATTAATTTTTTCGTTTGCGCTAGAGTTTTCGCCCCGTGTGGCCACGGCTTATGATTAAAGCCGATGCTTTGCTATTGACGGTGATGGTGGTGTTGGTGTCGCGGAAGGCTCCATACATACCAAGAGTCAAACAAAGAACGCGGGTGAACGTGCGCGCACCAGCCAGCAATAATAATGTGTCGTGGCGCGGAAAGCGGGCGAGGGGAAGGGACTATGCGCGGAGAGCAAACAAACAAAGAACCACCGAGAAGGAAAGTGCTAGAATTCTTTCTTATTCTACCTCGCGATCCAGCTATCTTCCAACGCAGTGCATCATTGGTGACGATGGGGGTTGACTCCTCCAGTAGCAGCAACAGCAGCGTGTCCGCGCAATCTTCAACTGTCGTAAAATGTATTTCACTCTCTCTCTCTCTTCCTCTGCTTTCTGGAGTGCGTGCTTCCATTGTTTATGTTTGCGTTCGAAGCCTGGGTACGTAGCATCATGAGATGATGGATGGATGCGGGGGGTCTCGAGGTAGCTACAGATGATGCCGGAAAGTTCATTGTCACGTCGCCGTCAAGGCTGGTGGTGGCGTGTTGGCGGAGTTGCAAAAGCAACATTAAAATACCATTTAATGTTACTTTTTACTCTACATTAAGCATCCCGGATAAACAAAAAAAAAAACCGAGGAAAAGACTCTCGACCAGCCCGAGAAGTGTGTATCCAATTTCACTTCGTTACACGCTTTACGGCAGCATCCTTCGTCGCCAAGTGTGCCGCGCACTTGGGTTGCTGGGTTTTTGATTAAAAGCCAATTTGTTCTGTGGAATTCTCGCAAGAATCCGCGCTCTGCATCTTAATTATTCAACAGCTGGTGTCCCACCTTCCCCGGGAAGTAAGGGACGAAAGAAAAGCGTGATATTTTTTTGCTGCCCACACGGCGCGCGCTGGTTGACATGGAGCCGCCAGTTCCATTTGGATTGCAGCTTAGTTTAATCGATACGAATCTATCGCTCGCCAAGGGTCCGCGCCAGTGAGCGAGTGAGGACAAAAAAAAAAAAATGAACGAGAAAACTTTTCCAATTCTACCAAAGTTCCAACGATCCAAACGGATCGCCGGATTTACCTTACACACACACAACGCTTCCCCTGTGAACGCGTTCCAGTGCTTCCGCTGTCGCAACGGCGCGCGCAATCGATTGGAAGACCGAGAATCCTTGCACTGGTGTGGTGCTGCTGATATGCCCTCTCTGTCCGAACGAACAAACAACGACGACGAAGTCCTACGCCGGGGGACGGAAGAGAGCAAAGTATAATAATAGAATTTTAATGCCATTTCTGGACTGCATGCAATCCCGTTTTATGATTGTTGCACCACTTGTACCCGTGCCAACATTGTCGGCCCCACCCGGAGTGGAAGCTGTGGGCCCATGAAGCGCGCGCCCTGCTAGGAAAATCCTTGAATGTCCCTTAATTTTTACGAAGATGCTGGTGAAGTAAATGCACATTTTCTTCTCTCCAGACGCGAATCCCCTCCTCAGTAGCGCTGTTCTCCTTTTCCTTCCGGCCTTTTTCCCCGGTGTGGAAAGTTGTTTTTCGCAAATCTTACTACCTCGGCTCGTCGGTCGTATTCCAGAGTTGCCCGCTGAGATCGGGGTGGTGTGGTTAATTTTGTTCAAATTATGCCTAATTGACGTGTACAGCAGAGTCCGGGCACTGGGCGCCGGGCCAGCTTCGGTGTTCGTTCTGTGTGTTGGCCATGCTGCGGTGGCCAGCATGATACCTACTGATCCCGAGCGAATCGTGTTCCCGGACACAGCAACCCAAGGAAAAAGAGAAAATGTGTTTCCTAGGAAACACCTCCCCTGGCCTGACCTTTCGTGTGGGATGATGAGAAAGGAGCAAAAAAAAAAATGGATGGAAGGTGTTGATGATGAAGTTTTGTTGGGGGCTCTTTCGGAAGAGAAGTTTTAATGATTACAGCAGAGAATTAATTTGTTCCGACGCTCCCTCCCACTCTCTTTCTCTCTCCCTCTCTCATCTGTCTCGTCGCCTACCTGCGCCATTTTTACTGCGGATTTTGATCGGACGACAGAAATTCCATTAAACTTACTCCTGCGCGCACACCTTGTAGGCCTTCGCTTTTCTGCTCCTTTCCTCACTTGGCAGTAATTGAGGTTGAAGGGGGTAGCGGAAATGGTATTTTTATGAATCTTGAATTTGCTACTGAATGGTTTGTGAGGGGTCCGACGGCCGAGAAGCGGGTTGTGTACTACTTTCGTCCGTTCGTCAGTTAATTCGGATTCCTTGCTCTTCGGAGGACTCACAATAAACCCTCTTTTTTATGCGTAGGTTTCGGTTGTAAGGTCAAGCAGTGGAATTCTCCATGAGCTTAAAACAAGTGCACAGAATCTCGTTTCCTTCGGTACAAGTCGATCAATTGCATCTAATTCGAGTTCGATGGGATTTTATCTTGATTAAAAGTCATAAATCTCACGATGAATTTCAGCGTTAAAGTTCAGCGGAGTACGATGATGGATTGGCATTTATGTAGCTATAAAAAGGATGGAATTCTGTAAGGTGTCTACGGTTTATAAGAAAACAGATGATATATAATTAAAGTTAGCTATATATGGGCACAAGAGTGATGAGCGAATTTTGTTCACTAAAAGGAAATGCACTTGGGAAACAGTGGAAACGAATTCATGTTTATAGTAAAGCAGTTCAAAGCGAAGAGAGACGCAGGAGAAGATGCTGAATGCGCTACGAAAGGTGGGTACGAAAGTGCGTTTGCTAGAGCAGTAATAGCAATTACTACTACTAATACTAAAACTATTACACTATTACTATCAATAGAATCATATCAAAGCGAAAAAAAACAAATCATGCAGAATGTACAAATTTCTACTTGTCACTTTCATACAA
The DNA here is from genome assembly GCF_943734745.1 of Anopheles darlingi. Lineage (NCBI taxonomy): Eukaryota > Metazoa > Arthropoda > Insecta > Diptera > Culicidae > Anopheles > Anopheles darlingi. The sequence goes on along the minus strand of NC_064874.1, from coordinate 13,392,338 downwards.
ACGAATCAGAATCATATGATGATCGTTGATCCTTTACTTTGTGCAATATTTTTTTCTAAACTAACGTTTAACGGGTCCAGCAAAATCCCGTCTGCACCATTTCTGTAAAAGCAACCAAGAGCAAATGATTGAATAAACGGCAATATTGAATGCTATGCAACAATTTTGGCTAGTGACCCTGAACCATCGGTTGTGTTGTTATCTTATTGATGTCATCTGCGAGAAAGGATTTTAATAGGCGATGGCGAAACCCGAGCAACAGGCTGTGTGCTGCTGTGAGCTGCGGAAGGGAGGTGTCCGAAATGATGAACAAATGAATTTGTTAGATTTCCTTTTGTTAATAATTATATGTAATGCCACCTATCGCCTCCTTAATTTCGTTTTGCATTAAAAAAAAAGTAGAAATCTCTCTCTCTCTCTCTCTCTTTCTCTAGTACAGCGCATCTCTTCCCGTTGCAAAGTAGTAGACACTATAATACAAAGATTACCATCGTTAGTCGTTTCCCGTTTGCCTAGGTCGTCTAACGTTTTTCCGTTTTGTGATAGTATTCTAAACATAAATCGAACGCATAGCAACCAATGAATACCATACACCGCCAACCTCTGCCTAATACGATGGAAGATATAGATAGTTAGATAGATAGATAGATAGATAGGTAGAATGTGGGGGGCTATGACTGTGGAATGATGGTCGTGTAATGTAATTATGAACTAGATTTACTATAGCTGCGTGTGGGTTGCGTGTGATCGGGTGCACCGTGCCAGACGGGTATGGCTGCATAAGACGACGACGACGACGACGAGGGTCGTCGGGGTTTAGGTTGCTGCCGGCCAGTGTTGGGTGTTGTCTGTTAGAGCGCATATAACGCAAACCTAGTTTCTAGAGCATCCTGCCTACCAGCAATATTACTGTGCCAAGGAGATTTGTTAGAGAAGTGTGTGTGTGTTTTTAGTGTGTACTTGTGCTTAACGTTATTGGGTATTAACGTATTCTGACCACCTATAGAAAGCTTTCGGCTGTTACTGCAATGCCGACTGGTTGCCGGGCTGTCGTGTGTACTAATATTCAATAACGCCAATTTTAATTTTCAGAGTTGATGCTGCTACGTTGTATAGGGTTGAGACTGACTGTAGTGACTGCATCTCCTATAGTCGCTGATCGCAGTTGTGGCTTGTTGTTATTCTTGGCCGATGTGTTGCTCCATTCAGGTACACTTTTGAAATGACCTGAATGCCATAAACCACATATTAGTGATCGATGAGACTGTGCGCAGGACATTTCTCGTAGAAATAATTCCATCATTCTATCGTCTGTACACTACCTCTCGTCTTCTTGCTAATCAAAAACGGTGTCCAATAGTTACCATATCCGTTTAGTCAATTTGTCCTAGTGCAAGGGACACGGAACCACCACCACCACCACCACCATAACCATCATGACCACACTTTGCCATATTCATAAGCAAGAAATCCTCAATCCGCATTATTCTGCACTCTAGTGACAAATCGAATCGATCGAAAAGAAAATAGCCGAACGCGCATCGTCTCAGTGTTGTGTATATGTACTTCTAATGCATTCGCCACCAGTCGATAGTGTATCTCTAGTGTGTAGCTGGGAACTGCGTTCTATTACTGATAGCTCTGCATATATTTATATATATATAAACAAATATATTTAAATATTTCTATATATAACCTTTTCATTGCTGTATATTACCCGGAATCTTAACCAATATTTATGATTTTCTTTTCTTTTCGGTTGTGTGTTTAAACATTTTTTTTAAAGGAATCAGCAGTAGTGTGCATTTGCAGTTGGTTGATACAAATCAAAAGCGAGAGAGAGAGAGAAAAAAAGCATTTAAACAAAGTAGTGTGTGCTATCGTGGTAGCAATATATCAAGCGAAGCAAAAAAAAAAACAAACTAAAAACCAACCCCATCAACACCAGTATATCGATCCGACATCAACAGCGTAGAAAAGTATATCCTAACTAGTATCTTCTCTGTATTGCCCCCAACCCACCCTCCACTGTTTCTATTTCACCAAATACGTTCGGCGTGTTCCGTATTTCGGGGTGTAGTACCACTAGTTAGTACTAAAAAAAACCTACCAAAACAGTTGCGCTTCAAATCCGTAGAAAAAAGAGAGTGGGCCTGTGTGTGAGCGCGCGCGCGTGAGTGAGTGTGGGTGTGCAATATATATATCTATCTATCCGTGAAGTGGATATCTGGCACCAGGAGCACCAGAAGAAGGAAGCCTGAGAGCTTGACTAGTGGAGCCAGAGAAGCGCACCGGAAGAAGCACCACCGCCGTGTACCTACTACCAACAGGCCGAAGCCGTCAACATCACCGGCAAAGCAGCAGTGTAGCAAAGAGTAGCGAAAGAGAAGGTCTCCCTGCACAGACGCGATAAACAGTTGGAAAATGCTGTTTGAAAGTCCTACCATGAACAAAATGTATCCTCCCTACACCGTGCCTCCACCGATACAGGGGGCGACCGCGGTTCCCGTTCAGAACATAAGGTTTGTGGCTTCCTTTCATTCCTTCCTCTCCATCGTTTACAGTTTTTCTTCATCTCTGCTACGTTTCCAATCCGCGTGTGCAAACAAGTCGAAACTTGAGAGCTTTTCCGACAGATAATGCTCTGTTTCGCTGCGTGTGCATCCCCGCACTGCAGTTGAGTGACCGGATTTGGTATTTTACGTTTTTACATCGGTACTAACAAGTCCATCTGTGATTTTGCTTTTTTATGCTCGTACTATGGGAATTAGGTTATCATCGTCAAATGCTGTTACTATTTCCCGCTATCATTACCACTTGTATTATTATAATTATTATTACTACTACAACTACTACTATTACCACTATTTAGTCATAACACTCTACTTATATACTTCGCACTTCATTTTCATCGTATATCATCCTATCTCATAATGTGATTGTGGTTGAGCATTGATTTTTCGGTTTGTTATTACTCGACTTTCATCAACTCTATTCTGCGAATGACACTAATCTCTAGGTTTGCTTAAACATTATATAGCCGCACCATGTTATCTATTTTTCCGTTGGATGTTGTTTCGCCTATTCTGCGCGGGTGATTTTCGTTTTGTTTGCCTCGGTTTTTACCATTGTATGACAGCAGAAGGATAAGAAGGAGGAGGAGGAGGAGGGGTGGTGCATTATGTTGTGGTGTGATGCATTGCTCTGGGTGGGGATAGTGCTCGCAGTACTTCCGCTTTCACTACTCGATTTGTTCTTCTAGTGCCCACCACTCGAGCTGTCATTTCGCTGTTGTCTGTTTCATATATTTCGCCGCCCAGCATGAAATTGTATTGAATCGTGAGAATGCATTGTGTAATGCGCAAGAAGCCCGGGCCCTGGTTCCGGCGTTAGGAGATTGCACCGTTTATCCTAGCATGTTGCAGTATATACTGATGCAAACTACATGATAACCGCCCTACGCTTCCCTATCCTGTGTACAGTCTTCCTGTTGTTTTTTTTCTGTTCGTATGGTTGCTAGACAATAAACCCCTGGGCTACGGTATTACCCTTCGTGCTTCGCGCGTGTGTGTGTGTGTGTTTATGGGAGAGTTAGTTGTTTGCATACTATCAAACAGTTGCCATCATCGTAGCTTGCTGGGAGCTGATTCCGAATCCTTCCAACAAACAACATCGTTCGTTGTCACGCCGCGGTTTCCATATTGTTTTTGCCATCCATGCATTATGAGGGGATTGAAATTGGAAGGAAAAAGATTGATGTAAATAGTAGTACACTGCAGTCGAACGCTGGGAGAGCGTCAACATATTCCTGTAGACAAATTTTCTAGGTCTTTCGCTGAAAATCTGTTGCTGTCGCTCCGCATTCAAGCAGCAAGTTTGGCTTGACTTTTCCCTCAATTGGCCCCACTACTGGTGAGCCGCGGTGTAGCAGATGTGAGCTCAGTTGTGGTATCATACAGTACTGCTCCTCTTCGTTTTAGCGGCACTGCGCTGCTTTGCGCTCCCAATTAGCAGCAAACCGAGCTTTGCGGTAAATGTTCGCTAGAAGGTCCTTTGGTCGTGCTGTACCACTCATCCCTCTCTCTTGGTGGCCGTGTACGGTGTGGGCGGGCGGGCGGGCGCTGCGCATAATGCGACGCTCTCGACCAACAGCACAGAGGGAGCAGGAATTCAAATTTGCATCATCCTGGAGGTCTGGTGGGCGCGCGCGCGCTCGCGCGATATTTTTTGCTTTGATTTCCTGCGCTTTTTTGTACGCTCCATTCCTTCGTGCTGACGCGCGCGGTATTCGACGGGATGATGGTGATGGTGACGGTTGGAATTGTTTGGCGAATGTTAATAAGCCGGAGCTGCAAAGATGTAATTACTCGCGGTGTAGTGCTGTACCGTTGATCATCCTTCCGTTGCCGTCGCCACGCTAATTGGATTTCGGATGCGATGGTGATGACGAGTTCCATCGTAGTAACGACTCCACCACGCAGCGACACTAGCAATGCCTGCTTGTCAGTAACTAAGCCGCTAAAAAGTGTATGTGGCTGTGACTATTCTTGGTCGTGGCCGGTGACAAAGGTTATCGCGAAGCTGGCACAGGGTTCGTATACTGTAGGCATGAGTAAGTGCTAGAAGGTATTGCCTGCTGAAAACGTGATTAAATTGAAGTGTCCATATATTTTAATACAATTTGTCCCTCACCCGTGTCCTTGGGAACGCACGCGCGTGTGGATTAATTTTCTCACCTCAAAACCACTTACCCATATGCCGTTGCTCGATGTCAAATCGATTACGGCTTTTCGTCGTTACGCCATTAGGCGCCATTTTCTTCGCCCCATTATTTGTACGTCTGGTGCAATTCGTTCGGAATGCCCATTGGGAAAATGCAAAACCTCTGATGATGGTGATGATGATGGCGATGGCGATGGTCGAAGCTTTTAAAAATCTCTTGTAACGACCGTTCCGACAGAGTGGCCGAAAATTGGCACCACGATTGGTATAGGCGCGCACACTGGTGTGGTCAGGAGAAGAAGGCCTCCTCGTGGAGCCACAGACAGTGGTGGTGTGGGTCAATGCCGCCGTTCGTTTTGGGGCTTTCTCACGCATGCATGCATGCATGCAACCTTGCCCAAGATTCGAGTCGGCGTTGCTGGTACGTTCTGTGGGGTGTTTCCCACTTCAAGTTCAGCGAACAGTAATTGCATACAGAGCATACTATTGCGCAATACTGTGTAGATTTACTCTGAACTCATTTTTGATACAAGCGAAGACTACAAGAAATTTGGAAGTTTTTGAACAGTACCGTTGCGGCTGACGTTTTCATCATTCTCTAAAGAAACAAAGGCTTCTTGGTATATTGCGAGCGGTTCTGGCTCATACGGCAGCGAAAGCAACCAAGTCCCGGAACAGATGACGGATGGAGTTACTGGAGCGATCCTCCTCCGGTTAGGTGGGGTCTCGTCAGACTTTCGTTTGTCCTTTTTTTTCGCTGCAGCAGCCGCCCTCCTATCTTTCTTCTGTTCTTCCAAATGGCGACGACAGCTGGCATTTGAGACCTCGGGGCATCACGCCCCAGAGTAAAAGGGGGCTGTTAGTGTGTGTGTGTTTGTCTGTTACGCCGTACGGGCATATGCGCGCCTCACATCCTCACGAAACATCTGCCGCGGAAAAGAACCGGATCTGAGCAGGGCGGCCATGTCTTCTTCATGGCCTCAGCTGTCGTGTGTGGAACCTTCTCCCCCAGTTCGGACAATTGGATTCCAAAGTGTTTCTGTGCCTACGAACGTAGAATGATGATCCTCAAGGTGAATCGTCGTGAACCAGGCTCTCCTCGCGGTCTTATAATCAATTCGAAGCTCATTGCCTCTCGGTGGAATCGACCGGAGTTTGCGCTTCAAGAGTATTTTGTTTTTTTTTTTGTTACACACCAGCACAGCGGTCCTGGTTCTACGGAATATACCAGTCGGTACTTCGCGATGGTATTTTTTCAAACTCTTGTCAACTCATCCTTTCCGGTTCGACGTTCAGCAGCAGCAGCAGCAGCAGCAGCAGCAGCAGCAGCACTTGACGGGCACAGCAAATGGTTCTGGCTTTTTTTCCAGCTCTCGTTTTCTTTCTCGCTTCTTCTCTTGGTCTTGGCTGACTCTGACACTTGGTCTGACTTGGCGGCCATCCTTTTCTTGGCCGTAAGATAAAATTAAACGCGATCTGCAAATTGCGACTTTGTCGAGCATCCATCCGAGTGTGTGTGTATGGCGATGAGTTGCGTTTCTTCCGCCGTCCATCGAATGCCGCCTAATTCCACCGAGTCCGTGCTCGGGTTGGGACGCAACAACTTCTGACTGCGTCATTCCGACCGACCAACCGACCAACCGACCGACCGGCACTGATCGATCTTTCGACAAAAGTTCTTTTTGTAGCTTCTTCTCGCTCGCGCACTCTCTAATCCCCCCCTCTCATTAAACCTTCCTCCAAGGACTACCGGAGTGTGCCGGGGTTGGTACGGTGCATGAACTCCCCAATTCCCGCACCGAGCCAATCTGCTACAACGTATGGTTAATGTTGCGTGTAGTAACCCCCCACCCGCCCCGAGCGGCCCAAGTTGATGCGGCTGATTGGATCCGTTTTTACTTTTTGGGATGGTGGAGGGGAAGGGGGAGAACCAAAAACCTTGACACTGGCGAACTGCTGCTGCTGCCTCGGTTGGTTGTTAGTGGAGCTCGAAGTTGGCTGTGAGCTGATCTCTAGCATCTCGGCTAGCGGCTGCTAGGATCGCTGCTCTCTTGGCTGTCATTTGCGCTACCGCTGCCCTTGACGTCGATGAGCCACGGATCCGGTGCGAACCTTTTATTGTTTCGTTTCCACACCTCGGCATTACCTCGGGAGCACAGATTTTATGCGGGGCCTTTTTGGAGAGAGAGAAGAGGAAGCAATGGTGGGAGAATAGAGAAGATGTTTCAGCGTTCTTTATGTCTACCAGCATATACCGTGCCCCTCATCGAAGGAGGCGAAGAGTGTGTGAACTCCTCGTGGCCAGGAAGTTAGCCTCGGCGGGCATCATCCTGTGGCGCGCTGTGTCTCTCGATGTAATGGTCTACGCGCGCGCGCGTCTGTGTGTGTGTGTGTGTTGATTAAATTTCTTGATTTCCATACCACCCCGCGGCATCATGGCGGTTGGCCTTGCTGCTGCTGCTGTTGGTACTTTGGTACCACCACCATCCTTCCTTCCTTCCTTCTTCAAGGTAACAACCGAGACAGCAGCGCACAAGGAGAAGGAGCCAGACCGTTAAAACGATGGCCCATTCTCGCTCTCAATATCGTGTCGCTAACGATGGGCGTCCTCGCTCCGGTCACCGGTGAACCACCGTGGCAGCCCCCATCCATCCAGCACAGGCAGCAGCAACATCGTCACCACCGCAGCAGCAGCAGCAGCACGTCTAGGCGGAATGGGTTGCGCCTCGCCGAGGTTCCTGTGGCTTGGCGGAGCGCGCTCAGCAACCATCAGTTCCGCCCGCTTCGGGAACCGCAGCCCTTTTTTTATATGAAAACTCAAGACGAAATGGTTAAACTTCGTTCCCCGTGTCCCATCGCCGGCAACCGGCGCGGTGGTGGCCCATTATGGGGCTGGGAGTTTACCGGGCCCTGCTTCTTTATTTTTCGCCTTTTTCCTCTTTTTAGCCGAGTTTTATGTCTTCCTGCTCTTCGCCTTTCGTCCCTTTTCTCGGTCGCTGATCACCGACAATGCGCCCTGACCGACCTGACGACGTGTGGAAAGGAAGTTGGATGTTGGAGCATACTCACGCACACACGCACACACAGAGACGCATGTCGCTCCGGTGCTTCTTCGAGCTCCATGACGACACAAACTTTATTGTTGCTTCACACGGTCCACGGGACCTTGGAGTAGTAGGCCGAGAGAGAGAGAGAGAGCGAAGGAGAGCGAGAGATGGTAAAGCATATTCTTACAAGACGCAGAAACGCTTGCTGCTACTCTACTATACGGATAGAAGGGTGATGTGTGTCGTCGTCGTCCTCGTCGTCGTCGTGTGCTGCTGGGCCCCTCTGGGTTTCCGAGACCACAGCCGACACGCACGCGGGCACTCGGGGTCTTTTCCGGCACAAAAGGCAGCTAGCCGCAAAGATATGCTAAAGGTCGCTGTGTTCGCTGGAAAAGAAGACGTTGCTCGAGGGTTTTCCGTTCATCGTGCGTCTCTGAGGTGTAAGGCGGCGTGTAAATCCGCTTTACTCCGGGCCCTGGGGTTTGCGCTAGCCACACACACACATACCAACACCTCCACAGGCCATGAGATCTGGACTCGATTATGGGAACGAAAAAAAAGGCAACGTCCAGAGCCCCCTTTCTTTTTCCCCCTTGATCTCATCGTGCGTATGCGAGTTACCGGCCTCTCGGTTTTGTGTTAAACCTCTCGTGGGTCTCAAAAAATCGGCCAACGGATTATGAAACGACCGGCGGAGACCAGGGCAAACCAATGTGGTTGTTGTTGCCTGTGGGTCGGTCGGACCCCGGGGATCGACATTTGCAAAAGCATCATAACTTCCATTCTTTCGGTTTGTTATTTCTACTTTCTCATTCACTTCTTTTAGACCTTCTTCTTTGATCTCGCCCTCTTCGGACGGGGTGTTGTACCACGTCAGGGACCCGGCGAGATGTTCCTCTGGTAAAAGGTTTGCTAAACGTTTTTGCTGATTGACCAACTGGCCCGTAAACCCTGCTGGCTGGCGGGCTGGCGGGCTGGCTAAGATGTAGGGTCACTTCAAAAGGGAGGAGGCTAATTTGTGGGGATGATGATTTGCAACGAACAGCAGAAAAGTTTCGTGATTTCATTTGGGGATCCCAGCAAAGGGAAAGAGAGAGCAATGCTGATGGGGTAACACCCAAACCTCGGTTGAGGTGACCGCCTTTGCCAACTATAGATTTGCAGAATGCTGAATGAGCGTAGGTTTATACGTAGAGAAAGAAGTTGAACTTCGTTACTTACCACAGACTTGCGGCGCTGCTCTGTCTGTCTGTCTGATCTATTATTTTTCATTCAAGAGATTGATCCAATAATAAAAATGAAAGATACGGTGTACGTACGGTCAAATTGTCGCCATACCACTCTGTCTAGCCCAAGTCAAATAGTCATCTCGTAGCTACGGCGATCAACGTTGACGTTGACATTCGCAGCTACTTCACTGTTCCCGTATATGACTGCTTGCTCTTCGTCACGCTACTGCTACGGCTCTATTATGGCTTGCTACGCTTTCGCCGGCTTCATCCCATCGTCACGGCAGCGCAGGCGACGAAATTCACCTCATTTTCCGATAATTATGTTTTGGAAATCAAATTACTCCCTCTCGTTCGTGTGACGACGTCGTCTTGTCGCGCTTGGATAAACTTTAGCAAAGAACGATGGCGACGGGGTGGGGGGGAGGGGGGGAAGGTTCTGCTCACTTCTCTTACCAGATGCCCATCTCTTCTCTCGCCGTTCTCATCAACCGTGGCTAACTAGATTTTGCATTGTTGTGTCATTAGGAGGAGATGGTACCCCCTTGTTGAGAGTTGCTTACCCCCTGATGGGAGGGAGGGGAGAGCTAAACTGTAAAAGAAGAAGGACATCAGTCGTTGACAGACTCAATTTGATAATTTGAATTATGAGTTTTAAATCGATAAATAAAAGAGACCGTAAGTAGATCCTTTGTACTTATGGTGCGCCGTTGGTCTGGAGCGCGGTTCCGAGCATAGCATTTAATAGCAGTCAAGGACGACGCATTTTTACGAAAGTTGGTACCTGGCTCAAACGGAAACACAGGTAATAAGACCCTGATGACGTGATACGTGATGAAGGATGGAGAGGAAGGTATAGTTTGGACTTCTGACCCTCGGAGGGGTTTTTAGGATCGAAGGTGCGCCCGTGCTGACCTTGCCCCGGGAGCTGCCGAGAGTTCGTATCTCAAGACAAAATGAATTGTCCATCCAATAGCAGTAATCAATCCATCAAGCAGGCCGCCAGGTCAGACCTGCTCAGCAGGTACGCACGCAGCCCCAGACACTCCTTGACGAACGCACCGGAACTCTGCCAAGGTTAAACGATGTCGGAAAGGTTACCACCACCAGCAGAGGGAGGTAGTGATGAGGCCAGTAAAGGAGGAGAAGGAGATCTACGGAGCCCTCTGACGTGCCTACCCGAAAAAGGCACCATTTCCGAAACACAATCGTCTCACACCTGCCGCTTCGCTTTCGCTGCTAAACTTAGACAGCACATGGCCCATTGGTGGCAGGTAGGGGCGGGTACTCGGTTACGCCAGGTCTCATTTCCGCCGTACACACCAGCCAGCAACTCGTGAAGTAGTACTTCGTGCTGGATAATCAGCAGAGAATCGCATGGACACGGTTCCGCCAATGCTGCTGCTGCTGCTGCTGCTGCGGCCATTAGGGGATGAAAATTATATCTCAATCCTCCCCACTGCAGCCCTACTGCCAGCGGTGGAGCGAGTTCGTTGTAGTGTAGTAATAAGCGATAGCTGTGTTGTAGTAGGCAACGATTTCTAGTCACGTTTTGCACGACAACGAGATGACGCTTTGGTTCCGTTGTGGAGAACCGACCGCACATACCGACTGCCGCGCCTGCGATTACAGTGCAATTGTTGGTCGTCGAGGGCGCACACCCCCCTCCCCGCCCTTAGTAGTCAACACTGATCCGAGTGCTGCGCCGCCATACCTCTGCGGTGCTTCTGGTGCATTTTTTCAAAACCATTTTTACCGAGTAAAAGGGGCTTTCTCGCACGTCTGATGCGCGGACATATACTCGCCACAACGGTAATTGCAACCAGTGACCGGACCAGCTAGCGACCACTTGTTTTCGATCTCTCCAATCATAGAGGCAGTTGGAGTGTTCAGTTCAGTAACCAAAGCACACGCTGCTACTACGCGACGACGCGGTTTTACACAGGGTCGCTACTACTGGTGGTTGGACGAACTTAATATCAAGCACGCCCCGCGCGGCTCCCTTCGAAAACCTTTACCTCTTCCTTACGCAAAACACCTTGAAGATTGTATTTGTGGTCGAGTTCCCTCTCTCTGTCTCCAGCAGCAGCTGGTTTGCGAAGTTTTGTTTACTAGCAACCGCAGCGTCGTGCGCCGCGTGTGTACGCGCGACGATGCCGCTGGCTCACGCGAGACACTCTCTTCTAGCACTACTCCTCACACCGGTCGCCACCCGTCGTTCTCAAACACATGGAACCACCTCCTCTACACACCTCTCTCCCTCATATAAACCTCAAACTCCTCCACCCCGTTAAACCGCGTTCGCTTCTGTTGTGTGGCGAGGAGGGGGCTCCGGCTTATGTTAATTTTATTCTTCTCCGCTAGTAAACCAGTTTTCCGTTTTTCTTCGCGCAAATCCCTGCAACACCGAGCCAACTTCCCCACTTGCTTCTGAGCCGGCAGGACGCGCGCGTGCGAGGGTTTTTGTGCGAATGTTAATAAGCGTTCTCTTTGCTTACTACGATCGATAGTTTTACTACTTACGATGACGACGACGGCGACGACGACGACGCCGCCCCGGATGATGGCGGTTGCCACTGTTACTACTGCTCAGCATCATATGCTGCTCGATAGCCTAGCACCAACCAATACTACCAGCGGGTGTATACTGAGTTCCATTTGTTGCTTTTATTGGGCGGCATCGATTGGGTTTCTTTCCAAGGAGGAATATATGCGATTTGCCTAAGATAGAGTGAGCTTTTGCTGGGCTTTGCATTTGCAATCGTTGGTTCCAAATTTGCAACTCTCGTGCTGCGTTATTGAGTTAGAATTCGTCCACCCCCCCCACTCCGGGTCACGCGGGTTCACCTTAGAAGACATTGAACCTGAAGACGGAGCGGGGAATCTACGGTTGATGACTTTTCGGTATCGATCTCGCACGAAAAACGGGGGGAGACCGGTCCGCCGAGACCACCGGCGCTTATGTTAGTTTTATTCAAAGAATCATTCCGTTCTAACGCGCAGGCGGGCGGGGGTAGGGGTCACGAGCATGAAAACGACGGAATATCCACAGCAACAAAACACAACATCACGATCCATCCCCGTCGTGCGGCGGTGGTGGTGGCGGCGTTGAGCGAAGTATCTGGGAAGTGGAACGATCCTTAGCACGGAATTAGCAAACCAGCACCCACCACTAATACCACTACGCAAGGTACGCGCAGCTAGTCAAGCATTATGACCCGAACCTCCCAAGATTCATGGCTGCATAGTCTTTTGCTTTGTGTTTTTTTTATTAGAGCTGGTCGTAAAGTTTTTCGAATGTAATTACATACCGCGTGCGCTCGCCTCGAGTCGTCGCTGCTACAATCTCTCCGGACCGACCTGGCAACCGACATAAGCTTGGAACGAAGGGGTGGCGGCTGGTAGCTGGTTGTCGAGGTTTCTCCTTCGGCCGAATTTATGCCGAAACTTTGGTGTGTTGTCGTTCTTATTAGAAAGAGAGCGAGCGGTTGCGTAGTAGTATGTTGAATGCATGCAGAAAAAGAAGATATTGGTTGATTTATGTGATCTGCTTCGGCTACGCCACGTGTCCACACGGCAAAGGATGGGAGTTGCAGATTGAAATGAATAACAACAGTATTATTAGTATGCCTGTGTGGCGTGTTTTGTGGTGTTTATGATAATTGGCAACAATACAATCCTGAAACCGCTGTATAGTATAGATGCTGCGACAAGTTGTAAGCTATTATTTGGTACTGTTATCTATTGGTAAAGAATCTCATGACCTCTCTGGGCTGGTCAGAAGATTGTACTCTACTCCTAATCCATTCCGGCCACTACCACACTCTACCATTGAATGTTAAAAGTTTGTGTAACCGCGCGTACATCTCTCGCTCTCTGTCCGGTTAGAGGTTTAGGAGGATAGGAAAAGATGCCGTTACCTTTGCGGTAGCATAATTCAATGATCACTTCACGATGAGCGACATGCAATCTAGGTGGGAGAGAACGCCCATCGAAAGTCGTTTATAGAGATCATCCCCTCTTCGGCGCTGGACTTTCAGCAATGATGATGCTTAGGTTGTGTTGCTTAGCTGCACGATGTAAAAGCGAGCAAAGCGGAGGGAGGATGCTGTTGGTCGAAAGTGAAGAAGAGCGAAGATAGTAGTGTTGTTGCACGGCTTTGGCCGCCGCCGCTGTTGCTGCTGCTGCTGCTCGGCTGAAGTGTGTTTTCGGTTGTTTCGCTTCGCATTACGCAAATGCCCTACGGTTGGGACACCCCAGCAATTGAGTTTTTTGTTTTTCATTTCACTCCCGATCCCCGATCGCACGGATGATCATATTCGTTTCGATCGAGTTTTCGTGGTGCTACGCAAACATAAACAACTGTGCAATAATGTTTATGCTGCGTTCAACATTTGCAACACCAAACTGGCGTCTGGAGCCTGGAAAGATGTACTTTAAGCAAAGGTAATCGCTCTCTTCTGTCTACCGGGACTCATCCATCATCGTGTGGTGGTGGTGTAGGTCTTGTAGCTGAGCTAAGCTCTCCTCGTCGTTGGGGTACGCTTGCAGTCAGAGCGCACTAACAGTACCAAACAACCACCCATCATCTCACCATCCCCCACCGGTTGGGTTTAATAGTTGGGTTTGTTTTCCCTTTATTTAAAACGACATCGAGAGCGTTATGTACGCTGCTGCTGCCGGTGGTACCGATGCTACATCGTAGCATATCCATTGTGGATACAATCCTTTCTGTAGCATAACGACGCCTGGGACACAGCCAGAGCCACTACCATCCTGAAGAGGAGGGCACACGGGACACGTGTGTGTACGACTGACCGAACAAACTAATGAATTCGTTCTTCGACCGCATGGTTCCTCGTTTCTTTGAAGAGCTGCGATGGTGGAGGGCTGGCCCGGTGCAACCTAACCGCTGAACCGCATAAGGGCGCTGTGTCTCTGGGCCGAACCAGAAGAGAACGCAGCTCTCGGCGGCTGGTTGACTGGTCGGTTAGCTAGCTAGCTAGCTAGCTCATCATTGTTTGCGATTGTCAGCAGCCCAGCAGCCCACCAGCTGCTCTCGAACCGGTGTGGCGAATGAAACAAAATACGCAAAGCTCAGCAGAATACGGGGCGGCATGAGGCTGCTGCTGAAGAGTGGGGGGATAAACCTAGGATTCTCGCTTGCACACCCTCGCTCTCATCTCGTCCGTTGTCCGTAGCTTGGGAGGGGGGAGCGTACTTAAAGGGCTACACCTTTCCTCTGCCCTTACGGTGCTCTGGTCTTCCGGTCTACAATGTGTGCAACTGAAAGCGTACTGTCGACCTGCTGGTGCACTAGTAGTGTACAGGATCATGGAGGGGACGCTCAGAAGAACACAATAAACCGCAACAAACTAAAATGGACGCCGCTAGAGCGCTGGTCGTGGACAGAACAGAGAATGGTGCTGGTTCTTGTTGCTGTTGCTCGTTCTGAAATCAATCTGATAAAACGTGAATAAAAAAAAGAGAGGAAGAGAAGATAGAAGAAACGAAAGGAGGGGGGCAGAATAGAAGAAAGATGCAATAATGAGAAAAAAAAACGGAAACTTTGAAACAGATTTGTATCTCGCGCAGACTCATTCGTTAACTTCTCTCCGCCGTTAGATGGCGGTAGTGTAGCGTAGCGGAAGCGGCCTAGACACGGCGGTGGGGTCGGTCCATTCGTGGGGTCATTCTTTACAGTCCACTTCTCTCTGCCATCATCATAATCGTCAGTAGCATCATCGTCATCGCGCACTGCGAGAGACCTCCTCCCCCCCGAGTACACGATATAGCACTAGAAGCGCAGCGAACCAACCAGTTCTGCAAAGTTCAGTGCACGGCCACTTGCAGGTCACGTCCTCCTCCCCCAATGCTTTGTGACGTAAATATTGTGCATAATATGGCGTTCGCGCTTGGTGGTGATGGTGTGGCGCAGACACATAAAAGAACGGTATCCGACGTGCGACTCGCAAGGGGGTGGGGGGACTCTGTGGTCCCCCCGAGGTCCGTGGAGCGCGCTCAGCTTTCCCGGACGCGGAACGGCTTTGGGTGTGGTGTGTGTGGGGGGCCTTCAACTCGTGTCTCGTATTACCTCTAGCGCCCACCCGGCGTTCAGTGTTACTGACCACCACCGAAAGAAGGGAATCAGTGGTAGTGGCGGTGGTGATCGGTTCCCCAAGCCAATGTGTGACTCCCTCTGTACGGCGTCCCAACCACCGAACTGCTCTACTGCAGTGGAGAAGAAAGGCAGTAGTAGTAGTAGTAGTAGTAGGGGGTCTGCTCTCGTTGGGCCTACGGTTGGCGTGCTCGGTGCGGTGGAGTGCAATTTTACTGCCACATTCCCTGCCATTCTCGCGCACATGGCAGCATCACGTTGGTCTCTCTGTCCCTGTCGGTGGTGATACTACTCCCACCCCTTTTATTTTAGGGTGTCACTGAGTCTGGCGTACGGTGAGCCTTTCACGAGAGTTTGGCTTCGACGTGAGTGAGGTCGACGAGACTGCAGGGCATGGCAATTTCTTGGTGTCTCTGTATTTGAAATCACTGCTCTCAGGCTAATAATCATCGTATGCATTTAAAGATGGTCATCTCGATGCCATGATTCCCGTGGTCTATTGGGCGCGCGCGCGCGCACACATGAATGCTCAAGCATATGATTCACGTTCAGCGTTACGTTTCCGGACGTGCTGTAGATAGTTAGCGAACCAGTTTGCCGAAGGTCATCTAGACATGTTCAGTTACCTTTAGGTCTATTTTGTGGTCTAGATTGTCAAGAAATTATATCAATATACCAACAGGGCACAACACAGTATGTTGTGCTGTGGTGGGAAACATCATAAACCAAAACCTCTATGGGATGATTACGGGGCAGCGAATAGTTCCGGTCGCTGACGGATAACCGGAAGTTGAGACCAATTTTCTTGCCGATCAAGCAGCTGAAAAGGAAATTAGCCTTGGACATATTATATGGTCGGGGGTGTACCTTGAAGAAGTAGCTGATGCTACACCGTTTAGTAACGTCGTGAAAGAACTCCCACCACATCCCTTCATAGCCTAAGCAGCAACATTGTAACGGAAAGCCTTAGCCGGCACTCGTTTCCGGGCGAGATTAGGCTTCGCTCGAAGGAGGTCCCAAAATCTCCGGTGGATGCGAACGCAAAGTTGACTTGATTTCCTTGCCCACTACCACCACTACTACCGGTCCGATTTGATAGCACACCGAGCAATGTATAGGTGTGTCTTGTCCGTGCCAGGAATACCCGGCAGAAGAAGTTGCTGAGAGGACGAGGCTCTAGTGATGGTGGTCGTGGAAGTGGTGGTGATGGTTCATCGTTCTCTCCCGTACCATTCACCGATGGTACTCTCCTCCTCTGGGTTGAAGGTCTAATTGACTGGCCTGTTGCTCGAGACGAGCCAGCCGCTTAACGGAAGCGGTGCCTAGTGCGTACGTGCGCGAGCGAGCGAGCAAACGAGAGAAGAGCACAAGAAAAAGAGCCCCCAAGAGCGACTGTGTCTCGACTGGGCCAGGCGGAGGCTTAAGACACGAACCTCCTGAACGAATCGAAGACCAACGACCACGGTGTGTCGGTGGCTCCCCAGCGACAACGACGACGACGACTATCTTCTGCCGCGCCCCAAGCCCAAGAAGCCTCTCGAAGTAGAAGACGACAACAGAGTCCAATGCCATCGGTCACACTTCGGTGGTCGCCATTCCGGTTAGCGTTCTTGAGCCGCCGCGCGCGTCGTTGTTGTCGTCGTTGTTCGTGTCGGTCTTTGCTTTTGCGTTTTCGCCTTTTTCGAAACAGCACCAGATCTTCCAGAGAAGAAGCTATTTCTGGAGATGGCCGCGCCGCGGTATTATGATTGGGTAACAGCCGGGCCAAGTTTCTGGTTCCCCAGTTTTTGGAACTAAATGCTAAATGAAGAGGAACGACCACCGAGAAACCGGTTGATGAGGAATTGGGCTTTGTTTCGCTTCACTTGCTTCAAATGCGCCATTGGCGGGCGGCGGCGCCGCCGACCGACCACATTTATTGGGAGCAAGACAAAGATTGTGTATTTCTCAATCAATGTCTGGACCGTAAGCGCTGGCTGGAGCTTGAAATTGGCTGGCAAAGCATATAATGTGATGTCGTCCTACAACAGAGCGTGATCTCTGAGGGTGCGCAAGGATTTCACACAAAGCAGTCGGTGACTTCCAGAGCGCATCCCCAAGACGCTGTTCTTAAAGAGTTCGCCCAAAGTCTCAATCTCATACCGGTAATCCTGTTCATCGTCTTCTGGACTTCCAGAGAAGAAGAGCTCCCTCATCCCGATGGTTTTCAACTTCATTCTCTCCTCATCTCATCGTCGACGATTGGGATTCGGTTTGGAATTCCATTCGTACTGCACGACGTCGTCTCGACGCCATAAACAAATTGAAGCTATTCGTTAAATCACTGTCGATTCATTTGCTGCTCCCTGTTCCCTTGCTCAGCAAGTTCTACATAATGCTGGCAATGTGCTGGACAAAGGGATTGCCGCGGAGGCCCCCTTTCGCACCCCATGCTCGTGCAACGTAGTAGGCCGCCCTGTGTGTATCCTCGGCAGCAAAGACGATGGCAAACGGAGTGTGGTGACTACGTTCTTGCTCACCCGTACATATTGGCGCTTGTTTGTTGAAGGTAGAGGCTCGCTTGTAAAAATGAAAATGAAAAGCCGTGTATGCGAGGCACTGTAGTAGCTTTGGAATATATTTTTGCAATTTTTATTCACCTCCAGCAGCGCGGTTCCTCCCGTACACTCACTTCACTTGGTGGCTCACATCTGGCAATATCCATTTTAAAACCATCTCCTTCTCTTCTTTCTCACGAATGCTTCGCCTCCCAAACAGAAGCAGAAAGAGATGGCTTGAATCGAACAGGAAACACTCCTGGCCGTTGCCTTCTATACGCTCTGTAGTACACCAAGCAACGAGCCAGACTACACTGAGAGCAGAGTGAGCAAGAGAAAAAGAGAAGCAGGCGCTGCTCGTTGCTTGTGCCAGCAAACTTGGACCTTTCATCGAAACGTGAAGAAACGAGCAGCAACCGCCACACCGCGCGCACCATCTTCTGCCACTTCGCCACGGACGTCCTTTCGAAAAATCCCGACTGGAGCACCTCCTCTTCAGTGGGGGTCTCCCTCCCTCCTAGTGGGGCTGCATTGAATGCCATTGAACGAAGCATGAAGGGAGAGCACTCCTTGGTTGGTCGTTATAATTTGCTATTCACCCAGTGCACGGCCGGCGGCCACGTTCGCGTCTCCGGGTACTCCGGGTAGAGGAGACTACGTACTTGGGCGGCGATTGTTACACCCTCTGCCGGCAGGGGGGGGGGGGGGGGGGGTCGGCGTCTGGTGGCGGCATCATCGTCGTGGTCGTCGTCGTCGTCGTGGTCGTTGTGCGAGCGAGAACACACCTCTACTCCACACGCCTTGCCATGTACCTTGAAGAGGCAACAAAATGAAGCATAAATTGGAAAGCTTTTCCCTGATTTCCCAACCAAACCAAGCTCAGAGCCGGGTGGCACTGCCTCAGAGCCCTGGTCTGCTCGGTGCTGCTAGTCAGCATCGATAAGGACAGTTAGACATTGGCACATTGTTTGCATTGAAAATGAAAGCAGTTTCGGCGTTCGCATTTCGGCTGAAGTGAAGAAGACGTCGTCGTCGGCGGCGGCAACTGTACTCAACATTTGCATAAAATGTAAATATATGACTGGAACCGGCAAAGGTTGAAGGAGGAAAAGAAGAAGAAAGAGGAGGAGGAGGAGGGTATCAATGTCTCTTAGGATGGTGTTCCGGGTTGTGGGCTGTGGGTCTTGGATCATGGAACCTCCCAGTACAAGACGATGTGTCGATGCCGCTCGTTCGCTCGCTCGCTTATTCGCGGAACTGCGAAGGACGCGAACCCCGGCTGGCAGAAGCATAGTATATTGACATATTTATGATTCGCGTTGTGCTCGCGACAACGGTGCAACCACCTTCACTGATAGAGGATAATCAATTTTACAGTTGGATTGAAGCGGGATCCCGTTTTCGGGTTTGAAGCTCCCATTATTCCATTTGTATTTTTAACGATTAAACGACGAAAAACAGTACAGTGACTACAACGTCTTGCAAAGTGACGAACCCTCTCTCCACACCATAACCAATAGCGTGTGTGTGTGTGCATAATGTGATTGTTGCTCCTCGGACCTTGAAGAGCCATTATTTGCGCCAGGTTTCGAGTTCGAGACGTCCTCGATTGTAGTCGCGTCAAAGACAAAGGGAATAACGCAGCAGAAACACGGCGTCAATGGCTCTGGTAATTAGCACAGTTGAGTGATATTTAGCGATCCGGCCATATTTGTGTCTCTTGTGCACAACAACGAACCGCACACGCGAGAGGTGGGCACAAAATGTGATAAACGATCGAGCAGCGGTCCAACGGGGGAGGTCTGTTGGTCGCGAGTGCGATCGATCGCGATCTCTCTGATGTATTAAAGTCGGCCAGGGAGAAAAGAGTAAAAACTGTCGTTTTGTGCACGCATCGGGGTGTGTGCTACTGAACTGGATTGTTTGTTGGTTGCACTGTCTCATTGCGGGAGGTATTTGTCGCGGTGCCGGAACCCGTGGTGTGTGTGTCTGAAAAGTGTACACTCCCAATCCCGTGGTGTGTGATGCATTAACAATGACCAGATGACGCGCGCGTACCACTCGCGTGTGCCATCAATTGCCAATTACCTTACGAGATGCGATTTAGCTTTCGAGCCGCCCGAAGGGAGAGGAGACATGAGATGTGCAAGAGGAGGAAACAAAACAGAAAGCACAACTCGGTGGCAACGGCTACGACGACGACGACAACGACGACGGCAGCAGCAGCGAGTTGCCAAGTCGCTAACATTCCCCTTGATGGGTGTATGATTGTGTAATTGAGTTGCTGCCTGCGCGGATGCGTTCGAGGCATGATTCCGCCCGCGATCGGTATCGAGTGCCACTTCCGTCACTGTCACTGCCTGGCATTTGCGCTTTGTGTGTGCCTGCGCTCTGTATGTATTCGATGGAACATTTTTTCTCTTACTCAGCTGATTCCTGCCCGGAATTGGATTCTAATTTGGTGGAATGACGCGCTGGAAACACCGCCAGTCCCCAGTCCCGTGCTTTCCGAGGGCACATTCTTGCAGCTACACAGCTCTTAATTACGTAAAAGTCTAAGCAAAAGAAGTGGGAAGGGGAAAAGGGGGTATATCGGTCACGTCGCCAATAGATGAAGCCCACCATGATGATGATCATCAGCTGGAATGGATGGATGTCCTGTGATGGAAGAGGAGATAAGAGTGATAAATCTGTTGCACGCGCCACGGTCGGTGGCGACGGTGATTGTGTTGTGCCGCGATTTCTGCTCGCCGGGCGGCTCACGTCCGTGATCTGTTTATTAGAGGCTAGGAGCGATTCGAACGAACAATTCGTTTGTCGGATTTTTATATATCCCCCCATCCCATCCATCCAGCAAGCATCTGTTGGATGCATTCCATAGAAGCGCGACAGTGGTACGTTCGTGATGGTAATACTGAATTAGTGAACGCTTGTTGCTGTCATCATAAAATGTATTATTAGGTAGATTGATTTTTCCAATGTCTCGATGTTTCCTACCTCTAGTCACTAGCTTCATTGTTATCCTCTAGTTAAACAGAAGATGTCGCGTGTGTTTGTACATTGTAGTAAAGGTCCAGGGAACGTTGAAGAACGATCCCGCTCTTTACGACTGCATTATTTAAGGATATTGTTTGTAATCCTGCTTTTTTTGCATCTTGAAGCGTACACTAGAAGAGATAGCTGTAAGAATCATCCTTAACCACATCTTACGAACGAGAGTATCACTTGCGTTGCATCTGTCCACATCATATTCTTAAGAGGTTGTGACTATATTCTAGTCTGATGTGTAGCACACTGACGATGCTGAAGACGAGACCCGCATTGGATGCTTCTATTGAGCATGGATGGGATGTGTACTAGCGTGTGTCTGTGTGTGTGTGTTAGTTCCGGAACTCTGGAGACATAAAACACCAACCCTACAGGACGCCGTGTAGGACATCCTTCCAACCGCTACTTCTTGTTTGGAACCAGCACACATCGAGAAGTGGGGAATGGGAGGAGCTCAGAGCTTCACAAGAGCTGGTGCAAACATTGCGCTAAGCCGTAAAAGCTTTCCGTTGGAATCGAAGGAAAGGAAGAAAGCAGGGGGCTGTAATCTGTTGGTGCCTTTTTGCCATATGATGTACGACGATGATGATGATGATGATGATGATGCTCCTGCTGATGATAGCGATGGCTGACGATGGTGTCGTGGTCCCTTCAGCTTATCCTTTGCCTCTTGTCAAAGTGAGGCCCTTTTGCTTCCTTTGCATTGCGTTGATGGACCGTTGACGCTTACTGTTGACGCTTTGTTTCGGATGTTGACGTGTAAGCAATGATGTGAGACCACCTCTACGAGTGTGTAGCGAGTGTGAATTACAAAGAGGGCGAAAGGCTAAGCTCCATGTAATTATGAAGCCTTTTGCTATTCAGGTTTGTGGCTCTCGTACAAGAAGGTATTCCATAGAATTTGACCGCGAGGGGTCGTTCCGTGCCTTCAAGAGATTGAATTCCTGATGGATAGGAATTTGAACGGCGTTCAATCTCGCGGCAAACCTCAGGCACTGATGAGCAGGGAGATTGATGATCGATGATCGTAAGATGCGAGATTGAATGATGAAATCGTGAACTTTGAAACCGAAAGCCCGTTCTAAGATTGGTTGCGCTTAGCCAGTTTTTGCCCGATGGCGCCGATGGCGATGGCGAATGGTGCGATTGGGGGAAGGGTGTGCGTACTGCCTCTACGAACCCTCGAGGCTGTTGTGTTCTTCCGTGCGTTCGCGCCACAAGTACGACGCGTCTGCAATTTCTGCCAATCTCATCGTTGTCTTCGGCGGGTGTCTTAGGCAAGAAACTGTTGTGGCATGTCGAACACAATGGGCGCGTATGTCATTCGAGGAGTGGGGTGAACTGACGAGACCCACCACGTACATCTTGTGGTAAGCTAACTGCTGTGGTGCTGTGCGCTAATGGAAGGAAGGATCTTTCGCAAGAAATTATTGGCCACTCAAGGCATTGTTCTTCGCTGCATATCGACAGCGGCAATCGGACAGCGTTGCTGATTACGAATTCCGACGCGTATTGATTTCGCTGAAGGAAGTTGTGATATCAATTATTAGCGCCACATACTGGCGTTTCAACAATTCTTCCGTACATGTCAGCTCGAATCAACCAAATACACGTCATCTGGCCCACGGATCGGTCAAGGTCATTCAACTGAAGGAGGCTAGATCATGGAGGGCATGATCACCCTCTGGTACTGGAACACGTCAGCTAAACGGCTCTCGAATTCGATAATGAACGGCAACGGCAACGCCGTGTGTGAACGGCGTGCGCTGATCATGCTTCGCTCGTGTGTCAATTAAAAAGGCTAAAGTCGTAATCGACGGATCGAGCGAGCATGTTTGTGCGCGCGCGGTCGCACACGAGATCGTGTCCCCCGTCATCCACTTCGTGGCAGAAGGTTTTTTGGATTAAGCTCTCTCGAACGTATAGAAATGCTGCGTACAAAAACGAAGCAGAACTGACGCGCTCCGTTGAGATGTGAGGGACGGATGTTTGGTGTTAATCCAGTACAGCCGGCTCCGATGGGATCGATGCACTGGGCTGAGCCGGGGGCTGATCATTACCTCGGTTGCTTCATCGCCATCAAGTACACCACCCCATACATTACGCCACGGTGTGGAAATGAAAGTTGCTTTTTGTCACCCAAGCAGTAGTATATCGCGTCGCCGCCATTTGCTTTTGCTTGCGCTCGGCGCGGTTGCTTGATTGAAAGTCGTGCTTCCGTGCGCGCGCGCACACAATGTTGCCCTGGAATCGAAACAATCGATAGAGTCTCGACACACACGAGAGTGTGACACTTAGTAGTAGCTGCCAGCCTACCAACAATAACAACAACAGTGTTGTAGTAGGCTGTGGCAGGGGCTACAAAATAGCGCTCACTCTGATGCTGCCCTGGTAGCAGTAGCAAGCAGCAGCAAGTAACAGTTTGTAATCGGTTTTTATGGCATGGCCTTCGCTGAATGTGCGGCTGGCCAGGGCCGTCAAAAATCTGATCCGTTCCCATCAGCTGATTCTTTCGGGAAACAATGGCCAACGGCGGTAACATTATGCTCTCTGTGGCCATGGAAGGGGAGCGCGAGACACGGCATTTTGTTTCGTTTTTCTCTGCTCTAACGTTTCACCCATCAACACAGTGTGTGTGTCTGTGACACACTAGCAAGGTCATGAATTTTTGGAAGGTGTTCTGTCTGTGTTAAGTGGATCTCACGTGGAATGGTGGCTTAAAATTTGGCTAAATCAAATGAGCTGCTTTCGTTTCATTTAGCATGAAGTCGCGATAGTCGCGATGGCGATGGTGGCCGTCGGCAGACGAGTTTTTCTGCTACAGTTCATTCTCTACTAATCAATGGCTTCAGTGTCGACTCGAGAAATGTATATTCGTCTCGTGGCATAAAGATATCGTGGTGTTCTTTCGTTGATAAATGAATGATGTTTCGGGGTTTATTTAGCTCCAACCGCCAACACCGAGAAGACGAGACTCCACCGGACCGTGAAGGCTTTTTGCACTCCAATATTTATTTATAATTCCTTTATTAACCTTCTCGAAAAATGGGAGATACCTTAAGCGTACTTCATCGAAGAGGTCCTTGCCATTGGGTCGACGGTGTCGTCGGGCAGCTCAAACAAACCGAGTTTCAACGAGCCGGAAACTCTCGTAAAGGAAGGAAAACGGTAAAGGTCGTCAGGGAACAAGGCGCATCGAACACTCCAACTGTGGAACCGACGACCTTCAGACAATCCTGCAAACACTTCCTTCACTACGACGAAGAACTCAACCGATGGGTCTACTATTTGCTCATGCAAGGCATCTTAGATCACTACAACACTACAGGACAGTTGTCACCTTTTGTAGGGCTGCACGGGGCCTCGCCTGTTTGCATAACACATACTAACGGGGTACGGCTTCTTACTATCTCTTCCACTGTTTCTGTTCGATCGATGTGGGCAAACAATCAAGCTATAGCTCCATTGAAGCCGACTTTCAAGGATTTTTCGAATAAACTTTGCTGTTTGTTTCGTGCCAGGAGTGTAAGAAGAATGTTTTCCCTGTTTTTAGCTTTGTTTCTGGATAACAAACATGTATCCCCACAGCTGGCTGGTTGGGGCTTCGCTTGGTGCAATCCTGTTATTGCTACAAGATACTACTAGAGGCGTTACCCAATGATGCAGCGCGCTATGATTGTGCGTTTTTCTCGGCATCTTGTTTGTTCCTTCCCAAAACAAGAAGTTCCTCTACCGCCTCCGCTTGGATTAGATTTAATGAACCTCACATCGCGCATCATACAAAAAGTTTCCTTTGTTATTTATATATTTTCATTTCACTCAGGACAGAACAGCAGTCGGGACGAAAACATCGTTCTTCAGATATTTTCTCTAGCTACCCTTTTTTCGCCCAAGACCTTCCGAATGTCTGTTACACGCATATTGCGTTTCGTTTATTATTTTGTCCGAGGCATGTGCAATCAGACGACTGTATGTAGTACTTGCTCAGCAGCAGCGGTGAGGGGTCGGTCTGTTTGCATGCCACCCCCTTTTTCTATCGTCTGCAAGTATCTTGTTGTTGTGACTGGAAATGCACAACAACAGCAACACCAAAACTCCATTGCGTTTGGTCTGTGGGAACGAATAATGGAAGCAGATTGGAAAATGCAGTTGATTAAAGTTCTTGTCTCCTGCCGTGATCCCTGTGTCTGAAGCAAGCTGGCTTCATGTTGTTGGTGTTGCTTGAGGATTTGTTTGCCAAAAGCCACCGAACAGCACCGATTGTGAACTCGCACAATATCGCTTTGTGCTTGTTATGTTGGGAAGGAATCCGGCCACCTACAGAAAACTCGGCTGGAGATATTTCTGATCCTTTGGAAGAGTAGAAAACGCGTGTAACTTCTCGCCTGGTGGCGCAAGTCCTTAAACCAACACTGGCCTGATGTTCGGATGGGCTACAAATCTCCTCTTCCGCGGCACAAATCGCGATGCCTTTTGGAAAAGGAAATTCATGTTTTTATTTTCTTTCTTCCCATCGCATTTGTCCGTCCGTTCGTTAGTCCACCCGAGCATTCCTTCGGAGCATATTATTTCTTGGCCGCGGTTCTATTTTTAGCGTTATGGTAGGATGGTTGTCCAGATGAAAAAAGTGCTCGCTTCGCGCCTGGACTGTTTTTCGGCCTACCGTGGGAAAAGGCATTGAATATCCTGCAAAAGGAATGCAATTGGTTTTTGTCGGGATGTTTTTTTTTCCACCTTCCTGGCTGTGTTTTCATGATGAAACATTCATCTGCCGTTTGTGTTTGCTCGGTGGCGCGGACCATTCGCTGTGAATTTGCGGTTGTTTGGACGACTGGCCGGTTCTTTTTTCTCTCTACTTCCTGTTCGTTTTCGTGTCCGCTGAGGCCACTTGGAAGTGGATTAGTTTTCACTTCGGCATTGAAGCGGTGAACCGAATTAATATTTTTTTGAATACATTTTTTGGAAGCAACATAGCACCGACTAATTTTAAATGGTATATGGTTAATGGAAGGGAGTTATTGTAAAAAGATGAATGTATGCTTAGGTTGCCAACAATGTCAAAGAACGGCTAGAATCCAAGTAGTCCTGGAGATGCTCAATTCAATAGATCTCACTGTCCCAGTTTCAAGAAGTGCAAAAGCATGGTGCGTTGTAAATTGAAGCGCTTATCCTACGCTCAATTATTAAGTTGCCTTCAAAGTGTATTGTAAGTGTGAACATGTTGGTTCCACAGTGATGGGAAATGCATCAAATTTACTTCCTCACCTAGTTATCGGTTCATTTGCAGCAGGATTGCTAGATCGGAAATTGATTGAATCATACGACGGCGGTGACGATGAGGAAGGAGTTGCACGAATGAAGCCGTTGGTTCCCATCTACTGGCGGACGCTCCGAGTAAACGTGCAAGGATGGAGCACAAGGGATCGTTCACTTGATGCTGCAAGTACTGCCCTAGTTTCTAGATTTGCAATTCCCTCTCGTGACGAGGGTAAAGTGAATTAGGGTTTGCATGTTTTAGGAAGAAATTTCCGATTCGATTTCGCACCTTGGCAGTGCCGGTGAAGCCACAGCCACACATGCGGTATACTCCAGGACGATGCTGCAGGTGCCGCTGGTTTGCTGTCGCCGTTCGACGCGAACGGTCGATAACCAGCTGCTGCCGGTGTTGCGTGTGCATCACATTACATGATGACATGAAATTGAAATCGACTGCTGCACCACCACCCAGCTGCCAGCGACCGGCGGTGACAGATGTGCGCGTTGCTGCCCCAAGTAAAGCTGCTTAATAATAATACCAGGCTCTGTGTTTCTGTGTGGCATCAGCTGTTGCAGAGGACAGGACAGCTGGGCACACAGAACCTTCATCAAAATGGTTGGTTTAAATGTTGGTTCCCTCGTGGTCCGTAAGGCTGGCTTGTTGATAACTGACGAAGGTATCGCCTCGCTATAAGTCCATTTCCCGAAATGGTCCTATCAGTGGGACTTGAGTTGCCTCCGTCGTCTGATTGTGGTCCTGCATTTGATCTTCTTTGAAAATACATGACGCAAGCGCCAATGCTCTGGGAGGTGAAGGGGAAAACCCGGCGCTGGAGGTAGCGTGGGAATAAGCAGGAAGGATATCGCAAGATGATGGTGCCCACTGTCATCTCATCATTTGGAAGCCTAATCTCTCTCTCTTTCTCTCTCGCTGCTCTTCCACTCGTCGTCCCCGGGGCTGGTCGGACGTTTCCTGCGAAAAGGGAATTACAGATTGACACTTCCCCGGATCGGTAAGCCACCTACGAGCGCGGATGGGTAGTAAATGGAATTAGGCGGCGAGTTCAGGTAGCCGCCGGCCTTTGCCAGCCAGCGCCTACCACGTGGGGCCCATCCGTGAGCGCCTAGGTGTCCGTGGATGGTGGTGTGCGTGATAGGTTATCAGGATATTCGATCCTTTATTGTTGATTTGACAGCGGAAACGGTCCAACTTCTCTGTCACATCCGATACTCCAGATATAATAGTAGTCCCTTCGGGATATACGGATCTCCTCGACGTGAAACGGATACGTCGTCCGCCGTATGCCTGCCTCTCCATCCGGCCTCAGGGGACGTTGCGGCGAATACACGCTCGGTTTATGGATCGCAGTTGGCGAAGGCGCCTCCACCATGTCATTATCGTTTGTTGGGTGTTTGTTTCACATCATAGCCGGCGGGGTGTGATTTCCAGGGAACCTCTTAAGAAGTTATGTTGTGGAGGTGGTGCACGGGAAATATGATATTAGCAAATGAAACATGGCCGTGCCAGTGTCATATTCGATACGCGAAATCGTAGGTCACACCTGTGACAGATCTGTGTTCCTTTTTGCTTTGCGTCGTGCATTCTTTCCGTCCGAGATTATATTCCGAGAAGTGATGCCAGCTGTGCCAAGCAATTAATTGATATTTCCCGGGGCGTGTAGTGGCTATGCGAATGCTCCCCCGGGCCCATCTATCTCGAGTGCCTTGGTCTTGCTCGGTCGGTCCGTTTGTGATTTATTCCATCTCCTCCATGGAACCTGATAAATAATTAGTTATTCATTCTTCACACGTCGCACACAACTCCTCATTAGTGGAGAATCACCGGGGTGTTCGGTCGTGGTGTGTCGACCGAAATGGTCCTGGTCCTGGTGTTAATTTATGCATTTCCACCATCTTCTGTTGGTCGAAGGCCGCCTTTGGGATCGAACTGAAAGCTCTAAGGATAATGCAATAATCGTAAGCTTCGGCTCCGGTTGTGAAGGTGTACTACCACCCCACCTGGTGGGATGGTCTCATGATTATTTCTTGGAAGAGCCTAACGGCCGCCACCGCCGCCCCCGCCTCTCTTGCTCACCTGCTGCTAATGATGTGGGAGGAGCCGTGTAAGGATGTCACTAATAAGAGCACCAAAGAAGCCACTAATAAGACGGAAGCCGCCCGACAGGAGAGGGTATGTCGCATTCTCCATCCGTGTGTGTTCCCTTCGTACCACACCGGTTCTTTATGGTGGTCCTTCATGATCCGATGGCATTACGAAGCCGACGCGTAATCCTTAGCCCATTGGCCCACAATAAAACTAAATACAGTCAGATGTCAGAGGTGCTCTCGGGAGCGTTCGCAATCCCGGTGCCCAGTTACTCTGGAAAGAAATGTCGTAATTGAATTCCAATGTGTTGCTGGCGGGACCGGACCGGTGGTGGACCACCGGGACCGGCCCGCTTCCCATTCTCGGTCGTAGGCAGGCGGGCTAATCTTGCTGTCGAAACATGTGCTTATGTTTAGTGTTGTCCTCTTCACGTGTGTCGTTGACGATTACAATTAGATTCAATGGATAATGGCAAGGGTTAAAGAGCAGCTTCACAATGTTTGTGATACGCGGCTTATCCTGTCAATTTTTGGGGTCTCCAAGGACCGACGATTTACGGAGACCGGCATTCATGATCATTCAAAGCACACGTTATGGAGTGTAAATGGGTGGTTTACATGGTAGGAGAAGATATTCTTAGATTACTGTAAACCCGTTTTCGAAGAAGTTAAGTGTAATAGGAAGCTGCAGCAGTAGTTCCGAAACCATTTGCAAGTTGGCGCTTACTGCAATCATATTACCTTTCAAGAAATACCTTCCAAAACCAAATCAACCATATCAGAGATGTGGTCTTGAGATTGAGAACGTTTCCAAGCAGACTCCAGATAGTTTCTGGTCCCAAGAAACAAGCTCTCACTGACATTACGATTGTAGTTCAACGAATTACGCTCCTCCATTAACTTTGACCATTAATGGACGGCCGAACAACAAGGATTGCTCGATGGGTAGCTGCGCACAGTTCGGCGAAACTTTCTCCTGCTCTCTGCCACTCCAGATCCCCGCCAAAATAGGATTTGCACCACTGCAGAGGCACGTTCTTCCGTTCCTGCACGCATTCACCTGGCTATGTGTGAAAATTCGCACAAATAGCAATTAACGTGCCTAATGAATGCCGTCCCTCTTTCACGGCACATAAAGGATCATGTGGCTACGGTGGATGCTGTTGTGTGGGCGGGGGATAGTAAAGCCCGAGTTATAGTGAAAAGGTTCGTTTTTGTTTCTCATTTACCAGTTTTCTGTCGTTTGCCCTTGGTTCCGGGGAACAGACGCGTGTACGCCACCGTCATGGCATGATTGAACCATTTTTCTGCTTTCCTTTTATTTATTCAGAAGTGGAACACACACAGACTCTCGTAGGTAATAATGGATGGGTATTTGCAGAGCACGTTAGTGTGTGTGTGTGTGTACCTGACAAATAGTGTGCATGGAATTTGTGGTGTTATTCGGTGTTTTTGAAATTGATTTTTGAATCAATAAACTCCCCCGCTCACCTCTTAGTAAGACGTGTAATGCACATAGTTGGCGTTTTAGTGACACTTCGGATCCAAAAGGCTAAAGCAGATGCTGCCGCCGTAATTACGATTCTATTCGATTACGCAATGATGCTGCATTTGTTATACCTACACAAGGACATCGCAATAATAGTTGATAATTTTATAGGTGTCAACTGTATGAAATTTAAATAACCGAAGCACATACTAGCACCATAGCATGTACCGCAAATTTTAGAGAGCTTGAAAAAGATTCAAGCTGGGTTTTCCAACATTTTTTTCTATATCAGCTCTATTCATTACTCTTTCTCTAGCATCGTTCTCTTCCTGTCTCTCGCTCTATGCCGGTTGCCTGGACTGCCTACCACCGTAAAGTTATGTTTTATCCTGATGATTTTTTTAATGATGATTGTTTTTCTCAACTTTGCATCTCGGAATGTTTTCCTCGCTATCGTTCGCTTCCGTCACCATAGCCATTAGTTTTGTTGCTGGGCAGGCGAGTTCTGTACTCCGATAGTGTACTACCATCTACTAGCACCCAAGTTTTTGGCGTTTGGATTTTTGTTGTTGTACAGTAACTATTTCGGTTACATCGGAATTTACTAACCAAAAGCTCCATGTTGCGCTGTAGCTACCGCATCTTACCTCAAACAAAAAAAAACATCGTAGCAACCTTCGTTAACTAACGCGATAGTTCTGAAAGTTGGATCTCATCCCTCTGTTATCTGGGCTATGTGGGAGAGTATGTGTATGCGGGATATGAAGAGAGCAACAAATAGCATAACGTATCATAGTAGCCTCCTCTCTTCACGTTTGCATTAGGTCGGTTTTCAATGCAAGCACGTTTTTTATTACGGTTTGTTGTTGTTGTATTTATCAGGACAGGCAACATTTCTACTACTATTACTTCTTAAACCTAGCTTCTTGTGTGTGTTTTTCATTTTTTTATTTTATATATATACTCTGTACCTTTACCTCTCAACGCTCATCGCTAACCAAACTCGAATCAAGAGAATACCTAAACGACAAACATATACCATAAGCCGCAAACACAGCTCTCGTCCGAACGAACTTTGTAAAACACTGTGCCCATTTTCGTTCTTTTCTCTTCTCCATTTCTTCTCGTTATAGATTACATGGAACCACTTATGGGTAAGTGAGTGATGAGATATAACAGAACCACCGTGAGTGAGTGGTGGGGACACAAAGCTCGGGAATATGGCCCAACGTTGTTTGAATGGGGAAGGAAAAAAAACAAAACCAAAAGCGCATAGAAAAAGTTCAAAAAAATCTTACGGAAAAGTTGGCGTAAAATCTATCATACTACGATGACGACGATGACTGCTGTGTGACGCCGACGACAACCACGATGCTCACGTCCTTCAAAGTAGTTAGGGCCCGAGACAGAGGAGACGCTGCACGGCAGCGTTTTTAGCGTCCGTCATCAGCTTTATGCCACTCTTTTCCCAACTTCCGTGGACCGTACCCGGCGCGTGCACATCTATGCCACTTCCGCTGATATGGTAGTAT
Source organism: Anopheles darlingi (assembly GCF_943734745.1). NCBI lineage: Eukaryota > Metazoa > Arthropoda > Insecta > Diptera > Culicidae > Anopheles > Anopheles darlingi. Next base: position 13,361,254 of record NC_064874.1, on the reverse strand, counting down.
GCAACTTTTAACGTTGGTTTTACCTTTTACGTACCTTTCACGTGCACACAAACGATCAAAGAAGAAGCGAAATATGCTAATGGTCTTGCAGTGACGCCACTCAGGATGATGATGAAGATGCGTTTGCTGTGGAATGTTTGTGGAATTTCCGTCATCCCTCTCGACAGGCTCTCGTCTATACAATATGCCGTGTCTATCTTTACGTAGTACGGCAGTTTCGGTGCTCTTCAAAGCAAGGGTGTTAAAAAAGAATCATGCCATTTGGAGCATCGCTTAAGCTAATTGGAAGCAACGGTATGCGACCACAACAACAACACTGTATGTGCGGTGAAGTAGGATGGGATGCCAAGTCTTTAAAACGTAGAGAACAAATAGATTTAATCGAGAAAGAAGATTGACTCGAAACGGAAGAAAGAAAAGCCGGCCACGAGTGACAGAAGAGTGCAACGTCGCCTACTCTTCATCGGTTGTTTGGCTTCGGGGAGATGGTGGTTTGAATTCATCAAACCCATCAATTACAATCGTACCAGATGATAATTGATCGTTCGAGTTGTGTTCGAGCCCTCCAGAGGAGTGAGTGGCAACTCAGCTCCAACGCTTTGCTTTGCACTGTCGACGCCATTGTTAATGGCACTGACCAGCCACAGCAGCATCCTTCCACCTATCACTATGTTATGGGTTTGAGATCAGTGGCCCACATATTGAATCGATTAAATCGCTCACCGAACGAACACATACACGCACACATAAGCGCAGAACATTCTGTAGACGGTGGTGAAACAGTCAGTGGCATTAAATCGCGATTCTAGTGAAGAGCAGAGGCCATTGCCTATCGCAGGCAATTAATCGTCGATGGTTGCTCACACCGAGCACAATCGAGTCTCTTGTTGTTGTTGGTGTTGCCCGTCCGACGAGCACTTCCTTGTAAGATGATTTACCCTAGTACACGACCCTGCAAACTCGACGAGCAACCATAGCTTGGGATGCGTCAGAGTGTGCTGTGGTTGTGATGTTGGAGGCAGGAAAAAGAGTAGGATGTAGGCAAGTAGGCAGAGGACGGGCTCATCCGGTGCATCAAACGGCAAGCCGTTGCCCCGGGGATGATGGTGGGTTACTGACTGTTTTTGCTGACATCAATCGATTTATTTATTCAATTTGCAATGGTTATTACATTAAGAAGCGGTTCAGAAGTGCTCCGCAGGCTGGCCGTGCGTGTGTGTGTGTGTATGTTCTAGTTGTACTTCTATCAATAACAGGAAATGGCAACATCTGAAACAGCAAACAGAGAACGGGGCGGATACACGCGTTCTAACGTTTTACAGCTATCGAACGCTGTTAAGAGTGATTCAATTGATTGCAGCATAATCCGATGTTCAACTTGCTTGGTGCTCTGTGCGTACCAGAGCTGAGTGCCGCCTCTGTAACGAACGACAAGTAAGCGAAACATCGATAACAGGTTTGGCTGGCAAGAACGATTTCTAACAATAACACTTCTCTCGTCTCTTGATCGTGACGAAAGTGTATATATATGTGGTCTACGGATGGGAATATGGTTGAATGCTGCGGCCTGTTCCGTCATCGTGTGGCGGTGTTGTTGAACGTCGCGACACATCAATGTCATCTACTTCTCGGCCCCGGACTGCAGCTTCTCGTAATCCTCGCGATAGCTGAGCGCTTCGTTCAGCTCCGGCATTGCACCGTACTTCTGATTGAATACCAGGATCTGCAAATAAAGGAAAAATTGAGAAGCAAAGGTCATTTTAATGGTTCAAATGGCTTGAAACGTAACAGTCATCAAGTGTAGGTTTAACACTTAAGTTTCACTTCTTTCGTTGCGTAGGAATAACATAAACTGTGTGATCCTGACGCACTAGTTTGTTGGATCTTTTTTCCACATAAATAACTGTCGTGTCACCTCGTTCGCATGTCAGCATATAAATGTCAAAATGTGTGCTCTCCTCGCGATGACGTTGTGTTTTCCCACCGTGCGGATTGGTTATAGAAGCATATAAATAACGACGGTTGGTTAGCATAAATTGTGCGAGTCACTCGCGATCGGCCCTGGCTCGGTCGAGGGCACAAGTTGGCAGTATCATAAACCCAGCATAATCATAACATTATCCTTACAAAACTACCTCGCACTACCACGAGTGCGGTAGCAGCGTCAGGATTCAACAACATCGTGAGGCAAGTGCCCGTCCGTCGCCTTCTTCCTTTTTAACCCTCTGAGGCACGCGAGCATCAATTGTCAGCGAAAATCTGTGTCGGGGTGGTCGGTCATTCGTTCCTTCGGTCCGGCAATCGGATTTCACGATTATGATGGCCTGGTCTGTCAACAAACGGCCTCGCGGTGTATACTGCGCGAATGGCAAGTACGTTCGCTTCTCCCCCCCCCCCCCCCCTCCCGGGGAATGAACGGCGACCGATGGTTGTTGCTGCCGCTGTGGTCGGTTGTTTCGCGGAAGGTGAATCCACGGTGACCTGCTTTTTATGATTGTTGGTACCACCACCATCACCACCACCACCGTCATCGAATCGCGCATCCTATCAAAATTCAAACGGCAATGAACGGTGGTATCGAACAACATTTTGGGGTTTATATCGAACCCCCTTACCCACCAGTGTACCACCAGCCCCACCCCTGCTGTCATACACTTTCCATCCCTGCATCCCTTGTTGATGTTCTGGCTTCCTTCAGGGCGCCGTGGGGCACCGTGGGGATTGTGACTCCCGTCCTTCCTCGTACCCTCTCTCTCTCTCTTTCTCTGTCATGCGCCGCAATGTAGTTTGTTTATCGGGCTAAAACAAATAAATAAATGCTGTCCAGGGCGCTTCGCGTCACAATCCTCATCATAGCACAATCAGTAAGCCCCCTCCGTGTGCCATCCGTGTTGCGGGTGTATCGCGCGTGATGTGTGTTCGACCGACCATCGAGCAAACGCGTATCGTCCCAAATAATACACTCTTTGGAGAGTCAGCAAAGGGGCAGAGAAGAAGAGGGGTTGGATGATTCGCGGAAACTTATATTGATTTGGCGTACGTGGATAAAATTCCTGTCGCTACTTGCTTGTCTCTGTAGAAGTATGTGTCATGCCCTGTAGTCGTATCTCGCAGTGAGAATCGAATTGCAAAAAAAGCTGGAGCAGCCGGATCCCCGCCTTACATCATGCCCCTGGACTCCAACCGGAACATACCAAGAGAATGAAAGAGAGAGAGAGCAAGAGCTACTGCTGTACCTTCCGCTGCAAATGGAGTTCAAAACCGCCATCACAACGACAGCTGCTGACTGGCTGTCCATTCAATAAAAATGCCAAAGTTGCTGGAATCATCAGGACCTTTAAGTGGAAACTGTGAATATTCAACCTGCCTTTACCGTTTCTGGGGGGGATATCCGGGACATTGCCGGGATACTGCAGGAACCGAAAGCTACGATACGATTGAAATTCAGATTCCCTTCAGGTCCCTTCGTAACTTTGGGCATCCCTGGAGCAGGATCTTTTACGATGTCCGGATGGCGGGTCGTATTGTGAAAGAGAGCGGACCGGGCACCTTGGGCTTGGCTCATCTGTTTTCATATATATTTCGACCGCGAATTCGTCAAAGGAGAAGAGATTACCGAGGCGAAAGACGATAGCATTGTGGGCAGAGATAGAAAGAGAAAGAGAATGATGTCCGTGTTGTACCAAACGGGGATTTTGTGTGGTCTGACACGACACAAACCGGCAAGGGTAGGGTGGGTCCCCGTTATAAAACCCGATTGATCGATACACTTTCGTTGACTTTTTATCGGCACCATAATGGGCTTCGGATTGATGGCTTTTAAGTGATGGTGCTTGTGGTGTGAGGTAGCGAAGGGAGGCGGAGAAGAGGGGCTGTGCTGTTACGCACAGTGCCCTTCGGGCGGCGAGAAGTGCTAGGACAATGTTTGCGTTTCATGGTGTATCGTTGTATGTTTTTTTCCTCTTTTTCTACGAATTTAATGCGCATTAAACGTATAATCGGTACCTTTCGCGTGACGAAGCCGAGCGTGCGCGAGTCCTTCCCCGGGTATGAGGGACTTTTGGGAGAAGGATACCTTCCTTCTCCTATTTCACGTGGCCACGGGCTGTGGCGTGGTGCGTACAACACGTGGAAAACATAAAAGTGAATTGTTTTTACGTAAATCCTCCTCCTGGTTGGGGGAATCCCCCCACCTCGGGGATTGTGTGTGCGGCTCGGGTCTCAGTAACCATAGTACTGTGGCTGCTGCTTACCGACGACCGGACGGAAACCACTCAAATGATGAGTAGGCTGTGCGGTGGTCAGGATAGGCTCTTCAATCCAATAAGCAGTGCAACGACGATTGTATTAGGTAACGCTGCACGAAGAAGGAAGACGACTGTCACCTGTGACCGGCCTCCGCCCCAAAAGGGAGGACGAAGAAGAAGAAGAAGAAGTGTTACGGGTGCGGGAAACTAATGTAAGTTCTGCTTTAAATTGGATT
>NC_064874.1:13296771-13349271 GCF_943734745.1 Anopheles darlingi | reverse complement strand
CCACCACCACCAACCGCAGCAGCAGCAGAGAGAGAGAGAGAGAGAGCGAAAGAGTGCGAGAGAGGAGGTTGACGTTAATTGAAGCAAAATTTATGAGACTCGGAACTCTCGGGCTCACTCCAAGAGCGGTCAAAGATTGGAGAAAAGGAAACAGAAAGAGAGGAGGACCATTTGGAGCGCTGCGCTTGTGCACGCATGAGTTGGTTCATTATTCAGCTGCGTGATATGTGCTAGGGTCAGGGGGAGGACACACGCCCCGGTGCCTTATAATCAAACACGCGCCTTTATTGGGTGTAAATGGATGCAAAAGCTTCTCCTGGACACGGCTTTGCACGCTGGAAAATTACGTGGTACGTGGAAAATTATGCTTGCGCGCATTCGCACGGAAATTGCGAGCCACTCGCCGCGCTGGTTGGCTCGTGTGCACAGTAGATGCACCGCGGGGCAGGACAAGGCAGGGTAGGGCAGGGACACAGAATAATTTTTAATTATTACAAGTTTCCTCACCAATTTGTTCTCGTTCTCACTTTCCCGTTTTCCCGGGTTGATTGAAACATCAGAACACCCTTCGCGTTCCTCAAAAAAAGAATGGGTGAACACTGCCCACGTTAACAGCCATTCCGTGTAACGTTGTGTATGCTTGCGTGCTGCAGATTGCAGAAGATTACAGTGCACCCAGCGGTCGGTCGGTCGGTCACACGATGTCAGAAGGGGGTCAATTATTAATTACGCAAATTACGCGGCATCATCAATGAAAAGCAAGCGAAGCAGCACGCGCTCGCTGGCAGCTTTCTCCCCATTTCCATATTGCAGCGCGTGTCCTCCCTTGCTAACGGATATTCCCATCGGATATGTCCGGTCCGGGATTTGTTGAAAAAGATTAAATTGTATTCCCTGGAGAGTGATCGTGTCCTTCGACCCCTGAAACGAGCGAGCGCTCCGCGGAAAATGGTTCCAGGCTGCAATCCACCACTACAACCAACCACAAACCCCCATGGTTCCAATGGCGTCCAATTCAATTCTGCGTTTTGACGCCACGGTGTGGGGCCTTAAATTGAATTCCTTTGACTTTGTTCGGAGAAGGTAGGGGTTTTAGTTAAAAGGAAAAGAGAAGGATGGGGGGGAATTCTGGAAACATTTCTCATCAACACCACCACCACCGGCGCGGGGTGGGGGGAAAGATTTGAAGGCCTGTATGTGTGTGTGCGCGTGTATAGTGGTGGTGTGGGTGGTGAGTGGTAATGCTCCATTTTCTCATCACGCAATGGCACCAAATCACGCCACGGCCCAGCACAGCAGCCCCTCCCCCTCCTCATCCCCCCCCCCCCCCCCGTTCCCTTCATTCCTGCCACACACACTTTCACTTACATTTGACCACCAAGAGGGGGGGGGGGCGGAAGGTTGTTCTGTTGTTTTCCAAGGAATGCGGCCAGCAAACCAAAGGCAAAGGCCAGGGCTGCCAGTATAGTAGGGCCCCAGGAGTGGTGGTTGCGAAGCGGCGTCAGGTTGCGTGCACCTTGATTACTTTAGAAGCGAACACTGCTGTAGGAGGTGGCTCGCTACCAGCCTCCCCCCACCCGGTCTGTCGGTGTAACATTGCTTAACACCGTCCCTAGAGAGTGTCCCTACGGGCGGGCGGGCGGGCGGGCTGGCGTGCGCGCGCCCCATGTTCTTCGTGTCCTGTTCCTCTCCCTGCTCGACCACCAATCGTGCGAGTGCGTCTTCTGGCCATTCGTCCGTTCGTCCGTCCGTCCTTTCGTCTAGCTCCTTCCATCCCACGAATTCCCACGGTCGGTGGAAAACCACCGACGCGTGTGGTCACGAAAAGCCAATCTCGGCGTGCCAGCAGCGGCGTGTGATCATCGAGCCCCACAGGAGAGCGGGAGAGCGGTAATGATGGTGTCGAAGACGTAGCACCACCACGCACTTGGTGGTGGTGGCGGTGGTGGCTAATGGGGCTTAGCATCGTCTGGCCCGGGGCCCCCTCCCGATGTGGCCCCCTTTGGTCATTCCATCGGTCGTCGTGGTTTAGGCCGCATGCAAAAATGCTAACTCCTGGAGTGTGAAAAGCGAGGGGAAATGGAGAGAGAGAGCCCACGTAGCACCACAGTGCAAGATCAATTTGTTTATGTTTATGACTTCGTTTCTCTAATGTTTGCTTTTCTTCTTCTTTGCTCAAGGGAGCAGCAACAGTAGCAGTGGTGAGATATGGTGCGTGTCCTGTCGTGGACACGGTTCTCTGGCCACTTTTCTGTTAAACGGATCGACGCCTTCCTCCGGGTAGAATCGTTGAACTCCATCGGTGTGTGTGCGTGTGTGTGTTCGGTGGCATCGTTTTCTAGTTCTAGGATTTTACGGGCTAGGCCGCAGCTAATAGAGTAATTGATGGGCCGAGAGTTCTTTAAAAACGTTCGGAACGGATCGGAACTCATTTTCACTTTCACTTTTCGTGACGAACGAACCGAGCAGAAACATTCCCAGACCCCACCCCACCACACCACACCACACACACACACACACACACAGTACACGGATGTGTGTATGTCGGTCAAATCGTTTCGCATAATTTATTCATTGATTCCCCTTTCCCCCGGTCCCTCCCCCCCCCCCTCCTTGTGTCACGCGAAGTGAAGTGTGTCCTTGGCTCCTCCACCGCTCGCGTTCTCATTAACCTTTTCAAGGCACAGCGAGAGTGTATAGGTCACGAAAAGAGACACACGAGAGGACCAAACAAAAAAAAAAGGTTGATTAAAAGCCTCTCACCACCAAACATCACTTTAATGATGTTGTGTCCACCAACAACCAATAAAGTCGGCTCCCGGAGTGTTATCTTAACCGTTCCCGGGGGAGAGGTTGGGTTTTTTGGTTGGGAGGCTTCGAAGCGGGGACATCCCACCGCGCTTTACCTTCTTATCACCTTGATGTAATCAAATCGTGACATTACATCGCCGCGTTAGGCCGGTGTTGGTCTCGGTTCCGGTTTCTCGTTGGGTGCGGGGGTTGGAGTCATTTTGATGAGCAAAAAAGTGGATGAAATGGATCGCCCTTTGCGCTCTCTCGCGCGCACGCGACCAACAACAACAACACGCTGTGGGCGGCGCGATAAAAGCAACAAATGTGGAAGCGACGTGCATCACCATAATAATGAGCAGAGCGCTTCAAAAGTGCCGGCACACGCCGTTTGTGACTGACTGACTGAGCATGACATATACACCGTTAATTATCTCGCCGCTGCCTCGTTAACATTTCGGAGGAGGAAATCTTTGAAGGAATGTCACGATCATCTTCGATTTTCGGTCTATTTGAATGAAAGATTTTTATACTTGTATTCCAACATTTTCGGTGCTCTTTCCTTCCTTTTGCTGATGCTCCCTTGGAGCGCACCAATTATGATTGGTCCCCAATTTGTCGATCTCGTGTCGGATCCCCCTGATGAATAAGATCGGATCCCCCGCAAATTGAATAAGATAAAAATGATGCAACAACTCATAGTGTATGGGGCCGCTCTCCATCTGTCACTCTGCTCCCGCACCAAAATCCAAAAAAAAAACAAAGGAGGCCATGCTCTTCCTTTTTGTCACGGTTTTTTTTTGACAGACGAGGATTCGTGGGCTACTTTGTTTTCACTCTCCCTCTCTTTTTTTCTCTCTCTGTCGTCCTAGCTAGTGCCAAAATATTAAAGTTTTCCCCCAGCAGGCGATGGCGGCGAGCTGTCTGCAAAAGCCGGGCTGCTGCTGTAGATGGCGCTGCAAAAGGGCGTTGTTGGTTGGTGGAGCTGTGGCTGATGGAACTAAAAAGCATAAAAATGGCACACAGACACACACGCACACACACACATACAGCGTGTGTGTCACGGGCATCCTCCGCGTCTAGCATTGGCGGGAGGGAATTTGCTGAAAAGCATTCCATGACCTCCTCACACACACACACACACCGCCTCTGCCGCCTGCATAGTCGTTCGCTTCGTTTCGTCGCTTCTTATCAGCATCTCTGTCATCGCCAGCGGCGCACAGTCACAGCAACCATTCCTGCTTTTTCAGAGCCGCTTTATGTAACTGCTCCAGGCCTGGGCCTCGAGCACACCCACGTACACACACATACATACACAAGTGTCCTTGGACCGCGGGGCTCGACCGAAAAAAAGAGGAGGAGGGCAAAAGTCAGGAGAAAGAACATGCGCCGGATGGAAAGCGGATTATCATGTTTTCCCTATTTTTTTTGGGAGTTTTCCTTTTGCCGCCGAATCGAAGGAAAAGGTGGAAACCGGATTCTTCGAAAGTGGTAAACCCCTCTAAAGTCCCCGGGATGGGGGAGAAAGAAGCAGAGGTGTGGTGTAGTGGGGTAGTAGGTAGGACACGATGACAAATCTGAAGTGGTGTGGTGGTGGTGGTGCTGGTGGAAAAGAAGAAGGAGTGTTTAGCGTTTCATGACGGAATGCTGACGATGCACACGGGGCACATTGCTCGAGGATCGAGGAAGACGCGCAAACGGTTGGAGTAGTACCACCTTCTCTTCTTCTTCTTCTCTCCCTCGAGACTCTCTGCTGGCTGGTTGTCTCTTACGCTCTGTACGGACGTAATCGATTTGAGGAAATTTAGGAAAATCCTACCAACCACGCGGGGAGTTATTAACTTTAACTGCTCCTCCTCCTCCTGGTGGTGTTGCTGGTGGTGGGTGGGGGTGGTGGGTGTAATCGTTGGAAGCATGGAATGTGTTGTAACATCGCATTTCATTCCGTGCGAACAGAACAATCCCAGGAAAAGCATCCTCCAACGCGCACCACGTTCTTTCTCTGCTTTTTTTTTCTTCGTTGACTTTTCCTTATCTACCTATCCACATTATTATGATTGTGTGCTGGTGACGGAATTTTTAATAACGTAAATCAAACGGCGCTTAAACGATGCTCTACTCCGCTTCCATCACCCCCCCCCCCCCCCCCCCCGGATTCGTTACATTCTTATCTTCTTACACTCCGTTTGCTAAATTTAACTTCTTCCCTTTTTTTTTGCTAACGCCAACCATAGGACTAGAATAGCGGGGCGGGGAGAACCTTATCTATGTTGGTGTGGTGGTGGTGGTGTGGAGCTCATAAACAAAAGATGCGCGGGCAAGAACCGTGAGGGCGCGCGTGTTAATGTGTTTGCCATTCCGCAATGCTGCCTTCGTGTTCGTGTTGGTGGTTGGCTGGCAGAAATTGCAACACATAAAACATGACGCAGTTTGTGCGGTCGACGGTACCTTTTCATCGCGCTTACATTGTCTTTTGTTAATGATTTGCATTGGATACTGACGGTTCATCTCGGATCATTGATTCTCTTATCATACCGCGCTCTGCCTTAGATCGAGGCATTGATTTGACTTTATAGAGGTCGCCCCGTCGATAATCGTGAGTCGTGAGATAAACAGAGACCACCACCACCATCGGCAGCAGCGGGCCTCTCCCCAGGGGTCCCCGGAACCGCGCATAATTGCGTAATCCTGTTTATTGATCAAGCGTTTTTGATTATCCGTCCAGGGGACGACGGCCAGTGTCGATGGTCCTTTAGCGGCAACTTCCTGTGGCTCCCTCGGCCAATGCGGCCGGGGGGATTAGTAGAAACAACTTATCGACAACTTGGGATAAAATTATGTCCCTTCAGGCGACAGAGGGGACAGAGGCTTGTCACGACTGGAAGGATCATCGTTCGATCCGGATTTTTCTTATCACGAACCAACAATGATGATCCCCGCAACTCGGGGGGAGAGTGAACGGAGAAGATGTTGACGAATTAGAATACATTTCGCTCATCGTCATCATCATCATCATCATCAACGCGCTGACTTCTCATTCGACTTGGATGGATTTTTACATCGAAGAAGATCCTTTATTCCCCGCCCTCGCGTCTGGGGCCACCATCCGTCAGCTCCATCATTCTAATCCATCAAGAAGCCGTGGAGCATCAGCATGTTGATGAGAGAGGGACTGATGCCGATGCCTAATCGCTGCTGCTGCTGGGTTGGTTGGTGGTGGTCAAGCCAGCCAGGATGGATCCATCGAGCGCAAACCGGCTGCTCGACCTTTTATGTGGGGTTTGTTTTTTTTGCTTGCCACACACAGAGGACCACCACCGCCGTAGTGTGAGCCTCGGGTGGTGTGGCTTGGCCCCAAAATCATCTCGCCCTTCCCGGTGATTTGCTGCGCCTCTCCGACGCCATCATCAGCACGCCGAAAAACGGGCAAAGAACAGGAAATGGTGGTCTTATCTCGCTGGTGTGTGTCTCTTTGGTTACGGCGAAAGCAGAAGCTGTTTTCGCATCCAGCAGCAGCAGCAGCATCGTGGCCTTGGTGTGGTTTGCTCTCTTTCCCCTGTCCCCCCGTCATTCGTCATTAAGATTGGTTGGGCAACTTCGTAACGGAACGGAACGGAACACAAGCGAGAGAGGGGGAGGTACACGATGGATGTTTGGTGGTGGTGGTGGTGGTGGGTCGTGTGATCGATAGCCTACCTCTGCCCCGAATGGGAAGAGAAACCTTCGGGGCAATATGGGTGGTCATGAGAAAAAAAGGGGGGTTGCCTGGCTGGTGGATGGGTTGACGATGGGAGGGGATTGTTGAATAAAATGATACTAGCTACCAACATCACCATCACCAACATCGAAAAAAGTGAAATGTGAACCTTCTCAGCCCTCAGTTCCTCGAGCCACAGACAGATTTTCCACCGCCGTCGAGACACACACACAGACACACACTCACCTGCACACGCACCATTTTTGGCAGCGGAAAATGTGTTTCTTTTTCCCGCTGTTTTTTTTCCCTACCTTGGCTGGTGGAGGTTTGACGAGTTTAGGAAGTTACGTGCGTTCAGCAGCAGCAGCGTGTAGAACGTTCAGGCCGATAATACATTCCACACCAAAAGCCAACTCTCCGCCCTCGCCTGTAACGTAATAATTTTAGGGTAAGATGGAGTGGGGAGGAGAGGGTGGTAGCAAAGACAGAGGAATAGAGGGACCCCCGAACGATTCAGAACAAAAAAAAAACAGACGAGCGAGGGGCAATGACAATAAATTCTCATCAAAGTTTTGCTTCCGGGACTGTGTGTTCCGGTCACCATGGATACACACACATACACATCCAAGTGTACCGTGAATTGGTCCGGTCCGGTGGGGCGAACACATGATGCGCTCCCCCTTTGGTGTGCACTTCCAAGAAAGACGTCGGTGGTCGGTTGGAATCGCACGAACACCAAAAAATGGATTATTCATGTCAAGGTTTTGCCGTAAAAGTTTTGTCGAAGCTCTCGAAAACCCCTCTTTCTCCTTCGGGGGGGCTTGAAAGGTGTGGTGATAGGGGGTGATCATTCGATCTCCACCCCCCCCCCCCCCCCCCTGCAGTCAGGTCCGTCGGTCGGCCAGCTGCTCCTGTTCACTTAGAAGGGATCAGATGTCCGTCCTACTGGAGCACGACCGAGTGTGTGCTACGGGAGTGAAAAGAGGGGGCTGATGAAATCCGAGTTTCTCCAGCAATTAATCGCTTCGCGGGGGCCGCAGCGACAGCGTTCTGTTGGTTCTGCGGGGTTGCGACAACAACAACGACGAACCCGCAGGACTTAGCAACAACAGACAGACAGCTAGATAGACAGAGTCCCCCATGGCCTGGCCCACTGGCCTTGTTTCCGTGGAGCAAAACAAACAACAAATCGCGCCTGATGGTGATGGTGAGGTGTGGGTGCGATGACGAAGGATGGCGCACACTCTGTACAGGAGGAGGTCATCTTGCCCCTTCCTGGCCACGAGAACGGGAATCATTGCTTTATTGCCGAATATTGTATCGATCAAACGGAGAGGAGACATCATAGTTAGCGTTATACTTGGCTGCACTCGCTGAATATAGTTTGATTTATCTGTTTGTTTTGTGACTAGCGGAACCGAGGGGGGGGGGGGGGGCGGCGGTGCATAAGGTGGGGGCACAAGGACTCTCCCGCCTGTTTGTGCCGGATTATATTGCTGCTGTTGATGACAGCGCGGCGGCCACTACAGTGTGTTGTCTGTGCGTTCCTCGTTTCGGGGGTTCGCAAAACTCGCCATAGTTTCCATAACCTCAAAGCTGAAGCGAAATCATCGGGGTCCTGCCTTCCCGAGGCGCCTTCAAGAGTGCGTTGCTGTGGCCCCAAGATTTAGCAAATTTTATGTTCCTCGCGCCACGCGCCATGTTGTTACGCAAGAACCAACCGCGCCATCACCCCGTACGGACGGGCGTAAAAAAGCGCGCACAGACATTGCCCATCATCGGGAGCATCGGATGGATGGTTGGGGTGGTCTGTAGAGGGTTGAAGGACGCAGAAGGACATTGCTCGTCCCCGATTGCGGGGACAGAGAGTGTGAAAGAGATGGAACTTGAATATTTTCCGGAAGGAGTGAGCTTTTTGCAAGCTTTCCGTGTGTGCTTTTTGAAAAGGATGCGTCGCCTCCTAGCGGTCGTTAGTAGAGGCGTTTTCGGCCGACTCGACGCCATCTGGTGGTAAGGATAACGAGTAAGCTCGTTTCACACCAACAGGATCTTGTAGAGGGCGCTGTGTGTGCGGTGACGTCATCCTTTTACAGGACACGCGCATTGTATATGGTCGCTTCCGATTTGGTTTCGTTTTTGGAGGAATTCTTTTAGGATCCCTGCATTCTACCAAGCCCAAGTCCAAGTCCTTTGCACGGTTTCTAGTTCCCAACGTCTGTGAGAATAAGGGTTTGCGCATGATCATCATCCCTTGTTTCTTTATCTTCTGTACGGTCCGATGTAAAGAAGTAATCTGCGAAAATGCACATTGTCATAAAGAGTGGCGTCCTGATTTTTCATGAGCTATATCCACAAATGCAATATACAAAGTTCATAGAAATACGCATAAATTGGTCCTGGTCCTAGCAGGCGGCAGGTCGTTCATCATCATCATCATCATCATCATCATCGTCTGTATTGTTCGTCGTTCGGTGTTCTCTCTGTGGACGTGCGCTGCTGGTGGTACACTTTCTCGTGGGGGGTGGTTTTCGCGGAAAATCGCGGTCTCTTGGCTTTCCCTTTTTATTCCCCGTCCTCGGTGTTTCCCCTCTGCCGAAGGATGGTTCGCGTGTCCCACGCACACACTACATTGTCCCCGTTTTTCGTTTTCGCCGGGCGTTTTGAGGTGTGTCCGTGTCCTGTTCCCGTTCTCTTGCATTTGCGTCTCTAGATGTCGGTGTGTGTGTGTGTGTATGTGTGTTTGTGTGGAGGTTTGCTGCGCAGAAGTTTGTTCGCGTATTTCTGTTTGTATGCGCATCCCCCGTCATTACGGATCCTGCCACTATGGGGTTCTGTACAACCACCACCTTGCACCCTACTTCGGATCTCCACCCCACAGGATTCGTTTTGATTTTCGCATTTCTGTCCCCCTCTTTTTGATATGCAACCAGCACCACCACAGCTACGCACGTGTATGCGTGATGATGGTATGTGGGTTCCTGCGTGCGTGCGTGCGATGTCTTTAATGTTCGATTAAAGCGAGCTCACAAGAACGGAAGGGAGGGGAGAAAGGTTCTGATTAAATTCCCTCCCTCCGGGTGTGTACTGTGTGTTGGTGTGCGTTTGTCTGTATGTGTGTGTGTGTGGGAATCGTCCTGGCATTCTTTTCCTCGTCCCCTTGTTCATTTACAAGGGAAATTCCGGTCTACACCGTTTGATGGTGTGGTGGTCGTCGCCATGCTACCAATGCTCTGTGCTGCTCCAACCAAGTAAGCCTTTTTCCCGATTGAAATAAAGCCAGGCCATCAAATACACACACATGCAAGGACGTGACAGAGCACGAAGCGATTCCCCCTTTGCTGCTATTCCTTGTGGGTTGTGTGTGGTCCACGGTAGATATCCCCGATGTCGGTCCGTGTCCGTGGGAGTAAAACTAAAAATAATAATGAACAAGCGAACGAACCACACGACATCCGTTGGCCATGTCCTCCGGCAATTCTCTTCTACCTCTTCCTTCACCCTCAAAAGGGAAAGAAAACAATTGACCCGCTTCGTTTTAGTTTGCTTTCATCTCTAGTGGTGAGGACGGGGGGTCTCCCCTCGTTGGTGGAAGGATATTTAAATTTAATTTCATTGCGTCATTAGACGACTTGTGGTGGTGTAGTACGCAAGAGATGAAATCGATAATTTGCTGCTTCTTCGTTGATCCGGGGCCCAACAACCACTAGCACCACGCTCCATCTCGCCAACAGAAAGAGGAGGAGCTCGCGTGCGCTACGCACACTCCCAACCTCCGAAGGCTCACCCCGTGTGACACCCGAAGAAGCACGCCAGAGCGCCAGACAAACACAGAAGCGCCCGCGCGTCCCGGGTTTTTTGGTTGGCAAAAAGGAGGGTGAATCCGTTATCAGGATTCAGGAAAACCCATTGTATCTCGCGTGGAGTGCGGCGGTAGGACGGCGCAATTCTGGTCTCTGGTTCTGGTTCCCAAGCAAGCTCTCGAGAGCAAAACTCTCTCGGGCTGGTGGCGCCGTTTGCGAAAGGAAACACCGTGCGCACATACACACATACACACACACATTCACACCCATACGACGTGCCACGCACCATCGCGGTGTGTCCCCCGGATCCGGGCTCTCGCAGGCTCTGGAAACAAGAGAAAATCAATAATCGTCGCCGTCGTCGTTGTCGTCGCGCTTTGTGTATTGTGGCTGACTGGAAGTGATCCAGCGCATTAACTCACGCGAAGGGGCACCCTCGAGGCTTTTAGGAGCGCGGGCCCCTAGAGCGTGGTATGTGATGTGGTGAGCAGCGCAGCGGTTTTTTCGATGGGGCCACCGGGGGCCACCGGGGGCCACCGGGGGCATTAATGGGTAAAAAACCCCCCCATTGACGTAGACCGGAATGAAACTGGTGGTAGCGAGACCGGAGGGAGCATGTGCCGGAGCACGGATAGAAACACACGCACGCACGCACACACACATACACGCCGTCTCTCTCTCTGTCTACTGACGGGCCATTCTGTTTCTTCGCCATTTTTTTTCCTTTTGCGCACGGTAGTACCACGGAAGAATCGGCGGCCATCTTGAAATGTGGGAACACAAAAATGAGCCGCGCCGATCGCGTGTTATAGTAATCCGTGGAGCCGTCGTAAGTATAGGAATGTTAATCCGGATCGTAGTCTTCGGACTAAACCACATAGACAGAGAGAGAGAGAGAGACATTAGCTAATGATCCAATTAGGAGTTGATCGAACTGTGCCAACAAGCAGCCCAGCTCACTGCGTTTTCCAACGCAGAGGTCCTGTGTTCATCTACATTCGCACTAATCCGTAATTCCATTCCGTGACTGTTTGAGAAAGAGAGAGAGACAGAGAGCTGCAGATAGAAAGAATAGAAGTGGCGTGGCGAGGGAAAGAGCAACACAGCAGCAGCAGGCGGCGGCTAGGGCTTTTCTCCCCCGGACTACAGTAGGCGGCGGCGGCAGCAGCAGCAAAAGCAGCAGCAGCAAAAGCAGCAGCGACGGCGGTTGCTGAGTATGGTGCGAACCACACACCAATCAGATGAAGGCCTCGAGTCGATGGAAATGTCCCGAAACAACAGTAAGCTAGGCAAATAGTACTGCTGTGACAGGACAATATCATCGACCTTTGGCATGGCTCGCCCTATATCCACTCAACGTCACTCCCCCTCTCACGCCTCACGATCCACCATTGACATTGGTGCCATTAGCTTTTGCCGGCCATGTCAGACTGGATCCCAGAGTCTCTTCGCGCACCGTGGACCGTCGAACTCGGAATTTCACTCGAAGGTTTGGCCCGTTTCTAGGTCCCCCGTGCAACCACCAAGGGTGGTGGTGGTGGTGGTGGTATTGATGCGAAGCTCTCGCTGCGAGATGAAGGAGGAGATGCTACCGCGAACGCGCACCGTAACTGTGAACCGCTTTGCACTTCAAACATCCTTCAAACACCGAAACCGAAAATCGTCATCAGTGCCGGGCCCACGACACACACTAAGTAAGGGGTGGATGACCAAGTTCTCGCTGCCTAGTACTACTTCCGAGAAGGAACCGAGAGAACGAAAGAGAGCAAGAGAGAAAGAGAGAGCCCTCTCTTCATCCCTTTGCGATATACTCTTTGGCTAGTGCTTCACTTACACAAATACAGTTAAACACACGGAAGTGTGTGGGAAAGTTGTCCTTTAATCTCAGTAGCCAAGCATCCACCAGCACAGGGATGTTACTACCTGCCTGTAGTAGTACAGCGTAGTGTTGGGTGGTGTGTGATGCGCGCTACTTGCCTACTTTTCGGCTAGGGCTCTGGTGTGCACACTCACACCCACACATAGCAGCAGCAGCAAGCGCACGCAACTCTCCCGTATATGGGGCACCTCGGGATGAGAAGGGCTCGTCCCCTGCGCTGGTAGAATTGGGAAAACCGGGAAAACACCTTCTCGTGTCTCGGCCCGCTGCGATATATTCCTTTCGAGGTGTGGCTGATGCTGATTGCAATTCCGTTCCAGAGGTGTATGGTTATCCAATTTTCTATGCAATCCGGGATCCGTGATGTGCGATTCCTTTGGCGAAGGATGCCGGATAGGGTTCGCGATTGATCCGTGTATGCACTGGTTGGCTCAACGTTCACGACTGAGGGTCGAGTGGATTGGGCCTTTATCCGGCTCGCTTTCGCTCGACGACGACCAAGACGACGACGGTCTGGGGTGTCATGACAACGCTAGACACAGGGACACACACGGTAACTGGATTTCCAGTAGTGCACGCAAACACCCCTCGTTTTGGGCACAAATACACGCACGGCGACAGACACGCAAGCGCGCCCGAGCGCCCTCGCAGAACCTGTGCATAGGAGGACAGATCCCCATGTCTACACCCGCGCTTCATCTCGTCCCCCGTCGCTGAATAACTGGGAGATCCTTGCGCCTAGTGGATACTGTATGTGTATTCTCTACCACCAGGAGTGTACACCCTGCGCACATCAAAAGGGCCATCCCAGAAGCCACTGAGCAAATGAGAGTGAACGAATGAGAGCGAAAGCGAAAGAGAACGGCAGAGTGAGACGGTGGAAGCCAAGCCACGCGGAGCGAGTACTGGCAAGTGTATCAGAGCCCGTTTTTCGTGTGGTTATCTTCCACCTAACAAAAAACCACACTCAAACACTCGCACAAAGCAATGTATAGGCACAAACTCTCGTCCTTTCCTGTTCAGGCGCATCCTGAGAGAGGGTGTGATGTTCGCGAGAAGGAAAATGATGAACGCGAGAAGGCACATCAAAAGGGCCATCCCAGAAGCCACTGAGCAAATGAGAGTGAACGAATGAGAGCGAAAGCGAAAGAGAACGGCAGAGTGAGACGGTGGAAGCCAAGCCACGCGGAGCGAGTACTGGCAAGTGTATCAGAGCCCGTTTTTCGTGTGGTTATTTTCCACCTAACAAAAAACCACACTCAAACACTCGCACAAAGCCATGTATAGGCACAAACTCTTGTCCTTTCCTGTTCAGGCGCATCCTGAGAGAGGGTGTGATGTTCGCGAGAAGGAAAATGATTCCCTTATCCGCGCACCATCCGCGGGCCATTTCGATGTGATGTGATGATAGTGGTGGTGCACCAATACTGGTTCGGCTCGTCCTTTTTGTACACTTGTGTTGTCCCCGTGTGACATGCGCACTAAGAGTGCGCACGGTGCCACTCCGGGAACGAGCGGTTTCCCGACCCAGCCGCAAACAGCCGTGGAAAGGGACATTCTCTCGTGTTCTCTCTTTGATTTTTTTTTGTGAGCGAACAACACACACAACCAGGACACACTGTGACGTGGTCCCGTGGTGTTGGGTGTAGGGTTGTTGCCTCTTCCGTGGAATCCCAATTCCCAACGATGACGTCAAAAGCTGAGTGAGAGATTCCCTCGGGTGTGACGTTTGTTGGTCACCCTATTCACAACGTCCAAAGCCCCCTTGGATGGATGTACACGCTGTGCGTCCCGCGTTTGACTAGTGCTATGCAGAGCACACGGTGGTAGCGATATGCGGTCCAGCTCGCTTTCTATCGCGGGCCCTCGATACATATCTTCCGCCGATGAAATAGTGCGGATGGCGAAAATCAATACATCCGTTTTCCGGGCGTGTGCGTTTATGTGTGTGTCTTTGGGAGGTCATAGGCATACCGGTACGGGCCACCGTTTCTAAGCCATGAGAGCATAAATGAGGCGGAAGTGAGGAGTTGTGCTTGGTGGCCAGCACTGGCCACCGCGGAAGTGATGGATATCACATGCTTTTTTTTAAATGAGGGAAGGGAACAAGCCGCCTTCTCAGTATATTTTGGTGTTTCAATAATCTAATCGCACAAAATCTAGGTATAGACGGGGATGTTCCGTTGCGTCAGATTCCTGCTCGCCTCGGGTGTCCTGTGACGACATATAGCTCGAGCGTTTGGACAGCGAGAGAGAAAGAGACAATGGAAATTAGCGATTCATCTTGTCTCCTCGCACATTAATGGAAACAAGTACCTTTGAGAAGTAGTTTCCTGCGGCGTGGTTATGATTCCCATTGCCGCCACGCTATGTCCCGCATTCATTTATGGTTAACAAAATCCGTGGCCAGGAGTGGTCGGGGTAGAATTATTGTCCATAAATTCTTTTGACTTATACACGCTGTAAAATGCAGTAGTCGTGTACGGGCTCGAGCGTAGTTGAATTGGTGCCATTTAGCCAACCATGGCAGAAGGGCTTGACTCTGGTGGACGGTGACCTGACCTCCAGCTAGCTAATGGCAGCTGTGTGTTCCCTTATGTTTGGCTAGAACGCTCTTCTTCACGCATACCACATCATTCATACTAGCGTTCTTCCGCTCCTAAGCATTACGAATTATCTCGCACACACCCCACCAGAGTTCAACGCCCTTTTTCGGCTGTTTCGTATCATAACGAAGACAACGGAAGGTTGCTGAAAACTGAGGATGTTTATGTATGTGTGTGTGTGTGTGTGTGTGTGTATGTGTGTGTTTGTATATGTGTATGTTATAGGGTAGGGAAGGATGTCTTCCTGGACACGCTGCAGGAACCAGCCAGGCAACGAAATCCGGGCTAGGCAATAGCCCGATGTGGTCTGCAAGCTCCGACGGGGTATATCGCGCACCATAACCTGTTGTTGATTCTACTCAACCATGGTCTGCCATGCTCATTGGCGGTCCCGGACCTGGGGGCTCGCTCTTATACATTCGGTTGTGTGAGTAGGTTAGGTTCACCAACGAAGCAGCTGTGGCTTCAGGAAATTCATTTTCACCTGTCACGTGATGTATGCTCTGCGGTGGTCGGCCACCAGCTACAATTTCCCATGACGTTCAATTTCCTTAGTAAAACACAGAAAGCTATCCAATCTTGATGTGAACGTCCGAAGGTCGCCGCTTCGGTAGCTCCTCGTCAGCTCAACAGGGATCTAAGAAACAATTATTTAACCTCATTTGGTTTTTGTTCTATAATATTGCGCCGTCGCTCGCCTTAAGCCGAAAAGTAGAGTCATTGAGGTAGTCCGAGTGAAGGCTCTACCTCTCTGGTGTGGTCTTGAGTGATTGTTGGCCTTACTAACACGACACGCAAATGGAAGATTCATTTCAACTACCTATTAGAAGGCGAAACCGAAGGTTTTCACTTTTGAAAGACCCCGCTGACCCATCGTCATCCCTTTGTTAGCAGTTAGCTACCTACCCTTCCCATTTAACTACTTGACACCATTTTGCGCTTTGATCGATGGTCTGAGCAGCGCTAAGGAAGCTGCCACCAACGACTGGTGCTACGACCGTCCTTGTATAGTGAGGATGGACAACATAAAGAATGGAGAGGTTCTGAGAACCTACTCCTTATTTTTACCGGCCGCGTCCGTATGACTAATGCGGGGCGAGGGGGCTGTGTGGTAGATTAATGGGAAATTTTCACTTTATTTTCCATTTCCATGGGCTCTCATTTGCGTGGAACAGCAGTTGAAAGAAGGTTGGGGTTACAAGGATTCATGAGCAAAACGGAATTCGTCGAGGCCGGTAAAATTATGCACCTAGGCTAAGCAGCGCGGTAGTGCTGTGGACCTCGGTGCTAGGATTATATTTAGTAAACGTAACAATAATGTGAAGGAAGGCGGTTAATTCCTACCTTGCGCTGCTTCGGATCCATTACGTCCATTGTATCATGCTCGAAGACCTTCTTGTTGAGGCTAGCAGACCGAAAGTTGAGAGTAAAGAAAGGGAAGGAATCTTGATAAATCGGTGCCAACCAATGATCCGGTTCGGTTCGTTGGGTGGGATAACTCACCTCACATCGGTGCGGGTACGACCACAATAAACTATGAATCCCGAACAACCAACTACGGCCGTTGCCATAATGATCACCAGCGGTAGAACCTGTTGAGAGAGTCAGAGGAAATCGATCAATTGCAATGGACAGAAAGCGTCATGAATCGGCATTTGAAATATTTTCCGATTATATATTAAAATAGCATAATAATTGAGGATTTTCCGCAAACTGTTTCTTCTTTGCAGCGCTGGTACACTTGACCCGAGTGGACTGCTGGATACGCATGAGCTGCACACTACCCTGGTGCCAATCAAACCGACCCTACTCGCCACACAAACTGCCGCCGTTGTCGCTAGCCAACAGCAACAGATCAAAAGGTAAGCCCTTGCCATTATCTACATCGTCAAACATGCCAAAGGTTTATACAGTAGGCTACGAGTCGTTTTGCGGAGAGAAGTATAGGAGAACGACTTGGGCGATCAAAGTGCACACCGATTTGTGTACGGCCACAATTGAATGCATATTCTGTGTGGAGCAAGTGCTAGGACCATTGCCTTCAACATGGTTTCCCATGGTTCTTTTCGATATTATTACAGTCGCGAGCAGACGTCACTGTCACCGGTACAGCAACAACAACCTTCGATTCCGCAGCAACAGCAACCACCGCAGCAACAGATCCAGCAGCAGCAACAACAAGCGCAGCAACAGCAGGTGGTGGTACAGCAGCAGGTGGTGCAACAGCAAGTTCAGCAGCAGCAGCAGCAACAGCAACAGTTGCAACAACAGCAACAACAACAACAGCAACAGGCGAATGCAGGCAACACGAACGGTTGCCTCAAGGGAGCCAACTCTAGCAATGGTAGCTCATCCGGACGCTCGACACCGAACAATGGTAACGATCCGGCACCGGGCAAGCTGTTTGTCGGCGGGCTGAGCTGGCAAACATCCTCCGAGAAGTTGAGCGAGTACTTCGGCATGTTTGGCACCGTAACCGACGTTCTGATCATGAAGGATCCCGTCACGCAGGTAGGTGTTGCTGGGTCATCGGAGAACTCTCTATGTTTTAGATGCGGTAGATAATCACGCGGTCATTTTGTTTGTTATTGTTCTCTTCTACAGCGAAGCCGAGGCTTTGGATTCATCACATTCCAGGAACCGAACAGCGTGGACAAGGTGCTGCAGGTGCCGATCCACACGCTGGACGGTAAGAAGATTGACCCGAAGCACGCCACTCCGAAGAATCGACCGAAGACGCAGTCGAACAAGACGAAGAAAATCTTTGTCGGTGGCGTTAGCCAGGACACGTCGGCCGAAGAGGTGAAGGCCTACTTCAGCCAGTTTGGCAAAGTCGAGGAGACTGTGATGCTGATGGACCAGCAGACGAAGCGTCACCGTGGTTTTGGCTTTGTGACGTTCGAGAACGAGGACGTTGTCGATCGGGTGTGTGAGATCCACTTCCACACGATCAAGAACAAGAAGGTCGAATGCAAGAAAGCACAGCCGAAGGAAGCTGTCGCACCGACGGCACAGCAGCTGCTTCAGAAGCGCATCATCCTCGGTAATCTCGGCGTGCCGATGGCCGCTGCGGCGCCATCTTCAGCAGCAGCTGCTCGTCTCGTTGGAGCAGCTCATGCCGGGGGCAATGGCTCTCTAGTGAACCCACTGGCTGCCACCAACCCAGCACTAATGGTGCAGGCACAGGCACAGGCCGCTCAGGCTGCTGCCGCTGCTGCAATGCAAGTACAAAACGGTTTCGGTAAAGTCTTTGCAACATATCCACCGACGCTGCACAGCTTTAGGTGAGTCTATTCTTATCTGCTCATCACTAACCACGCAATTCATGACATACGTTTCAGGGACGATCGTCCAACTGACTAATGTCGTGTTTTCAATTTCAATTTCATCATCATGGCTTTGATCTTTTCCCATTTTCTCAGATACTCGCCATATCCTATGCCATCGGCTGCAGCAGCAGCCGCGAATGCAGCGGCCGCCGCGAACCCAATGTCAGCCGTCAACCAGGTCGCCGCCGCCGCTCAGGCACAGCAACAACAGCAGGTACCGCACCCGAACTCCGTCGCGGGTGCAACAGTCGGCACACAGGCAGCGCAGCAGCAGCCGACGAATCAGCAGCAAGCGGCCGCCGCCGCTCAGATGGCAGCCGCTGGACTGACCAACCCGTATCAGGGCTATAGCCTGGCCAACGTCGACATGTCGAGCTTCCAGGGCGTCGATTGGGGATCGCTGTACGGTATGGGAATGTATGTATAAATTTCTCGTGTGTATCCCATCTCCATTATGACCCCTTGCCACCTAGCCCACCCCATTCCTCAGTCTCTGTGTCACACTCTCTATCTCTGTCTCTCGCTCTTTCTACTACAACACCAGCATTTGCCTCCTTATAATGATCAGCATACCACTTCCCACCTACCTACCCTTACAGAAACGCTTTCAGAAACTACTAGTGTAGCAATACAGATACGAATATCGAGTGGAGGAAGGATGAAAGGAGAGAAGCATAAGTGGCGCGATAAAACAAAAGACAAACGAAACAAATTCACATATTCAGTAGTAAGTCGCAGGAAGCCAACGATGTTTTCAATGCTCGGAACAAAGTGAGAACAAAATACTAAAATATCGAATATCACGAATGTGTGTGAATGCGAGGAAGCGTGCTTGCGTTAAGCGTGTTAGTGTGCGTGTTTGCGTCTCACAAGCCACTATCCGTAACCGCTAATGGTTTATCTATAGATTGTAACGAACAAAACAAGGAGGTCAAGCGCAAATGCAAGCAGCAGCAGCAGCAGCAGGAACAGTCGCAACCAAAATATGCTTTGTTTCTCCTGTGTGCGCGCGTTTGTGGCGTGTAGTGGTGAAACACGACTCCTAGTGCTATCGCTCATTATTATTACTATCACTATTATCGTTAAGGGAGCGATCTACAACGCTGTTTTAGAACCATAGAGGCTCGCAAAGGATTACTGAAGTGAGAAACCTGAACCGATTGCACTTTATCAACGTGCATCATAATGCATGATCAAGACCTTAAGGAAAGCAGCATATATTGATACTGATTGCAGATCCTTTTGCTGCGACACATCACTATGCTCGCAATGCTCGCGATGTGTGTGGTGTAGCGTACAGCGTGTAGTAGCTGCAGAGCATATTTAAGCGATGGACGAGACGTGCGTGCGACCGCATGTTTGTATATGTATGAATTTGTGTGGGGTTGTGTAAATCAGACTAACTCGAGAGTGTGTCGCCTACTTAAAGCATACTCAAAGCCACAAGAGAGAAGTTTGAAAATGGTAAAGTTTCAAGCTAAGTAAGGAAATGAAAAATTGCGTCAAAGAAAAGAAAAAAAAATCGGAAAGGAAAGGATTCCGGAAAATCGGAAAGGAAGTCTTTAAACCGATTAAACATGGCCCCGGAAAGCGCAGATATACGAAAACTATCAAAACCGTGGATCGATTGGACCGTTTGCCTCTTCTGTAATGCGTGACAGTTGGTAGTTCAACGTGTGTTAACCTTTTTATTTCACGTAGCAGAGCAAGAAAATGGCTTGTAGAATTTAATGTTGATCTCTTTTAGTGTTTCGCATTATCTGCTCATGCCCTCCGATGACTGTGTACATGTGTTAACAACTCACCCAACCCCTGGATACGTTAACCCAATCCAAGCTAAGCCCCATAATTGTGTTAACTCCTTACTGTACGTTCTATACTGTATTACCATTAGAGTATTCTAATATTCACAAACCCACACTCAGACATACAAACACGGGCATCAAGCTTAATTCTCTCATATCTATATCTTTCTAATTTTAGAAATAGAGCAGCTCTCGTATGGCTCTAATTAATCAACACACTTTCAGCAGTTTTTAAACGATTCTAGTTATTCCGATTGCACGCACCGGAATGGCTCATTTTACTTTGGTTAGGAGGAAAACTTAGTTTTGTAGCTAATATGAAATAAATTGTGTAATTATTCGTTTGAAGTATGAAATAATACAATATCGTAAAGTGGGGACAGTACACGATCGCGTGCATGGGAACATGGAACAAACGACGAATCGTACATGATATTGTTTAAGAGGATTTTAGATTTAATTTTGATTTAATCGCATTTTATCATCCGGTATTGTTTGGTATCGTGCGGAAACAAGGCACTCGAGAACTGGTTTTACAGTGTGCAAGAACTTTTTTTTGTTTAGATTGCCATAGAACTGGCGCAGCCCATTCATCACCATCATCACGAAGCGAACCGAAAGAGAATTAAGCAAACATTCCAAAAATTGTGTACGAAAGGGCCTTTCTCGGGCGTGAATTATCGATGGAATTAACAATTTTATTTTTGGGCGGGAGAAGTATTTGTTTACGCTTACGTTTTTGAATTCGTGCGACACTGGAAATGCGAACGAAATATTTAGTATAGCTATGCGTGTTCCTCTCGAACGATCGCCAAGATGGTTCTCACATTTTAGCGCTTAAAAGGATGAATTATTAGTAGCCTAAGGAGAGGCGTGGTAGAGCGGATAGTTTAATTTTGAATGAATTTTTCATGACCACTAGCAGCACTAATTCTAGAGGGTGGTTCGTGTATACTTAAGCCATGCTACTTCATATCTCTCATTACTTTGCTGTTGTGTAATGTGCGTGTACTGTATATGCTTTGTCTGATTTTGTTCTTTCATTCATACCATTGATTTGAACCAGGCGAACAGATGTTGTAACATCGCCCATGCTTTTCTAACGTCGCCCTACATACACACACACACACACACCCAGGCAACGGTTGTAACTTGTTGCACCGCCTTGCGTTTCTTCATGTCGATTGTGGTTTGACGATGATTTGCGGTGCATCAAGTAAGAGTGCGCCCTCCAGTTTGTGAAGGCGTACACTTGCGTACCATGCAATCTAACGCGATGCTGTCATTACGAGTATTACTATTTGGCTAATTAGTTTGTAAAGATCCATTTGTCGTGTAAGTTCTTTTATTTTTTCTTTTTTGTCTTTTCTACTCATTTCGTATCTTGATAGTTCTCATTCGCTATTTATTAGTAACGGTACTAGTTGTAATTTTGCTTTAGTGTTTTCGGTGGTATTTGTGTGCAAACCCGCCGTATGTTGCTGATGCGAGCAGCGTTCGCGTAGCGCACTGCACCGCAAATGCCTGTAACGCTTGGTTGACTCAAGAAGAGGAGGAAGAAGCCCATCTGTACTTATAATTCATGTATGTTTTATTACTATTATTATTATTATTATTATTATTATTATTATTATAATAATTATTATTATAATTAGAATTATAATTATCATATTTGTCCGTTGTAAGCACGCAAAAGGCAACTAATAAATAAACCTTCTACAATCCCTTAACCCCAGCAATCTCATCTGCTTTATTCTGCATATTCTACTTGTTGCTGTTGTGTTTTGTTTCATTCGCGAATGTTGTTGCGTATATTAAGTTCTTCTGTTTAGTTGTGTATAGTCTACCGAATTATTCCATACGATCAATTCTATCTGTTGGTGCTCATTCTTTTCTCTTTCTGCTCGTTTCTTTGATAACAATGTATCTACTGTCCTAGAATGTGCGGTGATTATGATTTTCGTTAGCAGAACAGAGTGAGAGAAAGGGAAGGTTCTCGTCTGTCATTTAAAGTAATTTAGTTAAGAAAATGAAGCTGTTGTTGTTTTCTGATTCTTTTTTTGCCAAAGAACCAAAGAAGTATCGTACTGATTTGTGCTAAAGTAATGTTTATCTATTTGTGAGGTCGGTGAATTCGATGCGGTGTGGAATGTTATGCATTTCACACCGTTGCATAACGGGCTAACCGCGGGATGAGGCTATGACTGATTGACGAATGGATGATCCACAGCCGTTCGAACCGGATCGTTTGGCATAGTACACCGTTAACATCGTCACCTCTTGGGGTCCTCGCATCACCACGTAGCTACTCTAGTCGATTCTGTTTTACCGTGTGGTTCGAAGATGTGGGAAACCGGGGAACCGAAACACTCATTACTGACATTTAAACCATTCATAAGTGATTGCGGCCGTCACGGTTGTCGGCAGGGTCTAAGGTACAGCGGAATTTATTTTTAGTCCCGACCATTACCTCCTCCTGTCAAACCCTGCCAGGTCATTCTGCATCGCATCGGACGTCGCACGAGATCAACAGCGACGGCGATGGCAATAGCGAGGTTACCCGTCGATGGGGACCCCTCGGTCGATGCGTGTGCATTTGTGTGACTTCATAATTCATCTATTTATTGTATTTATAGATGCTAGCCGAACGATGAGTCGGTTTTGAGGTCAGACGGAAGGTTTGATGCGTGCGATTGGAACGGTGGTCATCGGACCCATCCGTCCGTAGTCGTCCTTGCGTGCTGTTCCCACCATACCTTCCTCGCCGGCGGTCACTCGTGTGCTCGCGACATGCACGACCTGTGACCATGCTCGCTCGAAAGGGGATTTCATGTGCGTTTTGCATAATTTAAACAGTTGAAGGGGTACTACTACTCCTTTCATTCCATCATCGGTTGGTGATGGAACCATGGGGTAGTTTGTTTTTAGTACTCGACGGAACGGAAATTGTCGAGCTATTTCTGTATCACCTGTCGCCATTGTCGCTGCCTCCGCTCTCACTGTGTCTAAAACTGGAACGGATTGTCTGGGCAATGGCCCGGGTCGCTTCACCATTAAAATCGTACACATATCGATGTACAAATTGATCGTTTCCGCTCATAAATAGAACGGAACCGCCGGTTTAGCGGTGCTTGAGACTTGCGTGTCGAACATATTTGACCGTGAACTCTGTGGCAAAGGTAATTGTGAACGTAGCTCCACCGTTATTGATTAACTCTATTTGCCGTCTGTTATTAGAAGATATTTTACTGTTGTAACCACCACGATTTTTCTTCCGCTCTCTGGTGCCTCGGTCCGGGTAGGAAGTTTTGAAACATTTTCCAATTCATTTGAATTGTTTCATTATGCTTTGGAATTTGCTTTTATGTTGCGCTTTTCTGTCCCCTTTTTCGATTGTACCCAGAAACCCACTGTTAAGATCGACGGCCGAAACTTAAGCAACAGGCAAGCACTTCGATCGTTATTGATCGTCGTGTTGTCGATAATCTTGAAGAAATACGTTTGATGTGGTGTTAGATAACGTTTTTCGATTTTTTTTTCCATCACTCATCTGCATATGATAAACACGTTACCTAAAGGATTCCCGAAGGTCGAACGTCAATCGCGATGGAGGAAAGTACAGACCGTATGACTCACAGCAGATGCCATTAGACTGCTTTAGTTAAGCATACATTAGTTTCACGGCGGTTATGCATAGTTTGAATGAATTTTTGATTCTAAATATGCCCTGGATGGCTCAAAACAGTGTTTGGTCAGTATTTCGCAACAAAGTAAGTCTGCTGGCGTCATTTTCCGTGGCAGCATATTGCCGTCCACATTGTAAATTGTGATCCTTGTTTTCCGGCCCTCATCTTCTTCATCGTCATCATCGTATTCCTCGTCGCTGATGATGGTAGCGACGATCGCCTGTCAATTAGCGATGCTCAAATAGAAACACAGTTCCCGTGACCACATAAATACATCGCAGGCCGCAGCAGTGTCGTTGGCAGTGGTGCGGTTTAAGTGAATCCTTGGCTTACTGTGATTTTGGCAATGGAGTGCGTCTCGCTTCGAGGCATGCCATGGTTAGCATGGAGATAGTGTGAAGTGAGGAGGACGTTTTACCGCCGATCCATCAATCAAAAATGAACAGTGTAGGCTGGTCGGTTGTCTGCTGGCTTTCCGCTGACTGGTTTCGGCGTTTGTTCTTTCTTGTGCTAGCTGCTCGCAAGGCAATATCAATATATGACGCTATTTTTAGATGGGAGCTAAATATGTCAGTCATACGATATTTGTTTAGTGGCCGTATGGTGCAAAGATTGCTTCTTATGACCATAAGCTAGTTATCAGAGCTGAAGTAGTGCTTCAAAGGGAAACGCTTCGCTTGTTTACTCCATTGGCAATTGAAATGCTTGCAGCATGCACTAAACTATACCCACAAACTAATATGTTCACCTGTTTAATGCATGTCTCACTATCCTTTTCATTACACTTCGCTCCATATCGTGCATCTTCATTGTTTTAAGTATGATCGAACCACCAATGGGGAATGCATACATCCACGAGGGCGATCAACGATCTAAATAAAAAAAATGTATCTAACATCAGCTGCATTGTAAGCTGCTCTCCTGTTGAAGCACAGCTGATTGATTGTTAAAGCGTCTTCTGTCTTTGTGTAAAGATTATATGCACTCTTCCATTTAGTAAAAATATTTCCTACTACTTCTACGTTGCAAAGTCGACAACAAACCAACAGAATGGTGCCCCGATGAGTTTGCTTTGTACTCTACGTTAATGTCTGATTAAGTGACTTGACTGTCCATCTGGGTGTGTTCTTTTGGACTCCATTCTTCTGAGTCGTTCTGCTTGCCAGCTGTTGCATTGATCAAAACTCTCAAGACTGGTTCTTAGAGGTATAAGTTGTTCGTACGATTAAACGTGTTCCCAACCGAACAGTTACTTGCGTAATAAAAGAAATAAAAACCGTAGTCGTATATACTTTTTAAGGCATGTCACTACCACACTTCCACAGTTTCTTGCTAAATGTTACTACAAGTATCAATAGACGTAGCATAAGCTAATTCTTACTTGTTTGTTTCCTGAACCAATCGTGCAGTACGGTAGCATCTTTCTTCTTTCTCGACTAGTGTAAATTTCGTTTCTCTTCTCATTCACATACACCCATAATGTTTCTCAGTGTTCGGCATCCTAATGTTGATGCGTGTCACTAGTGTTGATAGTTTGACGATTGCTATAGTAGCTAGAGCGCGTTCGTGATTCCGATTCCCATTTCCCGTTTTGCCTTATGTCTTTCGCTTCTCCGTTTCAATTGTTTGTAGCAATGAGCGAAATGGTTTCTCGTAGTCGTGTATGTCGTCTGTTGTGAAACGCAAAAAGGCAAAGATAGGTCAAAGAAACAAAAATCAGTAATCGAGCTAGAAGAATGCGCTAGGTGTTGTACTAGTGTTTTGCTTCATTTTAAATACTCAAGATTTCCAAACATTTGACAATATATCCACCGGTTTGTAAGATTCAATTTGTAAAGGCAAACATCCGTGAACTTGTAACAAGTATAAATAGTGTATTATTATTGTAAATTATAGATCCCGTGATCAGAGCAGAATTGCAAGTTGAATAATAAATACTCATAGCAATTCGAAAAGGTGTAGGAGATGTAGCAAGCAAAAAAAAATACAAACATATCGATTCTTTGGGAAGATGAGACAAAAGGAATAGAAGTAATGCGTGAGTTAGGAAGAGCAGTAGAGTGATTTCGGCAGTTTAAAAAAATCATTTCTGCCAGTCGTTGGAACGAACGTGAAGAGCCATAATACCAAATTAGAGTCATGCATATTCTAAGCTAAAATAAGAGAAACCAACCAGTTCTTCCATATACATATATTTATATTAGTGAGAGATGCTGTTCTGCAGCATATGCTGAAACCTTATTAAAAAGCAGACGATTCACGACGGCTACATCAATAATAACACAACACGAGACAAAGCGAAGAGAGTGTAAACTGACATAGCGGTACAATTGCGGATGCTACTGGCGGTTCGAGTGTTGATGTTGCCGCTACTGCACGATGGCCAAGGAGAATGAGAGAGAATACGAGCTGCTAAACTTATATCTCTAAGTGTAAAACAATCTTGAGAGTGAGATGAATCGAGCTACTAATAGCAGGCCAGATGGCCACCGGGAACCTGCTACACTAAGTGCTGTGAAGTACAGATCGAGATACATCCTGCGCGTCACATCTCGATCTTCTGTTATTTGGCTTGCTCTGCTCACCATATGACCGGCTCAGAGCAACGGCTAGATGGTATGGTGAAGCAGCAGCTAACTACGAAATGGCCTCCTACCTCAACCGTTTCGTTATGGTGATCAACTGGTCAGTTGGTCGTCCCATTGTTATCTCCAGTTCTCTCTCAGGCTAGAAGATGGCAATGGCTAATTTCCGTAGAATGTTTGCTCTGATTAGCTACGGAGTATTTATTGCTGTTTTCACCCAAATCCGCGACCTGAACTTCTTTGAAGTCCACCCATTCACTAGCAACTAACGTTTTGGGGTTTCACATGCAAACTGCGAAACACTAAACCTTGTGGACCAAGCAAAATACGAGCGCATAAAACACAAAGACAGAAGGCTTCTATAATCGTAGCTGGCGCTGAGCAGCAGAGATGCGAGTTCTAGAGCGCGAATGTGGTCTTGGGCATCGGTATACTAAAGAGGAGAGAAGATCAATCGAAGGGTAGCTTATCTATTGCAGATGAATAAAAGACAAACTCACGAAAATACACACTAACAAATAAACCAACACACACCTAACCACACAAACACACACACAAATACAAAACACATTGAATAATCCCATCGACTATTGACTCTTAGGGTTGGATCAATTTTAACGATTAAACAATGTCAGAGGTGTAGATAATAAGCAATTGACGAGGCAAATGACGCTTCGAATGGCGGGTGTACAAGTTTGAAATTGTAGAGTCATTAGCTGGCACTAGCCAGTTCAAGACGGTACGGTCTTTGTAAATGTTACTGTGGTGGGTTAGACTTGTAACTAGATGTAAGGAGCGTGCTCGTGTTGGTTGGTTTTTTCTTCCCAGTGATTACCATTTAGCGGATCGCGTGGTTGTCCTGTGATTGTACCCTGAGCAACGGAGGTATACTGGTTATTCAATCCTACACACAGGCCAGAGGCAATTTCCTCCGCTGAACACCAAACCAAAGTAGGAGCGAAACGAGCCATGGTATTGCAATCCTGGCAAAACATACCGTTGTGTGCTAAGCTTTGGACGGCAAAAAAAACAGAACAGACTAGGCAAATTGCTACTGCAAAGACCAATGAGCTGTTGGCCTTTTTTATATTCACTTCGCTTTGAACATCCCCCTATCAGTGCTGTATTCCATGAGGCGTAAGGATAAAGGAGACGGGAAACGGGTGAACAAAAGAACACGGGATTTCTCCCAATTATCTGGCAGCAATATGGCCGTTTTAAGCTGAACACAGAGCAAATTGATAGCGGTAGGCTTAATATGTCGCCTATCGTGGCTCAAAATCGCATTTCCCCTTTCCTCGGTGTTAGTACGTCTTATGGTGAACGGAATGTGGATATAAGGATAATGAAAAAAGACATCATGACGCTTTCATATATAAGTATATATGACCATATATATATAAATATATATAGATATATATACACACACATACGCAGCTAATATTTATATTTTTAGGATTTATACCTAAAACTATCGACCGTTTTATGCAGCTATTCAAAGTTGATGTAAACGTTATTTCCCTCGCCCTACCTTCCCGGTGTTCTGATGAGATCATCTTCCGTGTCTGTGAAAGACCTTTTGGCTCAGTTCGGGAGGAAAGAAACCGAAAGGACTACCGGGTATAATGGATGTAAAAAAACTCAAAAAGCAATCAACTGTCTAACGCAAAATACAGATTTGAATCTCAACTGTACATTGGTCTCCATCGTCGCAGACAAAAAAAAAAAACGATCGGCACGACTAAGGCCAATCGAGGGAGCTCGCAGTAGCGTTGCATCAATGCAGCCATGCACAGAGAAAACGCTTGGGTGCTCGTTTGAAACTACCAAAAGCAATATCATAAATGCATATTTTGCACTGCGAAGCGATAAACAGGTAATGTCGTATCGCAAACTATTGTTAGGAATGAGAGGCGAACGGTTAGGTTGATCAACGGGACGAAGATAATGTTGGAGATGGTAAATATAAAGAAAGCAAAAACTACTACTAAACCAGACAATACTATTTTTTATTTATGGCTTTTGGAAATGGCACGAATCGAACAAATTGAAAAAAAGGAATGCAAACTAATTGAAAACTTGTGAAATGTAAAAAGAAACAGTAATAAATAAAATGACAGATTTCACACATCGTGAATGACAAAGAAGCAGCATCAGCACGTGAACGATGCTATGAAAGAGATATTTGAAAACCAAAGTTATAATGGAAAACATAATAATCTGTGAAGAAACGACACTAGAAAATGCGGTTCTGACGCTCCTGATGTTTCGGATCATGGCACGGGATTTCAAGAAAATCAGGATGCAGAACAAAGCGCTCATAAAAGATGTAAAGTTCTTTCAGAAACATTAAAAAACAAAAGGATAAAAAGAAACCAAAAATTAAAGAAGGAAATACAAATTGAAAGTGAGTGAATGTGAAGGCAAAACATGAAAAAAACCAAGGTAAAACGGAAAAGCAATAACGTTAGTTATGATTACGATATGATAATTATTATTATAATTACAATTGTGACCATTACCATTATTAAGCTATAAACATTAGTGTCGATCATGTGATTATTATTCCAAGCGCCGCTAGTTAAGTCTCATTCTTTCCTCACATCCGCACTCGCAAACCCGCTACCGTATTATGCCCGGGAACGGTGCAGCCGGGTCATATGTGTAACGGTGCTAGGCTAGAATGCAATCGATACGAGGAATAGGGAGCAAAGTAAAAAAGGCAAAGCGTTTGCTTAATATCATGAAAACACCTGAACAAACCCAAGAGGAGGGCATCGGAAGAAGAACAGCTAGGAGAGATGATAAATAAATTGAAATAAATATAAAAAAAAACAAAAAAAAAACCAAATCGCAAACAAAACCTGACCGGAAGCAACCCCCAAACATATGGCGCATAATTATGATAACTATCAAAACGCATTCCCGCCAAAGCCGAACTGAACTGTTTTAACCCAAGCCCAAATTATCGCACCGGACCTTTGTGCAAGCAAGGAGTGTTGCGATCATTTGCCAGGATATCCAGATGCGATCTACAACCACGCAGAGCGAGCGCAATATGAAACAGGTAATGATACGGAAAGGCACTGGCACACGCTAGGTACGCTAGGCAGTGCTTTTAATACTGTTTGTACTTTGAATGTAATGGTAGAATGTATGTAGCGAGTAGAGGCGGCAGACTATACCCAACACTTGAACTTGTACATACGAGTAACAAAAACAAAACAATAGATTTAGCGCCATATTAGTAACTATCACGCACATACAAACAACACACACCACAGTAGATCGCAGTCGCCGCTACACAGTAGATCACTAGGACAGTGCTGCTGGCTCCGGCCGGCAGTGTCTAGTGCGTTCCCCTTACTCCAGGCATTGAGGCGTGTAGGGTACGCGGCCGCTTCTGTATACGTATCAATAGTCGTGCGTGCGTGTAGCGTTTGGTTGATGGTGTGGTTTGTTTGTTAAGGTTGTTGTTGAGCCACACAGAAGCACCACAAATCAGCCTGAGCAATAATGCAGAGGGTGATCTCAGTGGCATCAGGGCGACTAGTTGGTAGCCTCTGTGTCATTGGATTTGTTGGCTGGTCCAACAAAAACCCGATGTAGAGCGATTTCGTAATTTCTTGTAACGGGAATGGTTGTCTAGCTTCTCTGTACTTTTCATTCTTGTCACATTTGTAGCTTCAAAGTAACAAATTGTACTGCAGAAAACAGAAAATATAAAGGAGAGAGGGAGAGAGAGAGAGAGCGATAGAGAACAGTGAAACGAAGAAATCCTGATCATGGTATAGCCAGCCCCATACATGGGAATGCAACGAAATTGGCTTTGCCGTTCGATGACATGAGCGTGGCGTGTAATTCATTGTGAATAGATCGCTCAGTACTAAGCAAATCGAAGCATAATGGTACATTTGACTGTAGATTGTAGAAATAGGCAGTAGGACTCGCCCGTATCGTACTGGTAGAACACCTCACTCGCCATTCGTATGAACTTCCCGTATTACACCATTCTTGGGCATTAATAGGCGTCCGTGTAACGTGCGGACCCGTAGAAGCAGTTTCTTATGTTCGTTGTGTAATTATATATTATACACGTGTGTACTCATTAGTTTTGCTGCATTTCTTTGGTAGCGTGGAATATCAAAAAAATATTAGTCAACTCATGTCACGTTTCATTCTAAAGCTTAAAAATCATAAGAAACAAAAAACCTAAAACGAGATGTAAAAGAGATCCTGAGCGGGGCGTTACTCACTTCACGTTTAGCTACACTCATGCGTTACGATTTTCTCGGTTAGTGTATGTATTGTACTGCTACTGTGTACTATATTCTCGCCACAAGGCCATGCGTTTGTTCGTTCACTCACTCGAGGGTTGAAGTATAGTGTATATTGACTTTCCACTTCCTCTTATTTCTCACAGAGTGGTAGTATGTTGCAACAGTTTGCTCAACGAGTTTCACAATAATATATGTACGTACGTTCACGGAACGATATTAGTGGCCGATCCGATCGGTTTAATTAGATGTAGCTACTTACACTTTCGGTATATAGTTGTCACTAGTTTATTTAGGCATAACTTTGGTTGCGTAATACCGTGTCGACTGTTCGATACGCCGTCATGTCGGTGCAAATTATGTTACGTAGAATCTCTGGATCGCTCAGTACTTATACATTACGCCGAACTCATCAGCAATGCCGCTTCATTGTTGTTCTACTCATATTTTGCCCATCTTTTTGTACGAAAGAGTCTCCCTTGTCCGTTTCCTTTATACATCCTCCCGCCCCATTCCTTTCTTCTCGTGTCCGACAAGTTCATACCATACGATCTCCCTTACTCATCATGGCAAGACACCAGCCGTACCAGTGGTCATAAGCGATCGATTATAAGCATAGCAATATACGTATATAGAGTACAGCTCGTTTAGTCACGTTGCGTTGCGTAGAACAAGCGTTGTGGACACAATTCATAGCACACGTGTGTAGTGGTGGCTTAGTGCTATGGCGCTGACAAAAGTATTGCAAAATGATAACGGTTTGGAGGAGAGTAGAGACAAACAACTAAACTAAACCCAGTCGTGAATCGTGAATAACGGATAACAAACGTATAAAAATAAATAACTTTGGAAAATCTGTAGAAACTGTACACTAATAGCGCGTATTGACTGAGTATTTCGTTCGGTTACATTTTGTAATATCTTCTAGAATACCTGCTGCATACACACGAAGCACCACGTTCGATCGTAGCTTCGTTAAACCACTTTTAAACCTCCTACTTTTTAGTTTTTTCTATGATTTGGTTTTTTAATTGTTTCTTAGGTTGGGAGGTCAGACTGATTGACGTTATGCGTATGGTAAAAAAATAGTTTTCTTATTCTTTGATGCCTAACTATCATCTAAATATTTGGCGATTGTTTTGTGTTTGAAACTGTATTGTAAAGCTAGCGCATGAGTTGTACTACACTTTAACAAAATGATTATTTATCCGCTTACACCACTGTTAGATTCTTTTTCTGTTTTTCTTGTTTGATTCCTTTCTACTACCGCTGCGAGATCATGACTAAGGAATCCCCTGTCTATCACTAGTAACACATAGTCGATACCACCTAGATACCACCTAGAACGCATATCACTTTGCAATAAAGATCGATGTTTCGGGCTTCGAAGTAAGCCAATCGCTCTGTCTCCTATCGTATAATTATTTTTTTGACAAAACTAATGTGACAGTTTAT
This sequence comes from Anopheles darlingi, assembly GCF_943734745.1. NCBI lineage: Eukaryota > Metazoa > Arthropoda > Insecta > Diptera > Culicidae > Anopheles > Anopheles darlingi. Next base: position 13,317,362 of record NC_064874.1, on the reverse strand, counting down.
AGATATTATATAAACAGACTTCTGTGGCATTCATTCTAACGATTTTGTAACTTTTTCCTATCATCAGAACTATCTCTATTGCTATCCTTTTTTCATTTGTTAACCTGCTGTGGTCTCAATCGCTTCCGTAGATTGTACTACACCAGTAACCTATTGTAGAGCGTGTATGTATGTGTGTGTGCAAGTCATGATAAGATAGCAATCAATAACAATCTAAATGCATAACATGAGCGTCAAGTTCATTCAAATGAAAGAACAATAAAAGTAAAGCTACACGTAAACTTTATACTTAAAGCTAATCTTGATGAAAAAAAAAGCAAATAGAAATCTCAATATGCCCCTGCAAGAGCGACTAAACAGGGTAATACCGAACCGTAGGTGTGACAGCGTCTGTGCATGATTATGTAAACATTCATTTACTGTTGAACTCAAATAGTAGAATCACTAAAAGGAAAGTAAACTCATAAGAAACAACTTATTGCAAACCAATCAACAAAACACAACAAACAAACAAAAACTAAATCTCTGTAAACTACGTAGAAGCAAAACTCATTACGTAGCTGTAGCAATACGAGTGTGATTATATATACTTACTAAATTTATTGATAAAGTAGTGAACTTATCAACACCGCAAGCAACAATAAATGCATCAAATGTACTATGATTGGATCTTTTTAGTAACGGTAATAACAATACACCCATTTGATTCTTAGCTTTCTGGCGCCGCACAGCGGTTCTGTGTAGTGTAGTGACACTCCTATCTTTCTGTTGCTCGTAGCTCCTAGTTGTTGTTCTACTCCATGCGAAACATGGAAGTGTTCATAACGAAAACAAAGCACGTGCGTGGGCGTTTGTTACTTAGTGTAGCTTATGGAAATCATTTCTTATTTTAGGAAGCTTTATGTAATACTATCCGATATGAATGCGACAGACGTAATAAAATATCCGGACGTAGCAAATCAAAAGAAATACCACTTCAAATTTGTAATAGTGCGAAAATTACTCGCTAGCGTACAATAATCCCCTTTTTATAGTAGTCATTAGTTGAAGACGACAAAGACGAATAACAAAGAAAACAAAACATAATTTGGGTGAAAGAAAGCTTTAAGCTTGTATGTTGCATAGAGTAAAATTCGACCCCCGGATATAGTACACCGTAGTGGGTAATCTGTCGGTGGTAGAGTTTTGCAAAACTCATCTTGTAATGCAATGACTGTTCAATGTGCATTCGTTCCCAGTACTTATGTAAGCGACTGAGTGCAATGGTAACTTGTGTTGAAATGTAGATTTGATTATTGATACTTTATAATTTTTTCCTATATTTTGTCTTGTATAAGTTTGTCTGATCTTCAAAGCCCAACAGCAAGCTGTTCGGCTTTAACATTAATAACTCAAAGTAATAAGCTTGGAATGACCTCTGGGCTTGCTGCTATACTACTGTATACTCTAACCGTGGCTGTTCAGTAACAAACCTACCCTATCCGCTATTCTATTATGTAAAAGTGTTGATTTTATTTTCGTTTCCGTAAACCTCTGATTTAAAATTTATTTTTATATGCTCAGTAGAACTAGTAGCGTTAGTAGTAGCAGTAGCATCTCTCTATAATATCTAGCTGCTATATATGATGTATGATTTGTGAATGGTTTTCTCTGCGAGAACATTGTAGCATTAAAAAGCCACCCAGATCATACAAAAAACTGAAAATCAAGCAAAGTCCAAACATAACTGCAGTTATGCTGCCGTAGTATAGAGTAGATCGTCTCAGTTAAGAGGCGTAGTGGCACATTCATCCGATATGAATTTGGAATAAAGTATTATTAGCCTAAGAAACTGTTCAGTATAAATCAGCATTTTAATTCATTCATTTGGATTCTACTATTCGTTAGTGGGTATTTGTGTGTGCCTGTCTGTTGTGCGGCGAGCTTTTGTACTCCTCTTGTAGTTCTGGTTCTTAGTGGAGTGTTGTGCAGATGCACACATTCAAATATTTGACTAACTTGCTTAGAAGTTGTTTTATTTTTGTTCGTTTCTGAACACACCAACTGAGATTGAACAGTACCGCATTTGATGTAATGCACTGTTCATTAAGCTTAAGCGATTCTCATTAGATTGAAGTACACTGTGCACCTATAATTTCTACAAAGCTTGGACAAAGGTAATAGTCGTGACCAGTGTAATAAAGTAAATGTCCTAGGTAAAGTATGTAGTCACGTGCGTGATGTGATCTTGGTACTTTTCAAACAGGCACTTTGTAGATACACTAGTGAAATTGTGAAATTAACAAACACTGGATGAATTTACTTGGGTCGAGAGGCCAATTCTCGTTTTTTGTCTTTACTTTCAGATGCTAACCCTCACACCAACCACACTCCGAGACACTCTCGTCGCAACGACTTATTTTGATTCATATTTTAATCTATTGATTTTGTACAAAGCGATGTTAAAAAATTAGTCAAGCAACTTACACTTTTTCCCATTTTAATTTTTTGTATGTTGGTTCCCATGTTGCAACAACTTTTTTTTCGGAACGCATGCACTAGTATCGCACACGGTACAGGATTTGGTGTTCATCTGGAACATGACGGATCCACTCGTGGTGAACCCTGAGATCGAGCTTCCACAGCTGGACATTAGCAACAACTACACCACGGACTGTACAATCGAGTACTCGACCGGTAACTTCACCTGTTTGGCCGTGGTGTTCAACCTAAGACGCCGCTTGGGATATCATCTCTTCCACACGTACATCCCGTCGGCTCTGATCGTCGTCATGTCATGGATTTCGTTCTGGATCAAACCAGAAGCCATTCCTGCTCGTGTTACGCTAGGAGTCACCTCACTGCTGACACTCGGTACGTAAGCTAAGTGTACCCTGCATCGCAAATGTCAGCTCATTCAATTGCTTTTTCCGTTTTAGCCACGCAAAACACGCAATCGCAACAGTCGTTGCCACCGGTATCGTACGTGAAAGCGATCGACGTGTGGATGTCATCCTGTTCCGTGTTCGTGTTTCTCTCACTAATGGAGTTCGCGGTCGTCAATAACTACATGGGGCCAGTGGCGACGAAAGCGATGAAGGGCTATTCGGACGAGGATCTGTCCGAAGCGATCGATTTCAACAAAAATGGCTACAACAAGGATCATCGCTCGTCGGAGGTGCCAAAGTACGACACGTTCTGCCACGGGCGTGAAACGGCCCTTTGCATCGACAAGTTTTCGCGCTTCTTCTTTCCCTTTTCGTTTTTCATCCTGAACGTCACCTACTGGACCACCTTCCTGTGAGCATGGCGTTATGCCACGTGGCCCTTTAAGTCAATCTTACTGGGGCTACTAGCGGTAACTAGTGTAATCGATTTAGGATTAGGTTGCCAGCACACACATATGGCCAACGGAAATCAAATGGTTGGTGATGCTGTTGCTTAGGGTTAAGACACGCGTAAAGCGCATTCGTTTAAGAATAAACTGGTTTTCCTTCCAATGTAATTGATGCTGGCCTAACTTTTGGGTACACATTTTGAGAAAAACTACTTCGGGCAGAGGGAGCATTGAATGTAACAACAGACTTACAGCAGGATTTTTCTTCATGTCGCTGAGCGTGAAGCCACGAGGATCCGAGTAGGGATCGCGTGTCGAGACGAAGTGACGCTGGAGCAGCTAAAACAAACCAAGGAGAATGTTAAAAAGTTGGCTGCAGATCGTTTTGGTTGTTCAATAATTACCTTCTTGTTGTTCACCTCGAGCAGCCGGCGGATAAACGACGAAGAGATCACTTTGGATGACATTTTAAGTAGCTGTAAAACGGAAATACACGTCGTAAGCTGGCATTTGTATGAGGGTCTTGGTGTTGACGATCATTAAGTTGAAACAGTAGCAAGAGTAATTAAATTTGTTTTCAGTCGTTGGTAACCGCGTGCGTTGTAGGTCTAGTAAACTTAGATATCTCTTAACAAATCAATCATTCCATCCGTTCTAGTGGCTGCTGCACCTCAGCAATAAAAGATTCTCATTTGTATATAGTTTTGATACTTGAAACAGTGTATGTAGTGAAATTCTAAAACAAAATCAGCAATCGCAGTATTTTCATTTGCGATGAAAGCCATCATCACTAACGATCAGTTAAAAGGTCCATTTAGTTGGGTAAGTATTCGATATTTTCATTGTAGTTCCAGTTACAAAAAACAGTACATTTCACGTAAAATTATAATTTAGTTCTCAAGTGTGTACCATGTGTGCTTTACTGTTTGCACTGTACTAGTTGTAAAACAATCAAACGATTAAACCTCCGCAATGCTTTCCTTCAAGAGGACGAAACTCGACAAGAGTGCTCGACTGAAGTGCATAATAGCCTACTATACAGGAGCGAGCCGCTCAATCGTTTGTAATTGTTTACGACCACTTGTTGCACCCGTAGCTACGAGCAATCTACTTTCGATGCAGGATTTGTGAATGAATTCCGGCACCAAGGTACCAATTGCATAGCGCCATGCCAGCGGTAAGGTTGCGTAACACGTGTGCGATTTGCAAAGGAAAAAGGTAGCACATTGTTCCGGTCACATGTCACTAGCGCCAAACACGCCGCGCGTGATGCTCAACTGTCGGTTTTCAAACTGCATTTCAAACACTTCATCGACCATTACAACCGCTTGGCATAAAACTATCGAAACACTTACAAAATACACTGGACAGAGCTACACACGAGCAAAGAGTTTCACTTCCGTTCGTCGAGTCGTTCGAGAATCGATTAAGATAAACAGTACAGGGGTGGTTTCGCTTCGAGTTTTTGGCAAAAAAACTGAACCAGCCACCGGGTGCGTGTGTGTGATAGGGTTGCGCGATAGAGATAATTTTTGCGATGTTTGTGCGAATCTGTGACCAAGCCTCGAGTGCGATAGGGGTAATATCGGCCAGTGCCGGTACGGGGTTGGTTCGGTTTCGCATTAGATTATCAGTCGCGGGGGTTTTCGGGTTGAAAACAAGAAGAGCAAACCAGATATAAGAAGAAAAATGGCACAGACCTGCATAAACACACAGAGCGGTAGCAGCAGATAGCAGCAGCGGCTATTGTTGCTAAAGCACACCAACCCTGACTAAGACCATTGCGAAAATTCATTTCAATCAATCTGCAATGTTCACACCCTCCCTAACACACAGTTTCTCGTTCGTGTTCCTACCTTGCGGTGTAGGTACGCTGGAAACACAACTTGTATACCTGAGACACGATTCGGTGGCACCGGCGGTACTGTTTTCCACGTGGTTGCGAAGGCAAGCGATTCGAACAAACGCTACAATGACTATAACCCGATGGTTCCACTGCTCAACTACTGCGAATGGAATTTGGATAGCGACTGACTCGAGATTGGTGACTCCGGTTGACGAGGATAACGGGATGGGTCGGTCCGGCGGGCTTACGGAGGGCCTTCGTTTGCTACGTTTGACCTTTCCCCGTCCTTCCGATACGGCATGGGGTAGTTTCGTGCGCGGAAGCAGGAAAGACCGAGGGCTTGGCAAACAGCAATCAGCTGACGGTTGCGTCCTGGTGGAGCCTAGGAGGCTGTTAGACCGGCATATTTGAAGGAGGGTTGAAGGTCGAATGGTTCACGCTTTGCGCGCAATGTGTTTTTTTGAGACGAAGTGGACGGTGCTGCAGTGGGGATGGACATTATGGTGTTTTCATGCTTCAACAGAAAAACAGACTTTTTCCGAATCTTTCGTTAAACAACATGTGGGCAGTTTAGCAAAATTGACGAAGCGCAGGTGCTCGCTATATACTTTTGGGCGTTTTCACTTCGCCCTTGTTAAGCTCTTTCGACGGTTTGGCGTATAGTAGATCCAATTAAAGCAAATCTTTTCAAGTGTGTTATCCAATAATATTTTTAAACAAAATCGTTCTTAGCATTCTACAAAACCTGATTGTTTAGTTGACCAATATGGATTGTTTAGTTGACTTACTACGTTTTATAATGTACCACAGTATGTTCCGAGCAAATGAATAACACTTGTGCCTGAAGCTTTGTTTTATTAATGGAACGATTCGTTTAACCTTCCTTACATTTTCTCCGGATTGTTCGTGTGAATGCCTCTGCTGATGAGTGTGCAGATCTTGGTGCTTCTCATTAGTATTCATGGCATGTAGAGAGTATAGAGAAATCACATAAAAATACAGCAGGAAATTCTAAGCACTTCTTAACAACTGCGATTTACAGTTTGGCTGAAAAATTCATGTGAAGTATGTGGCATTTTTTGCCTAACCTGGTATTGTTTTATGCAAAGCAGTTTTATTAGCAATATACTATCATATCTTGCTGCGAACTAACCTGTTTGTACTGCGTCAATTTTACCCTTCATATACACTCCGTCCAGTTACTATAAGACCACCATCAGTTTGTTCCAGAAAATCTTCAAGGATCACAATTTCAAATCGAGACTTTTTATTACTATTTTCTACTCTAAAAATAAGTTATTAAACACTAATAGGGATGGATAAAATCACAGGTTGAATTTTGGTCGCATATTTAAAAAAATGAATTGTCCAGTTAGTATAAGACCACCTTGATTTATTTTTTTTTTATCACCGAAAAGAAGTAACCAAATCAACTAAATCCCGAAAATAACTATTCGTTATCAAATCTTAATGGTTTCAAATGTGTAAAACGGGATTTGGCATGCTCTTTATAAATTTTGGTTAATTTTAGAAGCAATGACTCTCATATGTCTCTCCAAACCACTAAAATCATCGCTTAAAGCTCACGAAACGAAGAATACTGCTTTCCCCCAGCATCCCATTTACTAATTCGAGCTCAGAAGATGTTTTCCAACGGATTTTATGCTATACTGCGAGCAGATATGGCCAACAAATCAATTTTCTGATCTTTATTCGAAGCCGTCATCTTCTTTCTTAAGTTAATAAAAGCATTATTTTACTAATATGTTAACTTTTCCACACCGTTTTTGATCAAAAACGATAGCAGAGATTCTCCTTGAAGTGTAGATGTGCTTTGTTAAATGGAAAAAATACAATCTTGAGCCTACCGGCTGTATAAAGTTTCACCCAAACTATGCAGGAATTCCCAATAAAACAATAGACGCAAAATAATGGTTTTTTGGTTCATTTAACCATTCCTGGTTGTTTACAACGGTGAATAGACGTTTAATCAACATGTTTCTACTGGGTTCATAGAATAATGTCATGATTTTGGAAGTTCAGAGCCTCTTTCAGCACCTGTTGGTTTATTGGGAATTCCTGCATAGTTTGGGTGAAACTTTATATAGCCGGCAGGCTCAAGATTGTATTTTTTCCATTTAACAAAGCACATCTACGTTTGAAGGAGAATCTCTGCTATCGTTTTTGATCAAAAACGGTGTGGAAAAGTTAACATATTAGTAAAATAATGCTTTTATTAACTTAAGAAAGAAGATGACGGCTTCGAATAAAGATCAGAAAATTGATTTGTTGGCCATATCTGCTCGCAGTATAGCATAAAATCCGTTGGAAAACATCTTCTGAGCTCGAATTAGTAAATGGGATGCTGGGGGAAAGCAGTATGCTTCGTTTCGTGAGCTTTAAGCGATGATTTTAGTGGTTTGGAGAGACATATGAGAGTCATTGCTTCTAAAATTAACCAAAATTTATAAAGAGCATGCCAAATCCCGTTTTACACATTTGAAACCATTAAGATTTGATAACGAATAGTTATTTTCGGGATTTAGATGGTTTGATTACTTCTTTTCGGTGATAAAAAAAAATAAATCAAGGTGGTCTTATACTAACTGGACACTTCACTTTTTGTTAATTTGCAGCCAAAATTCAACCTGTGATTTTATCCATCCCTATTAGTGTATAATAACTTATTTTTAGAGTAGAAAATAGTAATAAAAAGTCTCGATTTGAAATTGTGATCCTTGAAGATTTTCTGGAACAAACTGATGGTGGTCTTATAGTAACTGGACAGAGTGTAATAGTATCGTTTTTTTTAATTCCCTCATCATCATTGTGCTGTTCAATCCATTCCAATGCCGCTTCGCAATGTGGTTTATACTTGTTGATTGCGTTTTTCATGTTGTTTACCATATATTTAATTTAAGATTGAAGTTTATTTGAGATTTAATTTAAGAAAAAAAAATCTTTAATCTGGTGCTTGGACGTACTTTTGAATGAGTTCTCGGAACATCAACACCAACCCCTTCACCTCCAACAAAAACATCATCAACACTCGCTTGTTGATACATATGAACCTGTCGAGCATGCGGAAGAAGGGCTTCTTGACTGCTAATTATTAGGGTGTTTCATGGATCCGTAAGTTTGATAAAACATCACCAAGGTAGGCCGATGATATAATCTGTGCTAAGCAGTATCCATTTGCTCTACTAACCCCGATCTTATGACGATCTCAATGTCGCGCAGCGCATGAGACTCTCCCGGCTCCGGTGGGCTGGGCATATCATGAAAATGTCAGACGACGATCTAACCCGTAAAGTCTTCTTCGATCACTAGGGGTAGCGGAATCTTTTGTGACACACCAATACCACTCGTCGGTTGTAGCGCCTGATATGGTAGTAAGTAATGGAGACGCCAACTTATTTGACTGTCAAGTGTTTGTGCGAGTCCCATATTACCGTTATTTGCAGCTGATAGATGATTTTGTATTCCAACTTGAGATGAAATAATAAAATTTGATTTGTCGTTTGTCCGTTTTTACAAACTACACAATATTACAATTACGCACCATGTCATATTGTGTTTGTTTCTTTATTAGTAATCTTCAAATCAAAGGCTATATACTCTCGCACTACTTCGGGAAGGCGTCTGATTTTTTACGGGTTACCATTTTTTCTCCCACTGTTTGACAAAATCTCCAGTTTTTATCCCCTCAAACTTACTCTTCATATAGTCGTACAACGATTTCAATTCCTTCTCACTATTGTTATGTTTCTCAATCCATTTTTTCGCATCTTTGCCATATGCGGCATACTTGAGCTCTGGATTCACGACAATTTTGAGCATTTCGTGCAGCATATCCTGTAACAGCTTTTTCTCCACAGAACCATACCCCTTCCCACCGTAAGTCATTCCATTTAAACCATTAAGGTTGGCCGACTGAAATCTATCGATCGCCCCTCCAATACCGTCCCAACGGTTTACCTCCGCGAGAGCGTACTGGGTGTGGCCCACGAAATTGGTCAATGCTTTAAACAGACGTCCGTTTTTATCTTTCAACTTCGGATTTATTGCACCTACACGAAGCACATGACACGCTTGATATTTCTGTGTTCCACGCACATCTTGACCCGTCGATGCTCCACCTTGAACAATATTCTGCAGACCCGTCAGCTCCTCGATCGCACGGATTCTTGCTAACAGTTTGAAATATCGCCTGAACCGTTCCAGGATGTGCTCTTCTGCAGGCGTTATCAATTGATCACTATCTGCCACTGGTACTTTTTTTTCGGTCACCGAGCTGGAATCGTCTATATCATCCGTTGTGTTCTTGGGTCCCTTATACGTCCTGTCTTTTTGGGACATTTTGAAGCGATAGAATCTGGGCAAACTGAGAATCTTCGGAAATAGAATATAACTTGGTCTTGCCGACTGTGTTCGACACTGTGCTCTGCAAATTATTGTTTATGTTGCCTATGGTTGGTGCGACCCGCTTTTAAAGCAAACTCGATCCGCTTATCAATAAAACTGATAAACATTTTTACGGGTTCCTTCATAGAGAGATAAGGTGTAAGGCCGTAGTGACGTAGATAGCCGCAGATGAATGTATCGAGGGATTATCCACTGTTGCAACGTTCGTTTGTGCCTTGACATTAGTGGCCGACTCAGGTTTCCGTATTTTAAGCGTGGACAGTTACTTACAAAGATGATTTACAACTTTCACTGAAAAGATTGTCGTATAACATAGGACTCTCCAGAAGTGTTTCAATGCTTGGTAACACCTGCCCACGTAAGACGGCTTGATATACCGGCGCCACGTAACGGAACAAATCCTGTATTCCGGCGGGTGTTCGAGTCTTCGCGATCCAATCCAGAGCAGTTCGACTGAACAGCGGGTTCCAGATTAATGCTGAATGCATCGTGTCTAGTATGCGGTATATTCTGGAGCAGTTCGATGGATTGGCAGCGTTAAGGGGATCCAGGGAAAAGTCTATCAGCGCCATATCGAGCATGATCGCGAAAGGTAATCGATCGATGGCAGCAGTCACCTCGTTCAAACGGTACTCTGCAATTGGCACAATCTGTTCGTCGCCAATCAACCTCACTAACGTCTGGTAGAGTCGTTGATTGATTTCGCTTAACCGAGGATTAACTTCGCCGACACGAATTAATCGAACCTTGGCAAAGTGCAGAGACTGTTCGTGTAGTGCACGCTGATCACCGGAATCCAGAAGCAGTTCTCGTGGAATGCCCGTCTCCTCTGCGATGGCCTGCAGCACTGCTCCAAGAAGAAAGAAACATCTCAGTCGTGTCTCAACATGATGCTCAGCTTCTCTAATGTCAGGAACAACTATTTGATCTGTTCGTCGTCTCGGAACACACATTGTTGATGATAATACACAGTTGGACAGGGAACGATGAGATTGTTTTACGCCTAAAGAATGAGCGCCCAAGACTATGCGTGAATGTAGTGCACTACACAATGCCCTAAACAACACTAGATATTAGCGATTACAAAACAAAGGGCTTTTATTCGCTTTGGTTATCTACCATTATATCAGTTCCAAAAATTCTTCTAACTCGATTTATCAGATTAGTGAGTTTAGCGAGTGACTTGCTGAACAACTCGAAATCTCAGTTGACGACGAGTCACTCCATATCGAATGGTGCACACGTCAGTGCCCATAATTGATTAAATACTGAAAACATAAGCAGTCATCTTTATCTGTTTACTTTGCCTCACAAAATCTATCTCTAATCAAAATTTAACAGTCAGTCACTAATATTGAAATAAACCTTAGAGGAAAACGAGTTCTAATCTAATCACCAACCGCTAAAAGGCGTAGGTGAGCGGGTCGAATTATTGCATTTCTCAGAACATAAATTTATCGAGAAGCGACCATTACTCATTTGCGTCACCTTCGAGACAAGTATTCTCAGAAACATTATCGGTCCGATTTGTAGGAATAGATAACATTAACCCGATTAGATATTAGCGGCGGCTAGGTCTCGTCTAACGCTAATACATTGTAGCTGTCTGTGCAGCTAGAAACGGCAAAAAAAAACTGATAAGACTTAGGGTACAACATCCAATAATATGTGGAACGTATCGAAAAGTTCTGCTCTCTCTCAGTCTTACAGCAAATCCGTCACGTTAGTAGCAAATTTACCGATATCTTAGCGAGCTCTTTTTTTTTTTTTGCTTAAAACGTATATTTGGGAACGTATCGTAAAATAATGATTTCGATGCGATTTTTTAACATTTCCTCATTTTTTAAGATTTCATTTTACCAAGATCATGGCGTCAACCTTGCGTTTCAAATCAAAACGGAGAAGAAACAGCGCGGTTTCACTTAAGATTTGCATAGCTTCACTAGAAATCACCAAGCATCGCTCGTAACGCTTCTGAATGTGTGGATAGAGATCGCATAACGGATCCAACGATCTCCGTAATGTCTTAGACGCTAATACCATCCATAATCGTCCGCATGTGGGTTATAATCAACCATCGTGCGCCAATATGTTATCTTTTCTGACAAAATCATTGCTCACCATGCCCTGTGAACGGGAGAAACCGCATTACATCCCCGCCGTCGTCTCATCAATAAAAAATCATCATTCTTCGGTGCTTATCGGTCAACTTATACCGTCACAGTTGGCGAATTGAATGTTTGTAAGTGGAGGTCTATGAGAAATGGAATAATTCTGAGGCTGTTTTCGTTATAGTTTTATGTTTAAGAGATTCTACAACACCTACGTGATTACCTATAGCTCAAAGACATTCTTATCGTTGTCGTTTGTTGGATTATCCCTCTTTATTTGATAACACTGTACGGAGGCTCGCACTGAGGAGTCTTATCAGATGTTTCGCTACAAATTGAGTCATACGGCTATGTTTACATAGTTGCAACGAGATGATCGAGCTCATGTCGTCGTGTAATGATCGGCGAAATTCCCGCTCATCACCAACTGATAACCTTCCTTGCCCGCGTCGAACAGCACCTCTGTTCCGGCGCACCACACCGCAACCCAGTCCTCATTCAGTACATTCTGGTCCGACTCTGTGCGTGCACCATCTGGCGCTTGGACGTAGTTTTGAATGAGTTCTCGGAACTTTAGCACTAATCCTTCCACCGTCTGAATTTGACCATCGAGCGTACCATTGAAATCAATCTTGGCTAGCTCAGCCAAGTTGTCCGACTGAAAGCGATCGATCTGACCACCGACACCGTGCCAAACGTTTGCATGTCGGATCACGTTCTGCGTGTGGCCAATGTAGTTCTTCAGGGCATTGTAGAGCGTAGCACTTTGCTTTTGCAGACCTGGGTCGATGGTGCCTACACGAACGATGTGTGCCGCATGATACTCACGCTGGAGTCCACTCGAGCGGTCCTGGTACTGGCTGGCACCGCCCTGCACAAGCCCAACACGATTCAGTGCGGTCTTTTCGGCAATTCCCTGTAGGATTCCGCCGAAGGTGAAATACCGCAGCAAACGGGCCGAGATGTGTACGTTCGGATCACGAACCCGCCGTTCGTAGCACTTTCGGTCGCCATGCAGATTCTCGGAGTAGACTGTCGACGCGATGTCCGGTATGATCTTTGATCGCTGTCTAGCTGCATCAGTCGGGATCGCACTGAAGCTGCACAGCACGGCGATCAATACCACGGCCGAGGAGAGACAAACTGTGGTACAACCCATTGTAACCTGCCAACAACTGCTGAATGTGAATGCTGCCGCTAATCTCTTGCACTTTTATACGAACGATGAGCACGACGCTGGTCGCGCGTGCTGAAGGTTATCGGAATACCCCACGTAAAGCGTAAGCATGGAGGGTTTTTCCCTTGCTCTTACCCTACCTGCAAGACCTTATCCGTTTACTCCGTTATGGAAATTAACAGTCATCACATAACAAGCCTGCGTGTTGCGAGTGTTTTTTCGCTTCGAAAAAGGATTCTATGAAACGCTTAGATGATGGACTTTATTTGATTCATTCGTTCTCCCTCCCTCTGTAGTTCCCTTTGCCTCGTTCATCCCTTCGGCCACGCCATATCCCATGGATCGATGTTTGCCCAATGAACAGCGCGCACGCTGTAAGCTGCTCCCTACTGATGATGTTGCGGTTGAATAAATATCTTCTGCCTTAATCGCTCATTTCTCAACTCCTGTTTAGCTCTCCCTCTGCCTACCTAAGCATTCTGTTGATCACCGTTTTTGTTTGTCCCACCCAACTATCCAAGCTCTTCCGCGACACGATAAAGACAAGGAACGGCGCTTGTTTATTTTTTGTTAAGCAATAATTTCTATAAAATGAAGAGACCCACACATGACGGCACCCTCACTTCCCTAATGTTTCTCTAGAGTGTCATTTACACAATCGGATCACTCTGCTACACGCCACGGCAAACTGCACTGCTGCGTTTGCGTTGCTGTTGATGTTCCAAGCGGTCCAGATGCAACTATCCATTTCAATGCAACTGACAAGCAGCATACACAGCAGGCGGTGCAAATCCTGTTATGCTTTCACTGTCTGGACCTAATTAATATTTTTTGGAAAGATAAACGATGTCAATCAATAGTATCACAACGGTTGACGAAATTAACGATCCTCGAACAAGTCCTACCTAGGCAGATTGCATATTTCACATGCCGACAGTTCCCGGCTGTTGATGAATGTGCAGAACGAGCAAATCCAGTTTTGCTCTGCATCACCACTCGGCACAAATTCAACATCGTTGCTCATGCTGCCACTGAAAAGATTTTTTTTAATGTGATGCGTGTTAAGAAGATAACGGTTTAACTATTGACCACGCCGCCTTCCTCCTGATACATACTCGTCGTGATGTGAGCTGGCTGCAATCAGTTCCTCTAGTGTTTTCCACACCTCTCGCGTTTTCCACTCGTTGGCGAGAGCTTTGTCCTTGATGCGCACTGCCTCCAGTAGTGGCCCGAGCTGGGACTTCATTGGCAACATATCTTCCATGCGATAGAGAAAAAGTAGCAGATGGAAGTCGGATACAACCTGCAAGGCATAGAGGAGGAAAGAATGAGATATTTGTTTTACGGTGCCAGTCAATAATGCCATCCGATAAACGTACATCGAGAAAGTCCATCGAGCGGGACTTGGCCAGGTAGCTGGCCAACGCCGAAAAGTCCTGTATGTGCCCATCGATTAGCCGGTTCTCGACCGGGAAGTACTCCTTAGCGTCCTTCCGTTCCAGGAATGTGTAGAGCGGAACGAGCGGTGTCGAGGCGGGCACATCCACTAACAGATACTCCACCGGGAGCGGTCGCCCCAGGCGCTGCACCTCATTGCCGTAGACATCCTTTTCCTGTAAAGAGACAAAAAACAGAAATTGGGTGAGGAAAATGGCGCTAACAAGTACTTAAGGAGTCGCTGGTTACTGTGATGCTGCAAACGTAATTTTATCAAGAAGCCAATCAAGGGTTCGTCGTTCCCTAGCGTATGACTCAAATAGTCTTGGGTTACTGGGTTTAATTTTTACAGAACGCAAACGAAAGGGGCCAGTCGGTTCTTCTACAGTGCAGTGCAGAGTGAATGCTACACATTAGATTATTAGATAAAGTGAGTTTAAAGGAAACCACATCTCTTCGATCAACGAAATAAAAAAGAGACAATCAATTAAGCCAGCGGCTGTAAACGGATCATGAACAAGGCAAGCAAGTGCCAACGCCATGTGATCATTATATTTGATTAGATTGATTTGACTCCAAACATCGACGTACGACCAAAGTCCGGTTAGCGATGCAACAGACACAGACGATCGTTCGCGTGAGAGGCGGCGAGCTCACTATTCTCGACGCGGTCTGACGGCGAACAACTGCCGTGAGCGACTTGACTGCGAATGAACTTTGGCTTCAACGCTGCATGAGTCACTCATCACCGTTCGACGCTCGTAGTCCGTGAGGAGCCGCCAAGTGCCAAAGAAGCAAACGAACAAATGTGTACGCGACATCGTTGGCGCACGTGAAGGTGAAACATTGAACATCTGATAACACTCAGTGTGAGGTGCGATGCCACCACTCTGTCCGCCGTTTGTTATCGCAGATTGAGCGTGCAGCAGACCGAGACACACTATCGCCATCGTGGACCCAAAACGCTACATGGTGTACAGTACAACCGAGCGTAAGTGCGATTGCGACGTCATTTAAATCTTGTTTGTGGTAGTGGTGGCGGTTCGTGTAGCGATGCAAGGGCTGCTTATTACGCTGATACTCACAAAACAATCGATATCATGACGAATCGATTCGAAGCAAATCGTGCTATCTGAACCGTGGCGCCACCGTGGGAACACCGGCAATACACCAATAGCACGTATGGTGATCATCGACCTGGTACCCTCTATAGGGGGCGCGTCGATTGCTACCACCATCTTCTCGCAGCTCTCGTCACGATCGTGCTCGCTCACGATGCAAGAGAGAGAAAGAGAGAGAGAGCGCACATTTAGTAATGAACTTGACCGCTGCCTGTTTGGCGGGAACAACATCTTCTTCGTCGTTGTCGTCGGCGTCGCGTAAGCACTCAAAACGTAACACACGACACTCAGGCAGCGTGGTAGTTGCAGGACCAAAAGCAAAACGCACAAACAAAGCGAACATTGTCGCCGGTAGCGGTTGTCTCCCGCTGCTTGTTCGGTGAAGCGTTCGTGCGTCATCCACTCTAGCGAGACGGGATGATGCGGTGGGAGAATGCGAGAAGGGGGTTGTACGGCGTGGAGTAAGGTGACACAACATTACCGGGCGTTTGACCGTGTAAAATGAAGAATAAAAAACTATAAAAGAGAAAAAAAATTAACGCTTCACTGTGAAGAGACCAACAGCGAGCTAAGCGCAAAACCTGGTACCAGCTGAGTAGAACCGGCGAGTAATGATGCCTTTTTGTTTTTTTTGCAATGTCTGGTTCATTTAATGATATGCAGAATTTATTTTGCTGCCGATTAGGTAAATGCGGAATCGGCAAAAACGATCTAATGGCCGAAAATTTAACGACCTCGGATAAAAGAGCTATTAGTGCCGGCGTAGAGCGTCGCTATTGCCGTGCAATAGTGATTTGATGGACAACGCTCTATTTCGCCCAAGTATCTGTTCCACCATCACTATTATGCCGGTCCCACAATCCTATCGCTGCGCTACGAGTGAAAACAAAAGTGAAATTAATGTGCTGAGAGGAGAAAAGCATAACACACTCATCCGCTACCCCTTTCCTCCCGGTTTCTGTGGTTTCTGGTCGACATGAAAACAAAAAAAAACATTCCGGTCACTCACGGTAAAAGAGCTCGCGAGAAATGGGAGGAAAAAAGCCAATACGCATTACGCCATTATGGACGGTCTGGTCTGGTAGCCTTTGCCGCGGGTTAGTTTTGTTTGTTTTTCTTGCACGATAGAGAGTGAGAGAGCAAGAGAGTTGATGGTTGTGCCGCAACAGAAACGTTGCGGCGGTCGGTCCAGCTGATGAAGGTGGTGGTGATGAACTGACGATGACGATCAGCCAAAGGTCGCCTGCTAAAACCAAACACTCCGCGTAAAACGGAGAGAGAGAGAGGGATAGCGAGAGCGAGCTAGAGCAGAATCGAAGTAGCAGAGAGCAAACCGGTGAGATAGTTGGATGTGGTACCGTTCGTCTTGCTCCGTGGCGTCGCGAGTCGCAAAACAAACGCAAACCTAGCAGGAAGGCCATTGGCCAAACGTCAAAGTTGGTGTGCAAATCAAAACAAGCAGCCAGTCGGGTTGCTGCGGACAAAACACACATCCCCGGATCTCACACCAACGACAGGACACATCACAAAACAACGCACGGTTCAATGTGAAACATGCTGCTGAACCGCTACTACTACAAACGGTTACACAACAATCACCGAAGGCGCCACCCCATTATTTCGTGTTTGTGTTGTTGGTGCGTTCGGGTGCGCGCGTGTGTTGCGTGAAAAAACAACACCGAAAATTGGTTCCATTCCAGTGCGTCGGTGTGCAAATGCGCGAAACGCAATACAACACCCCCGAAATGGGTAGAGCGCGCGCGAAAGGGCAGTGAACGCGTGAAACAGGCACCGAGACGCGAGAGCGACCGACCGCTCAGTTCCGGTTAGACGATCGATCGATCGCGTTGACAAAAATAAACAATTATTGCAGTAAGCACCAAGCGCGCATACACACACACATACACACACGCATACGTTCATACTCATAAGTTTCTGCCTCTCTCTCTCTCTCTCTTTCTCTCTCTACCGCTCTCGTCGTTCTGTGTCGTGGTACGTAACTGGTGTAATTGCTGGGTAATTTGACATCGTATGGCGTAGCATTCAAGTGTGGCATCAGGCTCTAGTATCTCATGTTTTGATGACTCTCGCTCGCTCGCCAAAGCTCAGGAATGGCTAGCATATGAATGCCTAGATTTTCATTTTTCTTCTTGCGAAAAATCGTGAGACACCATCCGTCTCCATCGCACGAAAGTGCGTCTGGAAGCAGCGCGCTACGAGGTTGATACAGCCGTGTTAGAATGTAGAAATGGAGTGTTAGTTGCAAAGAAAACCAACCAGTATACGATACTGAATGCTGGTTGTCACGCAACCGCGGCAAACCAATTGACTAATTCTCTTAAAAAAAAAATCAAAGCCAGTATTAGTCCGAGTTGTTAGGCACCAGCCGCCTCCATTAATCTTCGGTTCGGTGATCGGGCTCTAGGGAAGCGCGTTGGACGCGTTGAAGGAGTTGTGCACAAAGGAAGCTTCTTCGCTTCTTTCTACCTCTACGAACGTCTGATGCTTGTAATATGCTCACAGAAGCACACCATTTCATCCAGCGTTTTCTTGCACCGGTTACCAGGCGCCTCCATCGCCGAAACATTGGCTGTGAGAGGATAATAGGAAAATGTTTCAATGTATTCATTCCAGAAATGCGCGAACACAATGTCTATGGAAATTCTCTTAGAGCAAGCGGAAAAGGGTTGCGTTCTCTTCAATAGTTTGGTTTGTGGAGCTCCCTTTTCATTGTTCAACATGATTTATGGAAACTATCGAGTGGCATGACCGTGTGTTTCGAACCAATCCATTTTCCGCCTTCCTTTCTCTTCTCCTTTCGCTGCCCTTAATGCCTCCCAACCGCAACCGTCGAGCACAAACAAACACAGCGCCTGCTGTGCGCCGGAAAGTGTCAACAAGTCTTTCAATGTTGCATCATGCTAGGTGGTTTTGTGCTAGAGTGCGAACGCGAACACATGACGGATGTCCTCCGCAGAGCGCAGTAGGCTACAATCTGTCATCAGAATAAATGGCCACCGTCTGGTTCTCGCTGGGTTGTCGAAATGGTGACGCACGGCATTTTCGATTGAGTTGCGAATCAAGTCGAGGCGAATGGTTCACGAGTTTTAGCTATCAGAATAAAATGCATTCTATCCATTATCGACAGGACGAGATAACAACAAAGTAGCGTTGAACGGGGTGCGATTATATGTGTGTGTGTGTGTGTGTGTGCTTACGACAAGCGCAGTAGACGACGATCCGCGCCGCACGATGACAAAACCGCAAAACAAGACGCAATTGTGAGGGAATCCTGAGGCGGACATGCTGTAAAAACGGCAAAAAAAAAAACTCAACTGTCGTTGATACGGAACGGCAGCAGCGAGCGGCACCAGTGGCAAAACGTGATCCGTGCAAATGCTCCCCGAGCGCAAGATGATTGCCTGCTTTGCCCGCTGCTCCCTGGCGCGCTAGCGACCAGCAGGCAGATCACAAGGTCACGGTCATCGGGGTTTTTGCATGTGTGTGTGTATGTGTTTGCGGGGGTCGAAACAATAAACAAACTTCGGAGAGACTCTCCCGCGGGTGGTTCACTCTCACTCTCTCGCGCCTTGCCGTGAGTGATGCAGCAGTGAGGAGTGAGGCGTAAACAATGAGTGGACTGTTAGTTAGTGCTCGTGAGGTAGTTAGATTCGGCGAGTGCCCACCGTTGCCGGTGCTGGAGGAGGTCGGTCGGGGTCGGGGTCTGTGGGAACGTTGTTGACGCGCGTCAGTGGCCGCACAGTCGAGTTAGTAAACAACTTGCGGGGAAGTAACTTGTTTGTTTCCCTTCCCTTCCGCTTTGTGGAAAGCGCAAGCTAGCAACTTTCGATCAAGATTTGTCCTCGTGGTTATGGATGCTGCATACGGGCATGTAATTTGGATAAAAATACAACCCATCCTCTCTCTCTCTCTCTCTCTGTCGTGCGCATTTAGTACTATGTGTGCCTTGCTTGAGTTCATTTCGTTTGCTCCATTTGAGCTGAGATCCCCACCTGTCGGCGCCCTCTGTGGGACAGATAATATTATGGGGGTGGAAGCAGAGGTATACTCCATCCATTGCTGTTGATGATGATGATGATGATGATGATCTGGCTACTCACATTCATTTCAATAAAGCAGCTGGTAGTGGCTCTGATAGTAGACCATGCTCCCCGTACTTGGGAGCGTGATACGCTCATTACTCACTAGCGAGACGAATCTCGCTCTAGGGAGCAAGCACTCACTGTTTCTCTCTCACTATTGTTTCGGTATTAAAAACCCACATACACTCGCTCCTCTCTCTCTCTCTCTCTTTCTCTCTCTCTTGCGTGGTTGCTCTGTTCGATTTGTTCCAGGAGCAAAACTCTGGATGATTCGATCGAGTGACCGACCGACCGAGCGCAATTCGTACTGTGTGGGTCAGTCGAACAGCATGTCCACTGCAGCACCGCCGTCCTGTGTCCAGGCAGCGGCTGGCCACGGAAGCAACATAGAAAAAACGTGAAAAATCTCCACCACAAAAAAGGCAGACACGCACGCACGACATCCTGACAGCTGTCAAACATTGTTTCTTCCTTCCTTGTGAAAATTCTCGTTCCTGGTCTCTCTCTCTCTGTCGTGGACGGCGTGAAAATGTCCGTCAGATGTCGGCCAGTGGTGCTGGTGATGGTGATGGTGGTCGTGGGTGAATAGACGCGCTTCTTACACAACGACCCTTCACCGACCTCAGTGGCAGAGTGCTGGTGCTGGTACCCCCTCGCTCTATCTCTCTCCATAAGCGTTTGTGCACCGGAAGCCTCGCTGGCTTAGAGTGGAACACCGAAAATCGAAACAGACGACGACATACATAGCAGGGCGGAGGCGAATCATTCGACGACAACGACGACAACCTATACTGCGAAATAGTAGCAGCAGATCGAAATCGACATCCGTTAAATGTGCGTAACCCGTATGCGTCTGGCTGGGGTGACTGTTCCGTTTTGCTATCCTTGGGGTTGCGGAATCCTGGATCCGGAATAGAAGAGGCAGGCGCGCATGTGATTGAATCAATTTTTGATACGCCTGTTACGCTCCTGTCGAAGAAGTAGCAGCAGTAGCAGCAGTAGCAGCAACAGCAGCAGAACGGTGAAGGCATGAATCTTTAACTAACCTTCCGCAC
>NC_064874.1:13286771-13289271 GCF_943734745.1 Anopheles darlingi | reverse complement strand
GAACTTAGTAGAGTGTGGTGTCGGAAGGAAACGAAAGGGCCTACCAGAGGGTTTTATGGTACGGTTTTTGAGCGCGAAAGAGATGCTTTTGGGGCTGAGGAGAGCATTACGTTGGGTATGAGGGTAAGTTTTAATACGCAAGTAGAGGGCGAGTGAAATGAATGCTAAAGCAAACTTCGGCTAATTAGACTGTATAGAGAACAATGCGGACGATGCGAATGTCTGTACCGCAAGCAAGCGACAAAGAAAGCCGATAAAAAGCGAAACAATGAGTGAATCAAACCGATAAAATGAAAATGAAATTTAAGACAAAAAACAAAAATCGAAACAAACAAAACGCAAAAACAAACGCGTAACGAAACATGTGTAACAAACCAAAACAGAAAACAAAAACAAAACAAAGCAAAAAGGAACTACAAGCGAACAAACAAGAATGAGGGAAAAATCATGAATCGTAAAGAAAGTACAATGAACTGTGTATTAACTGTTAAATGTTAGTAAAGAAAACAAACAAAAATCTAAAGAAAGCAAACGTATAAAACGTGTCTCTGCTAAGCTATGCGTGTATGATCGTAGTCCAACGGCTGGTAAGTGTAAAATGTAAAAACTGCATTGAATGAACGAGATAGCGATTTGGCTTAACGTGAGAAGATATTGAGTATGCGAAATGAAAATGGAAAACACATAAAAAGTTAGATAAGGGTTGGAGTTTTCGGCACACATTAACTAAGCGAAACGGTATAAAATGGCATAATAGAAAAGCATAACAAAAACAGAGAACAAATCGTATATAGCGATGCAAGAAGATAGAATACATAGCTCCATATAGGAACCGGTATAATTTTGCGGTAAGCTTGGCGACACAGCTCTCCCTCTAGAGAGTGATTAGGTGCGCATATATTAAAAAGAAAATCCATCTCTCATTCGCATATTATTTTGCCTTGGTTCCCGCTACTATCACTGTAAACCAACCGGAACAATTTCATCCGATGTTATACGTTTCCGATGTAATATTATTCGTTCGTTAGTTTGCGAAGCATTTACGAAGTATTGCTTAAATCGAATTAATCACGGATACCCGAGAACTAGTGGAATGTATTATTGTTTTCTAGCATTTTTCGCCAGGCACACACTGAGTGCGGCAAAAAGAAAGGAACGGGGGTTAGGTTGAAATTGTTAACAAGCTTTACTAGAAACTTCTGTTAACAAATCACATTTAATTCCTCTCATAAAGTTAGCGAGGAGAAATTTGTATGACCAGCGAATGAGCACTATTTACAGGACAAGCTCGTAGACACGTAACACAGACTCCCGTTTAGATATAGGAACACTTTGGAACCTGCATAGGAAACGAAACCTGTCGTATGCTCCACCAGCAACCGGACCGATTTGCTGATGGAGAATTTTGAACGTCGAAGAGAAAATGGAATGAGACTGAATGTTTTTGAACGAAACACACGTGCGATTGAAAGGAAAACTAAATAAAAAGTAATATCTAGTTACAGTTTAACAATGCTAAGGGAAGCGAACAGCGCAGAGCAAGGGAAAGGGCTTAATATATAGCGGGAATCCAAAGCGATACAAATTCACTTCCTTATCACACTGATACACACGCACACGACAAGAGGCAATAGCAAAAGACGCTAATAGATCTTATCGAAAGCGAGCCATAACGTTGACAGGTCGGTGCTACACCGTCGCACCGTCTATCTAATGCAAAAACATGAATTAATCCTTCCGAAAAGCACGTGGTACGGGTTAAGATTTTGGGAGAAAGAAAGCAGTCCAACGGAGAGCTTTGTGGCGGTTTAGAGTCGAACAGACGAGACGTAGGATTGGAATAACGTATTTAGGTGTAGCACCTGTGTGGATTTATCTCAATTCCGCTACACACGCTAAGTCCAATGCGAGGCAGCAAAACGTAAGCACAGTACAAAGTCTTTTTTCGCGTAGCGCAAGAATGTAAGGATCGTCACATCAAATGGAAAGGTGAACCCCTATGGTGAGTTTCGTAATAACACATAGGGGAAGAACTTGAAACGGAAACTTAAATACCTGACAAAAGTAGGAACACATAACCACACAGTCCCTCTGTCTCTCCTTAACCCACAACACACATTAAACACACAGAGACACAGAGATACAGAGAGCTGAAGAGGGAAAAGGGAGCAAAGTATCGGTTTTAGTTGAACCCAGTCTCAGTTTTCACCGCGATCACGAATCATGTGTATGTCTCTCGTATCTTAATGGTGTTAGCGAGGAATCGGAAATCGGCAGCAAGTGTGGTGTATCAATATAACGATATAACAATGCAGTTGCAATTTAAACAATAATATACCGGTGTCACTACATTGCATCCGAAAGTATGCTAGCAAAGCACGTTGTCCAGCAGGTCGTAATCCTTCTCAAGCAGCTTAGATCAGTAATGCCACACACATACGGGCGTGAATGTGCAGTTAGGATAGGATATCCTTGAATACTAGATGGACACCAAATGTAT
>NC_064874.1:13261771-13281771 GCF_943734745.1 Anopheles darlingi | reverse complement strand
TCTTCTCTGAACCAGCTGGCAAACCCTTGGCATACCCACGGTACGGTTCATGCGGTCGAAACCGAGACTCGATCAGGCATGGTCGATGGCCCTTCCCATCTTCACCCTTCCCCGTGCATCGGCATAGGCCGCCAATCGGCGCACGACAGTTTGTTGTGTTGATTATTAGCTTCGTCAACAACATCGGCAACATACGGCATTTTAGCGGTGGCTGGACGACAACGAGGGCTTCTTTCTCGGGGTAGCGGTGGTCGGAGGGCACGGGGGAGGGGGGAGGGTTCGCGTAGGCGTGAGCACATACCAGAGCAATCGGCCGGCAAACGGGCCTCCTGCAGCATAAGGCACCACTTCAGCACCACGACCACGATACGATTGGAACGAATTAGTATCGGTATCGGTCGAGCACGTATCGCGTAGTGCAAGAGCTCCCCAACGCCATGGAGTGAAGAAGATGACAGTGAAAGTTGCTTAAGTGGATCAACTGTGCTGTGCGTGATATAGTAGCTATAGGGCGCGATGTTAAAATTATATACGTCTTTTTCAAATGTTTCGTGGCGCAAATCAAGAAAATGGCAAACACGCGCACCACGTGCGAAGCCCGGCAAGTGGGGCCGGCCGCGGTCTGACCGTGAAACAATCAAGAGAAAAAACCACCAAAAACTGAGTCAGGTCAGATCGATGGGAGAAAGTAAAAAAAAATGGTTTCGTCAAGTTCATTCTTTCGCTATTTTTAACTCATCAACACAACCACGTGAAGGTCGTTCCGGTTCTGGCGCCGGACCGCTTGGTGGGGGTGGGGGTTATGCTGTATGCGAGATGTCCGGTTGTACGATCGACAGATCAGCATCTCAGTATTATACCAACGGACGAGCATAATTTGTTAAAAGCAGTCTGCTTGTTAAAAAAGTTAGTGTAACTTTACTAAACTAACTATCACTTCCGTACCCTGTTGTCTCTTCATACAATTTCATTATCAGACGGTCTTCCCGGATGGGTAGGAAGGTGGACAGACGGTCCCTCACTCTCTCTCTCTCTCTCTCTCTCTCTGAAGTGAAGTGTTGTCGAGCATAATTCTATCACCGGTTAAGCCCCTGAAAGTATCAACAGAAAAAGTTCCGCTAAACAGTTGATCCGCGCGAGAAACCGAGCACCGAGCTGAACCGGCCGAAGAGGCGTGCGCGCTTTGTTGGTGATAAATTTAGAACCTCTCCGGCACACTCCCCCAATTTCCATCCCTTTTCAATTGGCGGGAAATGGAGCTGGGGACCCGATGATGATGATGGTGAGTTGCTTGGTGCGGTCGCTATACCATTGACATCACGTCACACTTCGGACGCGGATTCATTGGCCGAGCAACTGGTCTTCTGGCTGCCTCACTCTGGCCTGGGTGCTCTCGCGATTCTCGCCACTTCCCGACGACAACGACGACGACAACGACGACGACGACGACGCCGAGCGAGAGGATGGTGAGGGTGTTATCAACGCCGTAGTGGTGTGAAGGTAGATCATCGTTGCCATCTGGTGCGCCGTTGAGAGGACGGCGCCATCGAGGAAGTGTCGTCGTCAGTTGCTGGTGGACGATCCAACGTGGCGGATCCTTCACGGTGTACTCTCGCACTTCGGTTGGCTGTCCTCTCAGCCGGGCGTTGCGCACATCGTGCTAACGTAACGCGAGGGTTTCGGTCGTTCGGATCGTCGCTATCGTCGTCGTTGTCGTCATCGTCATCGTCGTCGTCGTCGTCGTCGTCGATGTCGTCGAGTATCAGACCGCCAGTTCTGCACCGGACAGCGACCGTGGCGCCGCACCAGCAGTAGTAGTCAGTCCTCTGTCAGCCAGTGATAAGTGTGGACATCGCCGGGGAGCCGCGACCAGAAGAATACTTCGTCCCGAAGTCGTTTGATCGACGGAGGGTAGGTTTCGTGAGTCGCGCCGAGTGTGCCGTTGTGCTCTGCGATTGTTTATGTTGCGTTCCGTTCACACGAAACCGGGTCTGATGTGTTTGTGGCCACCACAAAACACGCCGGACGCACCCAACAATTTGTTGATGTTGTTGGGCGCGCTCCGGCGACGGACTTGAGCCCGTGGTTAGGCTAGGTTATGGTTCGCTCAGTGTCCGTCTTGCGTGCGTTCTTGCAATGATGATCCCGGACCGAAATGTTCTGGTGCTTTGGTGATTTGTGTCTTGTGTGTCCCCGGACGTGTGTTTCTGTGTGTTGTGAAGGGTCTGGACTGGGGCTGGAAAATGAAAGAAAAAGGAAGGATGCCCAGCGTGCGTGATGCCAATGGAAATCAATCTTCTCATGTCGTAAAGGAAGAGAGAAATGGTGCAGAAAAAGACAGGACTGGCGGACATCGTGATATCGTCGTGTTCGGTGATGGTCGTTGAGCTAATTTCAAATCCCACACACACACACGTCCCCGGTCCCCGGTCGGGGGTCTCTTCCTTAGGGTGTTAGATTTATGTCGCTTTAGGTAGTTGGCTGGGCCTGCGTTAGTCCGGTGGCCGGTGTGCAACTAGTTCGAAATTGAATTTCCCAAACAAGGACGCCCTGATGGAGTTAGCAGAGACAGGCTCTTATAGGCGCGGCTTGTGAGTTGACGTCACGATCATGGCCCACGGTGAGGCATGTTTTGATAAGGGTTAGAAAATGTTTTATCCGGGGGGATTTTGAAGATGTCAACGCTCGCCCATGCTCGCCCCGGGATGGATTCAATCGAACGCGTCCGATCCGATTGATTGAATGATCGCGAACGTGTCCGGGGAGCTTTGGGAGGGAGAGAGGCCAGCTCAGCTTGGAAGACGCGTCGCGGACGAAACTCACTCCGCTTGAGTAGCTTATTTGGCCATCAATCTTCGTTATGATTCATTACGATGGTTGAAGGAGATGAAGCCCCTGGTA
The DNA here is from genome assembly GCF_943734745.1 of Anopheles darlingi. Lineage (NCBI taxonomy): Eukaryota > Metazoa > Arthropoda > Insecta > Diptera > Culicidae > Anopheles > Anopheles darlingi. The sequence continues at coordinate 13,278,870 of NC_064874.1, read as the reverse complement.
TGCGGTGGTTGGTCGTGCTCACGGCTTCTCGTGGCTAAATTTATCATTCAGTTAATTCCTGATTTCATGCCGTTTGTCGTCGGCTGTTCATTCAATCGGAAGGATATCCAACCGAAGTAGGAGTCCCTAGTCCCTGCGGTCACGTAACCTAGGTCGCAATTAAAATCCCCCGAGTGCCCTTTTCCGGGGTTCAATTAAACATTAGACCTCACCGAAGCGGCGTATGCTAACAAGCCAGATCCGTGGGCCTCTTTGCATGTGTGTCTTCGGTGTTGTGTGGGTTAGAGTAAAAAGTTTTTGATCGAATTGTGAACCGAAAGCCGCACCTTTTGAGGTGCCATAATTTCAAGGAATAATTAGTTTGCTTTCCGTAAGCCGTATTAGGGTAGGGTAATGAATGAGCGGCTCGAGCTTACCCGCTAACCGCCAACCACTTCAAAGGACGCCTACTTGGTGTATGACTTAATTCGAGAGCAGATGCACACGCTCGCGTACAATATTTTGCAGAGGAGGAATATAGGCTACTGTGTTCGCTTAGCGGCGCCATACCATGGTTCATCCTTTTTCTGGCCCTTAATCCCGCGAATTGAAGTACGCTCACCACTTCAATGCTTCATGTTAATTTTGTTTTCTTTCGCTACATCTTCCCACTTTTTTCTGGTTGTTGCTGTTGTATCGGATCATTTGATCCTGGCGAAATTGCAAATTCTCGTGCGAGCTTCGACCCAGCTGCTCGCGTTTAGGTTTTTAATTTCGCCAAAAATTCGCTCCGTCCGTCCGCTGGTAGACGGTGAGTGGCTGCTGCTGCTGCTACTGCTACTCCATTATAGCAAACATTCCAGAAGCTGTATCTTCGCTTCGCATAGAAAAAAATGTCGCAATTGTTTTTTTTTTCTTCCGTCCGCCTTTTCGTCGTCATCATCGGTCGATATGATCTTATCAAGCTCGGCCGCGGAACGCTTTTCCCGCTATTTGCTTGGAATCTCATTTTGGTGGCGAGTTCTGGCCTCTCGGCAGTGCGAGGACCTTGGTCACGTGCACTCTCTCTCTTTCTCTCTCTCTGTCTCACTTTTTCTTCGCCATTTCTTGATGACTCCCACGATCGCGGTGTTTGGTGACCGTAGTGGAATGTAGTTCGCAAACTAAAACAGACAAATGAATGTAACGAGAATCCTCGCTGCTGCCGGTACTGAGCGAGTTTTACGATAACAAGATCCCCAGAGGATGAGTCCTGCGGTAGGCTAGGGGATCGGTAGGTAGGTCCCGCACTTTACTGATGGCGCTTGAAGCACGCACAGATTTGCAAGGCTATTCCCATTGCTGCTCATCCCAAAACCGCACCACCACCGAGTACCGTGTTCGGAGTTAAGTGAAAGGGACTTGGAAAGGGATAAAGTGTCCGTACCAAGGGGAATAGAGGGATTTCAACGAACATTTCTATTTCTGTGACATCTATAGCGGTTGGGCTGCTGGTAGCTGGACGCTCCGGATTACTGGTAGGGAGTTGCATTCTCCGGTTTGCACGAGGACGGTTTGAACAATGTGAAGCACATCAAATCCCCGGACCATCAAGCAGAATTAGTGCAGTTCCGCCACCGCCACCGCCAAACAATCTCATAACTCTTGTGTGCTGAGTGAATTGCAAGGGGGTGGTTTTGGATGACAAGGAATAACTTTACACCTCGACCATCCATCCGTCACGCGAGCCTTGGCTACAGCTCGTCTCGGTCTCGACATCCAGACGATAGACTAACGCGCGGAGAGGTGAAGGGACGAGGAGAGTAATCTGAGACAGGTGAGTAAACTGATACCCAAACCAAGGAGCTGGATGGTCGAGCGCAGTAAATGTCACAGATTCACTTTTTGGAGTGGCAGGACACTACGGTGGCGCCTCCATCAGTCAGGACCCTAGGACGAGACACCATGTATGTCAACAACAACTGCATGGCGTCGAGGTCCGTTTGTGGGAGATTGAATTAAATCATCGAACGTGCAACTCTCGGCACTTCATCACCTGCGATCGATTGCAGTAGCACACTGGGACATTCCACAGGTCGTATCGATCAATCAAGGTTCTATTCAAGGAATTCGTAATGAGACGGTATCGATGACCCTGGAACACACTTTTATGCGTTATTCTGCTCCACGCTTCTGCTAAAGATGCCCAAAGCCCAACAAAACCTTATGATTTACGACGCCATCAATGAGTGGTACGTGCTCCGCCAACCTCGCGAATGTAAATGTCCGTAATGGTGGCTCTAGAGGCGAAAATTTGGAAGATTTTATGGCCACCAAAGCGCGGACCATCGAACGCGGAGCACGCTACCAAGCAGCGATGAGATCCGTGGGGAATCATAAACCGCGAAGAAATGGGAAAGAAACATCCGGACATTCTGCGTCCGCTCGCGCCTTCCAAAGTCGGTGCAAAATGTTGTGAGTGTTTGTTGTTGTTGTTGTTGTTCGTTTTGGATTGGATGGATGGATTGTGGCGGTTCCGCGAAACGCGACCAACAAGCATTTTTTGTGTGCTGCAAAACAGGACTGTACGTGAAAGCATTCGGGATGAGAATGTTGTTTTTTCGCTTGTGGGATATGTTTGTTCTTTTAAGCGGATCTGTTTCCTTCCAGGCTTCCTCCTACCCTCCGACCCATTTGGCACGAGGATTTTCGTAACAAACATGCTTGAGTATCTCGGAGAACGACCAAAGCCGTGGGGGATTCGGAGGGGTGTTCCAGCTTCCAACGACTTCTCCAGGATTAAAGCCAGTGTGTTCTAATCAAAGGGGACGAGCTAGAAAAAAAAAACCAGCGGAACACAATCTTCGAAATATCAATTTCACAACACTTTTCCCACAACACCACAACATCAATCCACAATTCTCGGCACCGGGAACACCTCGCTGTTTGCAAACCTTTCTTCTATTGTTGTTTGACAAAGTGGATTTCTTGAAGACAAACATTTGCACTCGTCTCACGTGCAGACACACTCGCATACACACACACAGCGCACGTAGCTGTGTTGGTGGCTTTGTGTGTAGCCGCATCGGTATACTTTCCATGGGCGACGGCCAGCAACGTCACATGTGCGTAGTATGTGTTTGTCTAGGGGGAGGAATAGGACTCTTCAAAAGTTAGCTTCCACCTTCTTGGGTCTTCCATTTTTGGGAAGGCCGTTTGGCTACCCTAGAATTAGTACTACCCTTTCGCATCTCGGTTTTTCCATGGAAGTTGGTGTGTTGCTGCAAAATGACTAATTTTAAATGAATATATTTGCTCTGCGTGGTCCGGTTTGTTTCACCGCCTGCTTATCGACCTATCTGCCTGATTTATTATGTTATTTGGCAATATTGAAACATAGGAAAAATCTGTTTTTTTTTTCAAAATAAACGTAAAGAACAGGAAAATATCCTGCCAAAGAGCCTACCTGTGCAGACTATTGTGCGCTAAAATGACGCCAACGTCGCACGCCGTTTGTCTTTTACCTTCATCAGATTCGATGCTGGTTTTTGGCATCTCGGATTACACGCACGGGCTGCTTTCACCCGAACCCTGTTCGAAAAGCTTCCTGATGCCTGCCCGGGACAAATGGTCCATTTCATCCGGTTTGCTTCTCACACTCTTCCCCTGGCGAAAATCTTGGAGCGTACAAGGTTCACGCTTCTCCTGCGACGAGCGTCAACGTAACGCCCGGTAGCTTCAATCAACCTGCAAGAAGCTCATCCTTTATCTCGCGTCTAAGATATGAGCCGGTAGGTTGGTGCGGACATGCGACGAAGCTAACTTATGCTTCCACGCACCAGAAGCTCGCCATTTGTTATAACGTGTTGCGAGACGGTACGACGCTTTTCGCTTTGCCACCGCAACCTTACCGGGATTAAAATATGATGCTGCAGGGTGTGTCTTCGGTTTCGGTCTGTGCGAGATGTGCGAGATCATCGAGACCGAAACCCCGAAGGCAGTCCAAAAAGGCTCCTCTTTTTTCGGTTAACCCGTGTGCCCGCCGCGGACGGCCTTCACTAATGTGGGTGGTCTGTGTGTCTGTAGGTGGGTGGTTATGATAATGACAATGATAAAAGGGACAACATTTTTCATTGAAAAAAAGGGTATATGCCAAAGCTACGGAAAAAAAGTAGCTTATCACCGTTCGCTTATAGCGCCTTCGTCACCGACAGCAGCATAAAAAACCGGGCGAACTGAGCTTTTGCTGATACGCCATGTTATTAGGTTCGATGTTTTCGGGATGGGGGGGGGGGGCATTAATTCCGCTACAACTTCAATTGAAATTAAATTCCTAAACACTCTCCCTGGAAACTTGGTACGCCGCAAAATGTCCGTCCGCTACACGCTCGTCCAGCTGCCGATTTGTGTGTGCGATAATGCATGTTTTGAATTATTTATGAGCCCACCCAACCCTCGCTTATCGGTACCATCGATGTCGATTGACGGTGGATTCGGATTCGAAATTGGAAGCGGCACGCGCGCGGCCCGCGAAATCGGGGAGGGAAACTAAGGGAAAAGAAAATCCCGGAAACGTAGTGGAAAATGGGTGTCCCCAGCATGCGAGTAACCGCGTAACGTTTTTGGTCTGACCAGCGTGCCTGCTGGGATCACTTTAATAGGCGCCAATTTACGAGCTTCTCCTCGTTTTGTATCGATATTCCCGGGAACAACATAGGAGCCCATGGAGTGCATGTCCCCCCTTAGTGGGCAACACTATCGCTACTCGTTTTCACGCTCGTGTCGCGAGGGCTGCGGATTGGTTTTTGAGGTTTTATTAAAAATCGATCAACCACAAGCAGCGACAACATACAACGCCTGGCGAACGACCAAACGACGATGGCAAACAGCAAACACCACGTGCGGTTGGTGGTGGGATGTGCGATACTAGAGTTCAAACATACTACCCGATCCGGTGACTAGAATGGCGCCCTTAGGAAAGGGCTAATTGTGAACATGTTACTTTTCACGAGCTGCGACACGTCCGGTAGCTAGCAAAACGGTCGAGATGCCTGGTGGTCTCGTGCCGGGTTAAGCGGGACACCTAATAAAGTGACGATAAGTTTAATTGAATTCGGATCGGAAAGTATACCAACGACGAAGCCACGAAACGGCGAAGAGAAATCATCACTTCCCGAGCGATTTTTTTTTATGCTGACTCGTTCGCATAAAACGTGTCGTTGAAAGGGAAGTTATTTATTGGCGTGAAGATCATGCTCCAGTTCTGGTAACTGACGAAACGGTAAACGGCAAGGAAATGGTTTACTTTATGGACTGCATCGACCGCACCTAGTGTACGCGAAGAGATAGTGTCACAAGTGAAGCCGCGTTTTTCGTGTGCTCACTTCAATGTCGGTTGCAATCCGCCGAGCGACACCAGCGCTGACTGACAGCACAGAGATGCTCCATGGTGTGTGGTGTTGGTGTTGGTGTTTGCCCTTTTTCCCGCCACTTAATCTACGCCACAACACCTTTCTCTCTAACGCGCCCGAGTGTACGCATAAAACATGACGCGAAACATGACTGCACCATTTCATCTCATGCTCATCCGCCATTCTCATCGGCCACACCGTGAAGAGCTGGGTGTCCCAGCGGGTCTTGCTGGGGCCTACTGAGCATCGCACGCACTCCGGCAGCGTTATTTCATGAGAAAATATTAACTTGCTCTACGGTTTTATGCCCCACGCTTCGTCCTCCTTCTGCGGATCTAGGACGAACGAACATGCCATAAAGGGGGGCCGTCCTTCCGCCTTCGTTGGTAAAAGGATTCGCCACCCAAAAAAAGGTTCTGCGAGGAAGCGGAGCAACGGAGATAATAAATCCTTGCCAAAGATCACAAATCCCATCCTCGCACCGACGGGAGCTGACGGGAGCTGACACGGTACCGATGGAGCAGCACCAGCTGAGCCATCAAAAAAGAAGAGAAAAAAGAAAGAAACAAACGAAGGGAGAAGCGGATCTAGGATTTTCCCCGTGACTAATCCTTCCGGCGTTTCATTTCCTGGAGACTGGATCGTTAAGGAGCTCTCTTCGGTTTGGTGGTGGCCTTTTCTCCATCCACCTCATTTCTAAAGTGGATAGCATTTAATCGAATAATAATCACACGCTGTGTGTGCGCCCGAAGTGTGTTAAGGCGAGTACCGGAATGGTGCGGGGTCGAACCGAAGTTGATTAATTGAATTAATCAAATTTATTTTATTTCCTGCAATCTTCCTTCTAGTACGCTATCCATTGCTGTATACTTTGTAAAAGGCGCCGGCGACGGAAGAAATTCGGTTAAAGTTGGTTGCTTTAAGGCAACTTTGCTCGCTCAGCATTTCTTTTCGATAATGCGGTTCGCAAGATGTTCCGGCGGGTGTGCTGAATCAGTTTGTGGTAACAAGCAATATGGAAAGGTTTGCGAAAATGTACTATTTACTTTTCGTTACCGTTATGCGTCGGCCTAATAAAGGCCACTGATTAGTATGCGTTGCACGGTTGCTAGGATGGAAGTATGCGTCTACTGGTCGGTTTTCTCTGACGTCGTATCCTGTTTTTGCGATCTCCCGTGTGGCATATTGTCGGGATGTACTTGATAGCATTTTTGCATGAAACGTGTCTACCAATCCATACGTGCTCTGTATTGATGGGTCGTCATTTTAAACATATTAAATTCGTTATCATATCTGGTTATACTACTACCTCAGATATCATTAGTGAGGAATTCTGTGGCACGTGCGGTCTCTGGACGGGATTCCGGGAAGCTTTGTTTATCCGCGACCGTCGTTCACTGCGCCCAAGAACAACAATAAAGCTCAATCAACTTTCTCGCCGTTACGGTCTGGTGACGGCTGCATTATTCATGCTTCCCTTCCAATTCCGGACGTTAATTAAGAGTTCAAAAGTCGATTCGATAAATTATAATCATCGTTGTAGTACCGTTGTACACCGGGATCCCATAAATCTGACGCGAATGGCAAAATACTTTCCTTCGTCCAAGATCAACAGGAAACATCTACCACGACATCACCATAAACACACGAGCATACACCGCACCGCTGACACAAACGAACGAGCAAAAGTTCTACTTTCCCGAGAGTTCAGATTGGGGTAGGTTTTTCCGTGTTTTTTTTTTTTGGACGCGTACATGGTCAAATTTATGCGACCCTCCGCTTTGGCGATTGTTTTATTTGTTGTTACAACTTCGGTGCTCGTCCGTTCGGCACCGGAAATTGTGTAACATGTTCAGCACTCTCCAGCAACAACTTTGCGGTTTCCTGGAGGATGAGGGTTCAGGGTTGATGTTTTGCGTGAGAAGTACGCACGGAATGTTACATACACCCTCCCTTCCCCTCCCCCGGAGTACGGAAGGGCCGGCCATGTTAAATGATGATGATGAGTTCCCGTTTTTTGCAACGGAGGGAGCTCCGTACCCCAGAATTGCTACACAGTACGCTCTCGGGGCTGTATGGCAGTAAATGTAGCGGGCAGATAAAAGATAGACCTGTAAGCTGCTTGAAAATGACTTTTCCGAATCTGAATCTGTCTCAATAATACGATGTCATTTATAATCCAAAGCTGCTTAATGCCGAGCCCAGAGGCTGGGCAGAGGTATGCAAGCTTCACTATGTACCGTGGAACGGTGTGTCGACCGGCAACGAACGATTTGATTCATGGCACGAGAAGGAATGCTTTTTGAATTTTCTTTTCCGCACTTTTCGGTATCTACTGTTCTGTTTCCACGCCCTGTTTATCATCATCTTGGAGTGGGGATACCATAAAGTACCACTCTACGGCGGCACTATATGCTTCTCTCGTGGGGAGGCAAACGGCCACAAAACACTTGTACTCGACTCGAGTGGAAAGCGGTGGAAGGGGGACCGAATCTTTCGATGTTGAAAGAAATGGTTCTTTGAAAGCAATGAAGCATGTAAATTTCGCAAATGTACACCAACGATAACAAGAGATTGGAACAATGTGCGGCCGCGCATTAGGTTTTGATGTGAATGCTTCATGAATTTCTTCGGGATGTTGAGCACGAACGATGTCTGGTTTGATGTGATTTCGAAGTGATTTAAAAGCAAAAGCAAATGGCGTCAAAAGACGCCACTTTCATCAACATCATCCTCTGTTCGATACCGCGATGATGCGGTGAGGGTTTTCAATTTCAATTGTAAGCACCAACGTACCACACCTTTAGCGACTTCCGATAACGCTTGCTTCCATCCAGCGGTGAAGAGAAAAGTAACTTGAAGCTCGTTTTATGGTTTAAGGTACGTAAAACGTTTAGTCGGTTTAGCACACGAACGCTTTATGAGCGTTTCAAAGTTAATTACGGGCTATTAAAAAAACGGCGCTCGATGGGTTTTTTCCCCTAAGTAAGTGCGGCTTCCGATGGGCGGGCCGGTCCGTTCGAAGGACTTCGTCTTAAGCAGGAATTCATGTTTCATTTTTTGTCAAATTAATGCGTTATAGCTTGCGGTGCTCAGGGGAAAAATGGATAAAAGGCTCTAAGATTAATAATTATCTAAAGTTGCTTCATTGCATTCTACGCGCGTTAAAAGCTTTTTTGTGTGGTCCCCTTTGGCCTTCCCCAGTCTCAGTATATTCGGTTGGAAAAATCCATCAAAAATGTGACTTGATAGCATAGAGTGAAAGCATGTAATCATAGCGATTTCGCTTCGCTGAACAATCGGATGTTGATAGAATATTTTTTCGATCGTACCAGGACCCTTCTAGGAGGGAATAAAATAATAAGGAACCTTTTCAGTGATGTGTAACGATCCTTTTTTTAATGATTTATAAGGATATGTGGTTTCCATCATATATTACAAATGTAGATAGCGTCAGGATGCATTCCAATGGAATATCTACTTTAAAGAGACAGAGAAACTCAAAGCAAACTAAGTAACCAACAGCAGCGAATCTAGCATCACACTCAGCAACCCTTTAAACGATGGCGCTAGATACCATACGAACCGGAAAGTTCAAACCGTTTATACCCCATATACGATATGAATTTCCATATGCATGATGAGTTATACGAAGTTACTCACCACATGATTGGCGCGCGGTGTGTATGATTTAGCTTTAATTACTTTCACAACGATCCAAGGTTAATGATCACCCCCTCCATCCCTTGAATCAAAGCACCGCCCTAGCACGTAGGTTGTCTGGTCGCAGTTGTTTTAATAATAATCCCCTGTTGATGTTACGCCACCGCCATTTGTCTGCACCGCAAACCAGTATACCAGTGTGACCGGCGCTGTGCTTCTTTATGCCATAAATTAAGCAAACGGAATCATCGACAAGCTGTTCGACAATGTTTACGGTCTACCGTCTATCGTCACTGGCGTCCGCACCTCTGGTGCTCTGGTTCCGTAAAGCTGGCTGAAATCTTACCTCGGCATCATGCATTAAACATCCGAGGTCGTAGCTAACACACACACACACATTCACTCACACGCTCAGGAGTGAACCAATTGCATCAGCAAGCGCTGCCAGGCGCCTCCATCGAGCCGTTGGTGAATTGGTCATCAAAAGGAGTGGAAAAGACAGAACGGAAAACCCAACACACCACCATCAGGTAACACTCAACTCAAACGATCTCACCCATGAACGGCTGCGGACGGCTTAACCTCATGGTGGCACAACTGATTGGCCCAGGTGATCGGTGGCGTTGCCGAAGACACTTTAACCTTAAAGAAGGACCTTCTTTTCTCGAGGACCATCGGTATCGACTACGGATGGCAGACACACACGCACACGCACACATCCACTTCTCAGACACTTCAGAAGCGCTTAAGAAGTGGTATACTTCAAACGTAACCATACGGTCCACCTCCAGGGACAAAGTTGAACCTTGGGCGTTACCAATCAGAACTTTGCCATTTCGTGGCTTGCCCGGGCGACCGTTGCCGCAGCATCAGTTATAATCCCTGCTTCTCGCGCTCGTGGAGGCAGAAGCACAAAAGCACGAAATCAACTCAAACTGCAATCGATAAAAAACAATCAGTAAAAATAATGAAAGAAGAAAGCTCCAACCAAAAAGCACATTAAGTGTGGTTGCGGTTCCCGAAATGGGTGGTCGATGCCGATGGTCTGTGTGCCGGGCCACATCCCGCCTTTGGACGCTGCGGCAAAAGCATTGTTCATTGGCAGTTTATGGTAGTCCCAGGATGCCCGAGCTTTAAGACTATCTTTCTTTACAGTTTTCTCGCTGCAGTCAAATTCGTTTACCCAAAGGAATCGCTGCTAGCGGCGGCGAGAGAAAAATGTTTGAAGAAGACACTTTTACGCTCAAGGATCTCGTTTTACATTCTTTATCGAATGGGAAAACACATGTATCGCTTTCGGCTTTCGGTTGACCAAAACATAGCGAACAAAAAGGTCGGGGACGGCGTGCAGGACGGACTGCTCCTCATCAGGAGGCGAATCGATGTAAGTTACTATCAGTTTATCACCACAAACTGGATCCATCATGCATCATCACATGATCATTCCAACGATGCTGATGATGATGATGATTCATGAGCGAACGGAAACCGGTCGCGCACGAAAAGGAAATCGTTCTTATCGTTGCTGTTGCCGAGGAAAGCCACAAAACACTACAACAAAAAGAAAACCTCCATCGATTCGTGGGGTCAACATCTACAATCCAAATCGTTAATGTTTATTGCTTCTCTGGGTCTGGAATTATCGAAACGCAAACTCCCCTCCAACCACCCCGTGTCCACACGAATTGAGTAATTTCTCTTTTCGTTTCACTTTTCGATTACCGATTTCCGGCCGCCCACCATCCATCCAGGGCTGGGCTACTCCCGTCGTTTCGTCTTGCATCGTTGCGGGGTCTTGAACGACATTGACGTGGTGTCATTGGGATGATTGTCTTCATCATTGCGAGTCGGTGTGCGCGCGTGCTAGACGCATGGTCCGCTCCGTGGACCGTAATCCGCCTGCCCGTTCGTCCTGGGGGTTCTCGGGTTGGTGCCGCTTACGTCGCCGTGTGTCTCGTGTGCGACCCGTGGGGCCCTCGGCAAGATTATGCTTCGTTTATTGTCTATTGACTATTTGCTCAGATGACAGCGGTCAACGAGGGAGAGGAAGAAGGAGAAAGAGAGAGAGAAGGACACTGTTCTGTCGTCCTATTTGGCTGTAGTGCACTGAAGTGTCCTTCAGGGGCCAACAGGGGCTGGCTCATTGTTCTTCTCATTCTCATCCTCGTCCTCGTCGCCAACGTTGATGGTGAACGGGGCTAGTGCGTGAAACATGCGACAAGTTCGTCACTCAAGTCGAAAGTGACACTTGCACGAAACAGTAAGTAATTTACGGTCTCCCGGCCAGGATGGCATGCCCGCAGTCCCGCAGTTCGTTCGTTCGTTTGTCGTCGGGGAAATGGTGTCCTGATGTCTGCCAAACGGTTGCGTCTTCCTTGTGGACGCTGAAGATGATTATGATGAGTTGATGGTGGGGTTGGTTCCCCGTTTCGAGTTTTATAAATTCGTTTTACTCCTTTTCCCCTGTCCTGCGCAAGCTGGTGTCAGTGCCAGAGGGAGTTTCGATATCTGGGGAGCCACGTGACGGGTGGTTTTCGTTGAATCGTAATTCCGTCACCGAAAAGCAACACAAATTGTTGCTGCCCGTAATCCATCGGATTTACACTGTCCCTGTGGCCAGGTGGGAAATATTGAAACGGGCAAACGGGTACGAGCAGCGGCCAATCGAGCAGCGAAATGAAGCGAAGCAATTTACTTGATTGTAAGACACCGGCGGGGATGTCCATTAACTGGATAGCCGCGGTGCTTTAGTGTGGCCGCCATTAGCTTACATTTCCAGTCGGTAAAGGAGATCCACCGGCTCACGCTCACGGCTAAATCGTGGACGCGGACGTAATTAAACGCCACTCGTAAATCGACGCCCCTTCGGAGTGTTGGCAGCAGTAGAGCCGCCGGTATTCCCTGTTACAATTAACTGGAAGTGTTTTTCGTCGAACCTGGGGCGAATTGAAAACTACTTCTTCCATTCCAGACAAACGATCGTCCGTTATTCCGATCCGGTGGAAGAAGCGTTTTTTTGGCCTTTCCTCCACGATTGATGCAATTTTCTGCTCCGATCCAAATGCTATCTGCTTATCCATCTCTCGGAGTACAGCGCAACGGGCGTACAGGAAAACAGCGGCACCAATCCGGCACCGGTGATATCGATGGACATCTCATTTGAATTTTAATGGAGAATGGGAGAATTACCATACAAAGTGGAGATTTTTATGGGTATTCTCTTTGATTGAACCGTGCCACTGTGTGTGTGTGTGTGGCGGCGAAACCGAATCGTAATGCTGGATACTGTAATGTCCTCAGACAACGTTGGCCAAGAAAAAAGTGGTTGGTCGATCGGCCACTGCGAGGACGTTCAAGTACATGATTGATAGCGTCCATCTCACCCGGGGCTAACCGTACATCGTCCATCAACAAATCCAACAAAAGGTTACGCGAACGAAGCAAGTTGTAATCATCAGCAAACCACCGTCCAGAGGAAGTAAAAACTGGAACACCTACAACTGGATAGAACTTTAACAGGCTATCGCTTGAATACTGTCCAGTTGACTGTCTATCTGGAGTATCAAGTCACTAACAGACTACGACGTCTGCAGCTATATCCATCCGTCACTGGCGTCGCTCGTGGCAACGGTGTGGCACGTTGGCACTCCGTTTATTATTATTATTATTATGATTGCTCGGTGCATTTATTTATTTATTTTAAGTTCACACTCCGCTCGTGGTACCCGGCACCTGGCCTGCGCTGGTCTGGCCTGGCCTGGCCTGGCCGGACGGAGAATCACGTGGCAACACGTACCATCTTCCGAAACCACGGGGAATATCGTCTGCCATCGTTCGTCTCACGTCACGTCTCGCCTCCATTTCGAAATCGATCATTTTGCTCGAGTGTCGCGCAGAGCCGCCAAGGAGGCCATCATCAGCATCGGTGTGGTGTTTGTTGCCACCTTCTTTAGACCCTCCCCATCCATAGCGGGCGATAATGTGGCGATCATATGAAGCGATATAAAAACGATTGCCCGTGCGTCCGGTCCCCGGGGGTTTGCAGGCCGGGAATGACGCCAACGAGTAACGCTTCCGATAGTCCACCACGGGGGAGGGGAGGTGAGAGGCGCTGAAGGTAAGCGGCCATTTGGCAAACCAAACTGGGACGCTCTTTATGGGCGAACGTCTGGTGCGGACTCCGGGGGGAATCTACAGCCGTAACGGCGAGGTCAACCGACTAAGCACCACTCCAACGCATCCCACCACCACCACCCCCCGTCCGTTCGAGTGCTGCATATAAGTGCTTACCTGAAACCATGGCCAGTAACCTGCCGGCCATCATCGGCGTTTTGTGTTTCGCCAACCGCTCGGTCGGTTGGTTTGAGGTATCAAACGCACCATGCCTTGGCTGGCGGTGCTACTGCTAAGGGGTGGTGAAAGGGAGATGTGAGGGGGGAAATGCCAGAACGAAATGAGAGATGAGTGCCGAGGTCAGCTGGCACAAAATTTAATTTTGTCCCGTGCGTCTTTTGATTGGGATTTGCTCTGCTGGCTGGCAGGCAAACCGGGGGGAGGAAAGGCAGGCAGGATGAATGGAAGGATCGTGTCAAAAAGGTTCACCCTGAAGTGCACAAAGACAGCTTGACCTTTCATAACCTCGGTCCTCCTTTTGCAGTCGGTGACCTATTAAATAAATCATCTTGCCAAGGCTTTCCGTTGTTCGCCATTTTTTCGTGATTTTTACGAGCTACGTACAACCGGAGAAACCATCGGGTAGGCGTACGGGATGTACGGGGGAGCCCGGACAGGAGCAAAACCTGGTATCGATCCGAAATCAAATCAACCATCAAGGCCATCATCGTTTTGCTGATTGATTTGTTCGCTGGCTCGGTGACTTTGCTTTGTTTTGCTTAAAGTTTTCTTGAGCGCAACAATCGTCTACAGTAGCATTATAGCTAGGGGGAAAACGCAAGTTTTGAAATCAACTGTAGCTCCAGGTGTAGATAAATATTTCATTACTGGTTGCTTCTCTCGCAATCAGCTGTGAACGACAAACTTTGACTTCGATACATTGTTATGAATTGTTTTTCCAGAGTATGTGGAATGCTCTAACAGTTGGGTTTTTTCATTGAGAATTTCGTTTACCTTTTTGAGCTTATGCTACATTTAATTGAAGAACTGTGATTTTTTCCAGGATGTACAATGTTTAGTTTGCTGTAAGTCTTAAAGAATTCAGACTATCATAGAGTTATTAGGCATTAGTAATGATGTATACATCATCTAAAGTTCATAAGCTTCCACTAACAATTAATACAATTAACTTCTGATTTGTAAGATGTTCGGATTCCTATTTACATTAGGAATATTTAGTTCATTTTAATTTACTTCGATTGTACTTAATATTCAATCTGTCTATGTTTTCTAACTAGAGTTCTTTAACACTTCAATGGCCACACGCACATAGTAGCTTAAATCGATGAAATACCACACTCGGTCGCTCGAGCAGCAGCTGCTTCCCTAACGTCTAATATAAATAGCCTGAATAATGAGCTCGTTTACTCTTATCGATAGCCAATCTGTTTCCATTGGGCAAATTAAATTTGCGGACCGGGAATGGGCCACACCAGCAGTAAGCAAACAGCAGCAAAAAAACGGGCAGTAAAACGCCCAGAAATCAGGAATCCTGCCAAAGCACTTCAACTGCGACGATCCTCTTCCAGATTCCCCGACATCTTTTGCCAACATCTTTCTGGTCATCACGGCAGGTCCAGCGTTGTACCACCGTTGATTAGTTTTATTTTTCAGCAACAGCTGCCCGTGCTCGATGAAATCGCATGTAATTCGATCAATTCTTACGGCTACGGATGGACGCTACGCCATTCCTAGTAGCCATTGGCCAAGGTTCACTCGTTGTCGGTGCCGATGTGGAAGATAAAAAATGGAGCAGAAAGCATATGAACGGGCACGCCTGGATCATGAACGAGAAGAAGAACATTCTTAGCCTCCACCGTTCTAGTGGATGAAGACATTTGGCCTCTCTAGCCCAGCATCTTACTGGGTACACGTTCATAAATCTTAATCCAAATCGAATTATGGGGCCACTCGGGTACGCTACTACACTACGCTCCTGCTTCCATCCAGGCACCGGCCTGCTTGGATCCTTCCTATGCTGTGAAGGTTTTTTGCTCTTAAGGAAACTAGAAGAACACTCTCCGGTCCGGTTCTAGTGCTCCTTGACAAGGTCATGGCATTCGTTTGAAATTTGTCTTAATTTTTTAACGGTTTGTTAACAGCTCATTAGCAGAGAGAGCAAAAAAAAACAAAAAGATCCATCAACCAACCTACAACCACCGTACGCAACCGAGACACATTTTCAAAACGACGCAATTACTAATTATTTCCCGTTTCCCATTTCCCGTTGCCATCATCCATCCCCTCCCGCTCGCCCCGCCCCCTTCAAACAGCGAACGCCAGCCCGGAAAGGATCGTGCACATAGCGACGTGCCTCGCTTGTGTTTTGCGTGATGCTTGCGGGCATTCTTCAACCACCAAGCTAGCCAGCCAGCCAGCCAGCCAGCCAAACCGGGGCGAGAGTGTCAATGGAAATTAATTAACGCTCGTGAGCGGACGATAAAATCACGAAAGCCACCGACCGGTGGCACGGTGAAGGAGGGTCGTAGTGGAGGCTCCCACCGGTGTACTTCGGTAAGAAGAAGGAGCATACCGGATAGCACAGCACCCTGGTATCGCAGCACCAGTGGCCAGTGGTTCCGTTGTGATCGGAATGATAAGATGTCGCTATGCCAACACTGGCCCCCAAGAATGTCCGTTGGCTACCGGTCCGAAATGGTGGTGGCGTTTTGAGAAAACTCATCCCCACCCCACACCCTCTTCTCCTCTTCCGTTGGCCACTCAAAGACCCCTGGTTGGGGTTTTCGTTCGTGTGGGAGATCGTTCAGTAAATTGAAAGTTTCCAGCGACGACGAGATTTTACTTCGCCCGAAATGGTTGGCCATCAAAATTAGCTTCGTTAAGGGGCTTATTTTGACCTCGATCTGAGTGGTAGGGAGGGAGAGTGGGGCGAGTAGTGGGAGGCCGGGAGGAGGGTTTCCATGGGGCGAGTTTCTAAGAAAATGATATCAGCATGCCTCTGGAAGCGCCGAGGATGCTCTTGGAAAGTGTCATCATTTGCTTGTCTTTCTGATAGATCACTTCGAGCAGAAAAGGCGGAAAAACAGTTTCCCCTCCCTCCCTCCCGGCCTTGTGTGGAGTGTGGTGGGGGCGGGGGAAGCCTCAAAAGAGGAATCGGATTCGAAGCTAAATTGTCCGTACCCTCCGGAAGGGATGCTGTTTATCTTGAGCCAAAAGTTTTCTTGGGTCGCTCTCCCGCGCCGCCCGTGATTTGGTGCGTGCCGTACTGATGCTGACCTAGTTCAAGCATAACTTTTGCCCACCGAAAACGGAGGTGTGGGAGTGCCTGTGAGTGTTTGTGTGTGCGTGTGCGTGTGTAAGTGTATGGCGTAGACAGCAGCAATGCATCTTAATGACAATAGGCGGAAAGTTTTTTGAACATTGCCAATGGAACGATTGAAAATGGCCAGATGATGATGGTGCTGAGGATGATAATGATGGTTGGTATTGTTAAAATGTCTCCATTTACAGGGATTAATAGGAAACGTGTATCTCCTAGCAACCCCAGACTTAACGAAAGGCAACGATGGTTGCTTCACAAAAGCGAGGCCTTCTCGGTATGTAAGGGTCACTGAAATAACTTCTTTCACTTGAGTCATCATCGTCATGACATCATCTAAAGTCCCTTTGGAAAGCTACCGTTTATCCCATCATTGAATGTCAAACAATGATTACAAAAGAGCGATTCATTCATTGACAGCGCTTTGGGCAGCTTTAATCCAATAATAATGTCTCGGAACGCATGATGCGAACGCCAATCGTCCCGAAAAGCGATCAGGCCACCAGTGATGGCCACCAGTGATGGCGAAGAAAAGAAACATTTCATCCACTAAGAAATCCGCTAAGCCCGGGCCTGGCACGGCAGCGGACAATAATCAAGATGTACACCAATCG
>NC_064874.1:13204271-13251771 GCF_943734745.1 Anopheles darlingi | reverse complement strand
GCCGATTTAAACTCAAACCCACAGCAGGTGTTCTAAATGCAAGCGGCACATATTTGACACATCTAGTAACCATCGACGCTCGAGAGAGGCCCCGAAGCTATGAACGCTCTGGACGCGAACGTTACTTTCAAATCGATAGCCCACCGCCCCGAAAGGTAATCTAGCCATTTTTTTGTGTAACGGCTTTGCAATTCTGCGATCAACAGATTGGCACGATCGAACCGCAACAACCGGTTGTCGAGGTGTAACATCCAAACGCCACTCGCCGCGATCACTGCGCGCGTTGCATCAAATTGTTTTTTTTTTGTTTTGTTGTTGTCCAAATTGCCAAATCCAAAAGCGGCGCCCATTGCGCTCATTCGGCTGCACCATTTCTTCGCAACGCGGCGCCAGACACGTCGAGTGCCATCGCATAACGTACATGTTGATGTGGATCGCGTCACACTGCGTAGCTGTTGGGGGTAGGTGGGGCTCACGCTACCCGAAAGGCGGATTATCGGGTGTCGGGTGTCATCGTGATGCGAACATGCCGGATTGCCGTTGAACTCGCTATCGTCGGCATCTCGTTGGCATGGTCTTTATGACCACCATTGATGCACCAGCAGCATCGTAACTTATGTGCATAAATAATAACTGTATCTTTTGATTAAAGACATCGTTATGCCTTTCGCTGTTAAAATGCTGTCTCAAGAGACCCAGAGGGTCTCAAAGCAAGTAGCTCATTCACGGCGATAGTTTTTGGACCGAAGGACAACCCGCCTAGCGGGACTGATCGCATTCTCGCCCGGCATCGCAGCTATTTGTATGTTAGACGAACCGTTACAACACCACAAACGCACGCACACGCACGCACGCAAACACACATCGTTCCATCGAGCAAAAGCATTCAGATTTCCTTGGCATAGATTTGAGTTAGCCAGCCCGGTTCCGAAGGACACGCTTCGGAAAGAAAGGAAAGATCACCGGCGTTGCCAACCTTGCGGTCGCTCCGTTATAGCGCTTCGCGTGCGTAAAAACGAGTTTCACGCCAAAAAGAAGCGCCCTGGATTGCAAATGCATTTGCGGAGGTCGCAGCACCACATCCGAACCAGTGGGAGGAATGTCGAAACTGCATTCTTGATACTGCAAATCCTTATACACGACATAGACACACACAAGCACACACGTGTTTTTTCTTCCCCCATTTCACACCTGGACCATTCGCTCGGCAACTTCTGACTTCATCCTTAGCTTTCCATGTTCCAGTTAATATTTACCTGCTAATACTCAAAACACTCCAACACCGTCCCTGTACACCGCGTACTGTACGCTCTGCGTGGCGCAAGCGTTGGTAAACGACGGACGAAACGGAAAGTGGCGAACCGAATCGTTTGTAAATCGGTGTCGCACCGCGTTATGCACCGCGCTAGAGATGTTGATGTTGATCGTTTCTAGCGCACTCGTGTACTGATGCATGCGGCGTGGCTCGGTTTGCCGTATTGGGCCCCCTAAACGCTGATCAGCTGTTGCTGGTGCGATCGAGCATTGGGGTGGGAGGTGCCTACGCGATCGCGCTCGCGCTCGAATGACGCGCAACACTCAAATCAGCAGCGCGCGTGTTGCTCGAATTCAAGCCGGGCATATTGTAATGTGCGCTCATCACTAGTGGAGATGGGTAAAAAGGACCATTTCATGTTGATTGTCAATTTCTGCGGAGTGATTTGTTTTTTTCGGAAATAGGATGTTTCGTTAGGTCAGAATTTTGAAACGAGGATTAGTAGTTCTAGGAACCTAGAGGCTGGAGATATTTTAGGACTTTTTAGCATGTATTTTTAAGCATTTAAGACTGCGATTGTGTAGCATTGAATCTAATGCAATATTCTTCTTGCGAAAGACATTTTTGCATTCGCGATTTCGACCAAATCGCATGAAATTTTGGCAGGAAATCAGGAACGGATTTACCTTTCAGATCCAGAAATGTCCCTATTGAAAAAGTACTGTTTACTTTGCGACAAACCTTGTAAGTAGTAAATATTTATTGTAGTGTGAAATTTATTGTAAACCGAAACGAGAGCGCAACCTACTGAGCTTTAGCTAGCGGAGCGAACGTGTGAAACCGAGCTTTTGCATCTCCTCCGCCTGGATGTTCAGGTGCTCGAAATGATACAGTCTGTTTCAAAATTTTGGTTTCACCCTGTTATTTTCTACCTCACACTTGTAGAAAGGATCTTACAAATAGTTCAAATTATGAAAAATTCTTCTTTTATTCTTAGAAGGCGCAGATGATTTATTTTTTTAAAATGTAATTAAAAATGTGCGTTCAGAAGCCAAAATTACAAAACTCGTTAGTTTGAAAATGGTACATAGCCTTACTAAATATTTCTAAAATATATTAACATAATTGTGCGGAAATAATCCAAACTCCTTTTTTTTTTAGTAATCAGTGCTATCATTTATTTAGTTTTATCATGCTTTGCTGTTTTTGAGCATTTCTTAGGAAATCCTAGGACCATAAAGATCACACCATTATTCTTCATCTATTTCACAGGCATTTAGGCACTAGAACTGCTAAACATCTGATTAAGCCCTATCATTGAAAACATGATAATTAATTTTAAAAATATAAAACAAATATGTAAGGAAATTTTTAACAATCAAATGTTTCAATGTTGGTATGAATGCTGTGATATAGAAATCAATAATTTAACCACAAAACGCCTAATTTAGATTTTATTATCAAAAGGTTAAAGTTCGCTCTATCTCAACGAAAAGCTAAACAATGGACTGACCGCTGGCTGAGTGGTTGTTTCATATTTGCAAAACCCAAAAAGCCAGAAAAGAAGGGAAAACCCTCATCCCATACCCACCGTTCCATCAAACCAAGTAATCAACAAATTGAACAACGCAGCAGCACTTCTAATCGGATCTAACGATCACCTACGGGCGCCGCGTTTCAAGGAGCCTGCACCATGTTCGAATGATTGTCATTACAATTCACGAGATTCACGCTTGCTGGCTTTCGGATGAGCGTCACCTTGGACAATCACTGCGAAGCATGCCACACATTTCTACACTCTAAGCCACCGTTTGAGCCATTTTGCTGCATCCTCAGCACGCCTCACCACCTCTCTCTCTCTCTCCCGCCAGAGTCCTCAGCCAGCCGTACCAACACCATGTAAAGTCGAGCACAATTTGGCGAAGGATACGTCCCGCTGCTCACTGTGTCCACTCACTCTCTGAAGCACCCCACATTGACGTACACATTAATGCATTGATCTTGATCTTTACCGATGATTGCAAGTATTTGAATAGTCCACCTAATTTAGCCCTCCACTCCACTCTACACCCGGTCACCTTCTTATGCATTTTTTTTTTTGGGGAGGTTTTGATTTTAATTTTGGTTTTGGTTCTGGTTCGGATTCAGCTTTACATTTTCATGTCGAACATTTCCTCGTGGAAGTGGGTCCTTGGTAGCGCTTGGTATGATTGTCCGGCCACAGATGAATGTCAAGTGATGTGGGCTCGTTCGAGACGGGGGTCTTAATGTATTCCGCCAGTCCTCTTATCCGGTGTGTGCGTGCGTGCCTGCGAGTGTCTTTGTGTCCATGGTCCTAAATCAATAAATGCTGCATTTGTTTTGTGGTGCCATATTATGCATATGAATCAACGGATTGGACACCATGTTTCCCAAGTAAAGCTGGCGCCCAAATTCGATCGGATTTGGGCGCATATGAAACCGAATTGTTAGGGTTTTTCAATGATCAATAATGGCAATAAAACTGACCTCAAACAAAGCCACTTTATGGACCGGTTCGATCGCCCCTGCATGATAGCATTCAAGGACGTGCATCGACCGCGGTCTGCGGGGTGCGAATCCATGAAACGAAACCAAAAACAGAAAGGAAGGAATGAAGAAAAAAATGCGAGGATTCGCGCCGCTCTACTATCCCCTCCGTCGCCCTGCACCGTGGAAAGCAAACATGTGAAACAGGTAGCATTGAAGTGAAGCTTTCGTCCGTTTTCCGCACACAATCGAGGCACATCCGCCCTACCATCCGTCGGTGGTGGTGAACCGTGCGCTCTCTACCCCCACATTAACCTGCTCTACATCGCACGCATTCTACACTTCCAGCCTGAAGAAGAAGAAGGAGAAGCAGAAGAAGCGGACGGCGAAGAAGTGGGGGCTTGGTTCACCTTCAGCACGCATCGATTTTCGCGTCATTATTTTCTTTTGTTTCATTTTGCACGCTGCGTGCCACATCCTGCTGGTGGCGTGTGACCGCTGACCTAGTCTACACCGTAGCCGGTTCTCTTTAACCTTTTGATGCATTAGCACCCTCGATTCTCGCCCCCTCCCCCCCCCTCGATCCTTTGGAAAAAAATGGAAAATGAGATCGGTTTGATTTGGGTTTTTCGTGTTTTGTTTTGCTAACCAACCGACATGTCAATCAAATGCACGTTTCGTGGCACGCGTGTGTTGCGCCACGGCATTAGCCACCGGAAGTAGTGAAATTCGACAACCGACAACCAATCGGTTACCGCAGACGCAGCCGTAACCGCCGCCGCCACCGCCGTTGGCGCTGGCTTCGAGCTCCCTGCCTCGGCCATCCAATGGTGGTTGTATCAATTAGCATGATTCAACCAAATGGATCGCTGGGGCTGCCTACGCTACGCTTAGCGACATTGAAACATTCACTTCCCACCGAACTCGCACCCACTGTCAAGGACGACTGGTCAGGATGCAGCATGTTGCGCTGAAGATAGGGAAAAGATGCTTCCTATTGGAGAAAATGAATAAAGGCGGAGCATAATGGGGGGGCCAAGCTCGAATTTCGTCATCCTCGTTCATAGCTACAAATTGTCGTGTGTTTTTTGTTTATAGCATAGCATAGTGCTGAATAGATTCTATTTCAATTTATATTAATGTTTATAACTTTGTAGTATCCAAGGAATTTTTTAAATTTTTAAAATATTTCTTTTTAGTTTATAATTAATATAAGCAATAATTATTTCAATTATCATTAATTTATTATTCACTCAATATTATAACTTATCTAATCGTTTGCTGAAAGCTGCGTCTGAGTAAACCATATCGAGTAGAATGATCACTCTCCACAAAATGATCGAATCGAACGATCTGTTTGCTAGAAGAAGATCTTACTTTAACTACTCTTTGTTCGCAATCACAGCGCAACCACATCGATAAAAAAAGTATCCTGACTATCTCGATCGCCATGCGTTCAAGAACCATGGTTCGTTGATCGTCGTGTTGCCGACGAAACTTTCATGATCATGTGAGCGAGTAGTGGTCCAGCGAGCGCGCTCGCTCGTGCGCTAGTATACTTCGACCGATTCTGGTCGTGCGGCTGGTCCGGGGCGTGCGCGAATCATTAAAAGAGCCGGTACTGACCGCACCGAGCAGCAGACGTTAAAGCGAACCAGTCGATCGCAGACGTCCGCAGACGAGCCACCGTTCCTAGCCGTACTACAGCACAGTGTCCGTGTTCCAGCGCAACGCCAGTGTTCGTTCTCGTTGTCGAAAGTGTGTGGCTCGAAAGTGTGTAACCATCCGAGTGGAAAGCGGCACCACCGATAGCAAGTGTCAGCATAATTCAATTGAAAACAATCCCACCGCACGTAGCCCGCTTCCGCACCGGTGACTGACAGTGTCCCGAACCGAACCCCGAAGCGTCCCAACATCATCATCATCATCATCATCGTCTGCGCCGCCGTACGTGGTCGTGATTTTTAGTGTTTTATTCCCGTACTTTCGTCGCACGATGGTCAAGCTGATCGTTACCGTTTGCGTCGCGCTCGTGTGCGCCGCCGGGTTGTCCGTTGGGCAGGAAATTCGTAAGTAAACAATTTAACCGCGACAACGATACGCACTCCCCTCGACTCGATGATTAGGGGCTCATTAATGCGCACGCGGTGAATGTTGCCGATGTTTGGTCCGTGGCTGTGGGTCCGTGCACGCATTCTCGTGGACCAACGGCGATCGATCGTCAAGGGCATCTTCTTTCCTTTGGTGGAGAGATCTTTTAGAGGCTGACCGACCATGCGCATCGTTCTGCATGTCAATCCGGATAAAAAACCAGAGACTGAACGCTGAACTCCGTGGTGAGATTGTGCTCTCCACACAGGTTTAGATAGATTATAGTGAGTTGTATTGCCTTCAAATGCTGACTAAGATGTGCGCATAAAACTGCATCTGGTGCTACCTAATTCACATCGACCTTCAAACACACTCGGGACGGATAACAATGGAAAGTGAAGAATTTCGAATCGAAAAACGCAAAAACCATTCTCATCGTTGACCCCGATTTTGAGACGATTCCGCTCGCTTGATGATTGAGCGATGAATTTGCAAATTGCTCTATGCTCACAATGCCGATCGGCCCTTTCAACGACCGATTATGCAACCGAATGTAACAAAAAACATACGGGCAAGGTGTGTGGAACGCATTCGATTGCATGAATCATGCACTCAACGCCACTGTCACTAAGTGCATACCGGAGCTAAGCTCTTTGGGAAAGCATCTTCTTCCTCTCCGCTACTACGCTACGCACCGACGGCAGCACAAGCCCCTCACAACCTCTTGTAGCTCAGGAGAGCTAGAAATTGCACAAGTTCCTATGGCCAGTGGACACCGCGGAGCACCATAGGGCACCGGGAGCTGCTGCTACTGAGTATTGAGTAGCGGAAAACAATTCACCTCGTAATTACAGCAGACCGTAACGCAATGCACGCAGCCCGCAATCACTATGCAATCGTTGAGGTGGAGGATGCATCTACGAAAGGGAGGGAGCGAGCAGCGACACCGAGGTGGTGCGTGAGGGAAGAATTTTCGAGTTCGAGATCTCGAATCAAGCCGATCTGTCGGCGAGATCGGCGAGATAAGCCCGTGACGACGTGAGAAAACTGCTGACCACAGGAAATAACCTTTTGTCTGTGGGGGTTAGCGAGTTGGAGGTTCTTGCGGATTTGCTAACGCCGTGCACATCGTCGGAAGTTCCGTACTTGTCAGGGATCAGATTATTCCATTCTAAGTGTGAGATTTACAAGCGATGCGCAACGGGGAAAAAAGCCGCCAATTGTCTGTCGGCCGCCTCGGGAGATGCCTCGACTGGTAAAACATATACCGAACCGTCTTGTCAAACCTTCACGGTGATTGACGTCATGCAGATCGCACAACATAAACCGTGGCCGCTAGGCCACTCGAAACCACACCGGGTAGTTGTCACCGGGAGGCCGAAGATGATGTATGTTTGTCCATTTATGTGCACTTTTATGAGTCGACGGCGCTGCGCTGGCGCGTCCCACTAACGAACGAACGGTTCACTATTATTCCGTCGACCCCGTGAAGATGGACGGTTTCTGCTGGCACTAATGAAGTGTCAGTGGGTCAATGTCGCGCACAGGTGGAACGGGTAGGAAAAAAGGGAGAAGGAGCGAGGGGAGGGGGGGCAAGTGTACATTGAGTATCATTGCGCTAAAACTGTTCGGCGGCACCCCGAAACCGGACCCAATGGCGCGCGGACCCGCGGATTCGATTGGGGTTGGGCTGGCCGAGAAAAAAGAAAAAAAAATCCCCAAGGTCTGACATCTGATCAGCCGAAAACGATTTATTCGGATCTGGCGGAAGGTCATGCCAAAAAGTATTGACGCCAGCGGTGCGGGTGCGGTATCGTCATTATCTAGTGCCTAGACGAGCGGCCTCATTGGGAAGATTCCATCCATTCCAGGTACCGCCCCAGGTAGTTCCCACCATTGTCCGGTTCTCGATTTCATTATCGAGCTCCAGTTTTTTCTTTGCTTTCTCGATGCTCTAGACTTGATTATCGACGCCACTAACCGCACGATCATGGTGTTTTGGATTGAATTCTTAAACAAAAAAACGCACACACACACACTTCTAGCTAGACTGTTCGATTGCGCGCCGCTTCCAGGAGTTCCGGTTGTTGGCTGGGAAGTACAAAACGATCGCGATTTGCTGTATCATCATCTACGTGCTGCTCGTGGTGCCCGTGGCAGCCCTGGACTTGGGGTGTGAATTGATACTTGATTAGTAAAGCAAAAAAGTACCTACAGCCCGGCCCGGAACCAGTCGCGACTTCAAAAGGTACAATCTGGAGAACTCATTCCAGGCGCTTTAGATGCGCATTTGCCACCTGGCGCATTAGCCATCAGCCATGGGGCCCACTTTAGCGTTGGCAGCTCCATTTGGACAAACATTAACACCGAGAGTCGTGGCAGGACTGCGTTGCATTCACTACTCTCGGTAGTACGGTAGTCGCCGCAGCTCCACACAATATTACGCAACAACTAAGGCGATAATGCATCTCTCTGCTAAGGCCTGCCATTTCTCATTTCGCGATCGCGAGTCGAGTGAAAGTGAGGAAGTTTCTGGTGAACAGGTCCATCGGTTACTCCAGTGGGTCTCCAGTAATGGCACATGCAGCTTATGGAGTGTTTGACTGGCGAGAAGCAGAACAGCACCTCCGATATAGACCGAAGTGCTTCTCCGATTGAAATCCATTTCAAAAACCAACTCACTCGTGGTGCGGTTTTTGCGGTAGCAACAACCTTCAAATGCTTCGAACGCCGAAATCCGACTTCTACCCTGTAATCAACTCCTACTCCTGCGTGCCGATAGCGCACCGCACCAGAAAGAATCTACGGCAGACGAAAAACGAAAAAGACCAAACCATGGTAAGGGCAATATAGCTTGCAGTCCGTATGGAGGCAAATGGTGTTTACCTGCTAAATAGCATACAGAGAGCGCCTGCCTGCCTGCCTGCCTGCCTTACTTTGAAGGCAGCGAGCATTCCGTGAGCCGCCATCAAATGAAACATCTTCACCGTACCCGTGGCCTGCTCGGCTTGTGGTTCGCGGTTTTAATGGTAGATTAGGCAACTCACATTTAGCTTTACATCAACTCAATTTGTGGTCCGTTTACACATGTGGTGGGGGAGGTAGGGGCTACACGGCTGTACGGGTTTGACAACTCTGTTCGTCCTTTCCAACCCTAATCGGGCCTACGCAGTTCAACGCTTCAAATGCCCCCCTCCCCCTAGTAGTAGGTCACCTCTGGCTCTTGGTTCTAACAAGGCCTCCTTAAACGAGCATTCCAACGACAACGACGACGACGACGACGACGACGAATGCAGCAACATCGATTTCGTCGTAAACAGTTCTACACTTCATGGACAACTTGGATGAATTTGGCTGGCTGGTGGCTTTGCAGCGGTTTCATGCAACCGGTTTCATGGCAGGGCGCGTATGCGTGCATCTGGTCGAACGTCTGCGCGAGCTGATTCTCTCTGTGTGTTTCCAAAAGTGTCCAAACATTAAACATGGGGTGGGCCAACCGGCTGCTGCTGTCTATCGTGCATTCCCCCCCCCCCCCCTCCTGGTTGAGTGCGCCGTGATGTCATTACACTTTTCTAGCTGACCTTGGTGCACTAGCATTCGTCGTTTGGACGTAACCATCACACAGCAGCCTACTATGGGACAGGCAGTGGCCGGCTCGTGTTAATGAACTGTTTATCGGGTCCGATTTTATTGCTCGATCGGACGGAGGGTGTCTCACGTTCCAAACGCATCGGCAGTATTAGATTTTGTTAGAAGTTTTCGATAGTAATTGTTACTTGGATTTGAAGTGCTTGGTGGTGTGCAAGAACTCGTCTACAATATCGAGAACAGGACCAGGGTTGCTGGAATTCCCAGTGTCTCTGAAATCCCCAAAATTCTTAAAATATCCAAAGTTATTCGCACTGCAACTGGCTCCTAACTTCTGAGTCCCGGTCCATAAATTGTGTAAAAAGGCGAAATAAAATTAGCATACTATTAATAGCGATTCTTCATTTCTTTCCTTCTTCCTTAATCCGCAGCCGCCTACATCAAGCAATGCCGCCGATCGGATCCCCAGCTCCCCGACTGTCTGAAGGCATCGCTGCAGCACCTCCGACCTTACCTGTCCAGCGGGATTCCCGAAATTAAGGTAAGTAACTCCAAATACACAAAAAAACGACAACCACCACCACCAAACTGGTTATTCGCGCGTCTGTCGAGCGAAAGCGCTCCAAACCAAATCGACCGACCCACTCTCGCCCAGTTCACACCTCCATCCTCACCTCCACCTGGCTCACTGCCTGTGTGTGTGTTCGACGCTCCCATCTCCACTCTTTCCTTCATCCGGTCAACGCGTTCGATGAAGCGATGCTGCTCGGATTCAAGGTTAACCAGCTGTGGAGAGGGTAACATTAGGTAATCGAATGCGAAGAGCCGCAGCTTTCGGCTTCGCCGACCAAAATAAATATTGAGCACGTCGAAAAGCGTGACGGTAAACGGAGGGTGGCCCGGTAGAGAGGGAGTGGAATGGAAGACGAAGGTGGATGAAAACAGCCCCAAAAATTCACTTTGACCATCGTAGGCACAAGAAGAAGACATGGACGTTAATGATGACGGCGACGACGACGACGACGCGGCAGCTAACCTTCACGCTACTAGAGTTCAGTGTCAATGGCGCCCGGTGCACGTGGCCGCGGCAGCCCCGAACAGTATGGTAGTGCGCGGGGTCCCATGGTCAAGGCATTCGGAGATGCAACCTCACATCTTCCCATTGGCAGCAGGGCCAGAAGATGGCTCGGCAAGGTGGCCGCTTCCTACTTGAAGCAAATTCAGCCATTTATGGGAACCGCGAACAGACTCGTTTTGCAATCATCGAACGCTCTAATTTGTTTCCAATTTGGCATAAAAAGGGGGGGTATCCTTCCACGTTCCACGCCATGACGAGCATATTAGGAGCATTACACATTACCGAAACCGGCAATTCGTCTCGCTACAGTTGTGTGTGTTGCGCCATTAGCAGTAAACCAATGAGGGGGGTGGCTAGTAAATTCAAATGAACAACACTCGCCGCGGACGAAAAATCCTTCATGCTCTTCGTCGTCCTTTTCGCTTTGGTTATGAAGGGAGGGAGGTAGCTAGAATTTATCGCTTCCTTTGCGGCGCAGTGCGGCCACCTTCAAACGACTCCCGTGCTGTGAAGTAATGATCATTACTGGCGCTGTAATGTGCGTCATTTCGCGAACTCGCACCTCGCATTGATGGGCGCACAAGTGCCAGTCAAGGCCATGGTGATCGGGCCGCTCAATGGTTTCCTTATTGTTTTATCGACCCAGCTAAACGATCGTCACCGATGCACCACCATAAAGACATTACGTGGAACGCTTGGTTTCGTAATGAGCGAGAACGTGTGGCTCTGTTTGTTTGATCGGTTCTTTGAACTGGAGCACTGATTATAATGGTAATGAATTATGACTAATACTATCGACGACAACCGGCTTCTCTTCCGATTCGCAACAATTAGCTCCCATCGGTCGAACCGTTCGTGATGGATCAGCTGTCACTGCAGCTGACCGGAGGCCCGCAAGGATACCGGATCAACTTGAAAAACATGGAAGTGTTTGGTGCCAGCAATTTCACCGTCCGGTCGCTCAAGTAAGTCCCTCGAAAAACCCCAACCAACCCCAACACAACTGAAGAGGAAGTGCCGCCCCCCATAAACAACGGTTTTTATGTTTGTTTTTCGCAGATTATCCGAAGGTAACCAACCGTTCGAGGCCCGGCTCACCATTCCCAAGCTGCTGATACACGCCAAGTACACGAGCAGCGGCGTCCTGATCATCATTCCGGCCAGCGGTTCCGGTGACTTCGATGCCGTGTTCGATGGTGTGACGGCCGACGTTAAGGGTCTGGTGTCGGTCAGCGAAAAGCCGACCGGAATGCATCTGCGCGTTGACAAGCTCGACCTCAACCTGTCGATCAAGAAGCCGCGCCTTAGCGTGTCCAAGATTTTCAACAATAACCGCATCCTGAGTAAGCGACGAACCCGCCCACCTTTCCGACACTCACGCGTGCACGTGATCCCTTTCAAGGGCAACATTCCTGACTGGTTTTCCTTTTTTTTTTCTTTTCCATTTTTTCTCTCTGTCCACCAGCGGAAGCAACCAACCTGTTCCTGCGGGAGAATGGACACGAGGTGCTGCGCGCGCTGCAGCCTCAGCTGCAGAAGAAGCTGTCGACCGAGTTCACCGGTATCGCCAACCAGCTGCTCGATAACGTCCCTATCCACTACTTCCTGCAGGATTAGAACGCCCTCGCTCGCAGCGAGACGATACAGCGGGATCTTTTGGGTGACGGCACTTTGTGATACTGTTGTTTTAGGGTTAAGCTGACGAGAAGACAAGAGCTGGGTGCAGTGTCGCGCACCCCGGCGACTACATTAGATTGGTTCCGCGGCCTGGAACCGATGGAGCGGTTTGGTGACGCCTAGTCGCCTACTGGACGGGATATCGTGTTGCCGAACGCGTAGCTTTCCCCGTCTGTCCTGCAAAGCGTGCAATGCGTGCGCAACATTTACTTTACGCAACCATTCTGACATTTACTCTCAGTACAAACGATTGGCCTGGCGAAGGTCGTACAAGGGACCCTCTTTGCAAAGTAATTACGTGAGGTGCAGAGCGGTCCCAATCAATTCAATTCATTCGTATTCGTATTCGGTTACACTTTGTTGAACAATTGATGATATAACTAACTGTAAAGTGCAATAGAACAGAATCAACTGTGAGCAAACTATTGGGAAATAAATGATTATCATTCTGTATTTTCAAAGCGTGTGGCTTCGTTTTACTGTGTTGGTTTCTTTTATGAATCTCGTAGAACTCATTTAACATTTCGGGAGGGTTACTAATCATAAAGCAGCATAAGTAAAGAACGAGAACAACGGTTTGAAAACCGTAGAAAATGGAAGGATATTGATTTATCTGTCTCCAGCACACACCAATTTTCAGCGGCATTTCCTTTGAATTACTGTGAAGGTCAGTCATTGATAATCTTTCATGTTTATTCCATGAAAACTGGACCAGCAAGATCTTGTATTTTTACTGTTTGATAAGTCATTCGTTGAAATAAAAATATTACAACTGTTTCATCGAAATATAATCGCGAAAAATCTGTAAGTAAACAATTACTCCTTTCAAAAACTGTGTATTTCCAAACAATAAGCAAATAATTACAACTAAAGATATTTTATTGCTATATACTAATCATTTTATGTACCACTTGTTCGATTATCTTAGGAACACATCCTTTTTATTTCTCCAAAAAAACTAGAAATCCATCGATCGCCACCAAGCGAAAGCTCCTATAAAATGTGAACGCCTGTAAAGCTGAACGCGCGATCGCGATCGAAGGCGCAGGCGCAACCTGGTCAACCTCGCAGGCGCCTTCGAACGACTTCGGCCGCAAGATCCACGATGATCGCCGGGTGGCGCGCCGAAGTGGAGAAAGTAGAGTGCAGCGCTCTTGAGACTCCCGTGGAACAAAACGAATCCCAAGAAACCGTCGTCACCGGGCTCGCTCTCGCGCTCTCGTCGTCTCGCAAGGAACTCTCGCGAAAGTGTGGAAGAAAGTGGATAAAACAAACATTTCGCTGCGTCGGGAGCACTATTCGCGAGTCGGCCATCGTACGTGAGGGACAACTTTCCGCCTGGACGACAACAGAAAGATTCAATCATCGCATCCCCCCGCCTTGACGGTAAGTAACACGGAAGCCTCACCTTGATAGTGAGGGAGATTGAAAGGGCAGACCACTAGACCCGGGATGGTGTAATCGGCACCCGGTGTAACAATGTGGTCCGTTTCAATGCAGTGTACGCAATATACAGTGGCAATACCGGAGTCGCACGTAGTGAAATTTGGGGAATACCCCTCCGGAAGTGAAGCGAACAATCACAACTTGGGCGTAGTGAGTGCTTCGCAACTTTTACTTTCCAAAAGTGCTAGTTCGTCAACATTGGTGCCGAGTTTGATGTGTGTAACGTGTCTGAAGGCTTTTATCATACAGTTCAAAGTCTCAAGTAGCACTCCACAAACAGACGGAATGCAGAGTGGATAACGTTGGATTCTGTTTTTATCTTTTGCAGACCTCGAGCACTCAGCCAACGTGCGTCATTTGCAGAATCGGAGCATCAGAAGCGGAAGACGGTAGCAGACACCAACCGTCCGTCCGTCCGTCCAACGGTACCCAAGCATAGTGGAGAACGGTAGACATCGGAAAATACCTTCCTAACCGGTACTCAGAACGTACCTTGGGCGATCGACCCGCTAGTGCTACCGGACTGGTGCTGCTACCGTTGTCTTGCTCCGTTCGAAGGCGAAATAGACGAAGAGTGAGAAAAGGAGAGAGAGAAAGAGTGGCACGTTGACATACAAGAAGAATGCTCCGTTCGTTGACTTTGGTGCTGATCATCGGTGCTGCCGCCCCGGTTGCCTTCTCCCAAGATGATGCGCGTAAGTAATAGGGCCCTAGGCAAGCACCTAGCCTACCAAAGTGCCATTGCGCGGTGCGTTGCGTTGCGGTTCAACCCCTTGGTTCGTACGTTCGTTCGTTCCTTCGTTGGCGCCGCCCGCGGTCATCTCGCGATCTCGGCAATCCAAATCATTACGAAACGAGCCGGAACGAGACGAAAGTGATGGCGGACTTTCGAGTGCTTTTCGGTACAGTCGCCGTAAGTTTGGCGAATGTTTTATTCAACCGCCTCGAGGGTTTGCCATTTTTGTTTTGTCTCATTTCGGAGCGTTACGCATCCACATCCACTGACACACACAAGCGCGCAACCGTCGCAGTGATGGACAGGAATTGTATTTATATTTTTTTTTGGCCGAACTACCGGACCAGAGTTACAGAGAATTGATGTTGGCTATAATGGTGCATGATGCCATCTCTTGATTTGCTTTTCCTCCCGCAGCCTACTACATGCATCGATGCGAAAGGGATGCACCGGACGTGAACGATTGTCTGCGTTACGCCGCGAACAAGCTGGCCAGCTACATCCGCCGAGGCATTCCCGAGATCGGTATCGTGGACGTAAGTGTCTAGTGTATGTTGAGTGGTGGTAGAAGTAGAAGGGGTGCATTGTGATTTGTATGGCCATCGATTAGTCTAACTAGTTTGTTGGAACAACCCCGCTGTTAGGTTGTTTAATTAAAACGAATTAACTCCAAAGACCAACAGTAAGGGTTGCTTATCAGGGATTCCTATCCCGAATGCCAGCTAAATGATATAATCCGGGGTAACGTGGTGAGAACCTGCTGGAATATCGAGAAGCAATTGCTTGTGTCCAATTGCCTCGATTGAGGTGAGCGACGGAACGTAATCGGCGTATCGACGATACGATCTGAATGGAAGAAACCCCTGGTTTGAATGGAAGAAACCCTGGCCTCCGCAAGCGTTGGTCAAGCGTCCCCTCCAGGGTGTCAGCTGACAATTAACTGTCGTAGCCGCTCACGAAACCCAGTTTTCGGTCCCTCCCTCTCCTCTCGGTGATTCACCCGATACCTGACCTGAATTACCGATGAGCCGTTCTACAGGCTACGGGTCCCAAGCCGCCGGTCAGTAGGTCAGCGATGGGAGGGGAAGGGGGGGGGAAGAATCGAAGAATGGGCGACGTCACAGACCACAAGCACCCTCGCCCTGCCCTGAAATCGTTTCAAATGATATGCTTTTTTTTGGGTTACGGCGTCCTGTGTCTACGTGATTCTTCCACCAGGTGGAACCCGTGGTGGTAGATGAGATCAGCATCGCGCTCGGTTCCGGCCCCGACGGCTACCGGGCCACCTTCCGTAACATCGAGGCGTACGGGGTCAGCAATCTGTCGGTGGTGAACGTGCGCTCCGACATCGACGGTATGCAGTTCCAGCTGACGATCGAAATCCCGAAGATCAAGGCGACGGCCCAGTACGAATCGTCCGGTGTGCTGCTGCTGCTCCAGGCTTCCGGGGCCGGCGAATACTGGGGAGAGTATGGTGAGTACGAATAGATGGCCACTGCTCTTCTTTCTCTTTCACAACATTTTGTTCCTTTCCGCCCTTTTCGCTCTGGATCTGCCCGTTAACAGAGGGTGTTAAGGCCAAGACCTACTTCAAGGCGACCCCGTACCAGGGCGACGATGGACTGACGTATCTGACGGTCGATCAGACGAAGATGGATTTCAGCGTGAAGGAAATCAAGATGGGCGTGGAGAACGTGGCCAACCAGAACGCCATCATCCGTAAGTAGCCGCGGGCGCTGGTCGCCGATCTGTGGGTTTTCGATCGGCTTGGTGCTGATCCCGTTGTTTTGTTTCTGCTCCATTCTCCGTTTGTTGCAGATGCTGCGATGAATCTGTTCATCAACACCAACGCCCAGGAGCTGCTGAAGGAGATGAAGCCGCAGCTGCGCACCAAACTGACGGAACATTTGCATAGCTTCCTGCAGCAACTGTTCGATCGCATTCCCGTGGAACAGTGGCTCGATTGAAGGGGTGAGCAGCGTTGGAGGGCTGCCTGACGAGAATGATATTTATTTTATTGATAGTGAATTAAGAGAAGCCAGGAAAGATTCAGGAAACATCCGGTCTTTCTTACGTACCGAGTTGACAAGTGCTTCGGGTCGGGGGAATTCCATAAGCTGAACTGCATCAGGTCCGACGTCTATCGGTTGTCGATTGTTCGATAGATCACTTACGTAGCCTTTTACGTCTGTGTTAGTGAATAAAATGTAAAAGTGATTGAGTTTAAGAGAAAATCTGTTTCTACACTTACTACACTTACAAAGCGTCTGAGCTAACTGTGGAGTAGGGTAGACCTACTCTGGAGCTATTTACGAGTTTTATAACGCAAGTTCTTGGGAATCAAGAAGCATATTTCGCTTCGTATGTGTAGAGAATGAACACAACGCCTATCCTAAGAACAACAGACGCTAAACTGGATCTTGAAGTCTTCTCGCACCTTCCGGAAGCACAAAACAGCTCTTGGGGAGTCGAGATTGTGCCAGAACGCCGGTATCGGCATTGATTCCGAAAGAACAACAATAAAAAACCGGAGATCCAAGGCGAACTACGAAAAGTTCTTCTTCAGGAGTCGAACACCACTTCAACGTGTTCGACGTGACGTCAATTAGCAGCGCCAGCGTAAGCCGGTAAATAATGAAGCGCCCTTCAAAGAAGGAAACGAGAACTGCACTGAAAGAACTTCAAATTATACGTAACACAATTTTCTTTGACATTCAATTGGCTTGGCAATGTCTACTACGACGATTCGCGATGTCTGTGCGAGAATGTGTTGCGAGAATGTGTTTGACAAGCATATCAATTTGACATTCTAGGTTGGAATTTACCCAATACACGCTAACCAACCGCACCTTACCTGAAACACAAATCCATCGAAGATGAACGGAAAAACAGGGCGCCAGTCCCTTCGGTTGTTCCGCTTATCCGTTGCTCATCAGCCATCAGCATATGTCCATCTAATCTCTTCCAAGCTACCAGACCACCCGGGGGAAATCAATCAGCTAATCAGGCATCACATGAATATTCAACAAGCGGCACATGTCCAAGACATGGGACGCAGCCACTCCTAGAGACACGTTCCCACCCGTGTCAAATCCGTCGCCATCCATATCTTTCTCCCGGCCGGTGCTAACCGGTACCGAGGAGTGGAGCTTCCGAACGAGTTTGAAACCGAGGGATCCCAAAATATTGCGCCGCTAGCTGGTTTTCGATCGCCGATGGCGACGTCGGCGGCGGCGTCGTCGTCGAGCCAGATTAATCGTTCCGTTGACTTTCATCATCGCTAGAGGTGACCTTCGAATGGCTAGCGCGAAGGTCAGGCATAATTTGGCGAACCCACTGTTTCACTGTGAAGGAGTAGATTGAGGGGATTGAGGGGATGACGCACCACCAAACACAGGACAAGACTAGACACACGCGTAACGCAGCGCAGCGCAGCAGACGATAGCGAGGTCTCCTTGTTTGTGTGCGATTCCGGGGGGCCAGAGATGAGGAAGAACCAACAATCCCATGGGCCGGAACCATCCGGCTAGCAAAGAACCTGACGTCAATTGGGGGTCGTTCGAGCCACCGCGAACCGCATTTCACGGTGTTCAATAAATAAACAACGTGCGGTGCGGCGCGGCGCGACGAGGTGCCGCCATGGTTTTAATTGTTTGCCGACCAATTTTTCGGTCCAACCTAGCCAGCGCCGGTTGGTGCGGTTGTTTACGTCCGCCGGAACGTCCGACGATTGTCTCTTCCGCCATCCGTATTGGAAATTACTTCATCATCATCCTCCTTCTGGCTCCTCGTGCCCTCGTGAGTTGATGGCGTAATGGGCAACGGGGTTGCGAGGTTAGGGGTGGCAATCTTTCAGGGGGCACTCCATAAGTTGAACTCCTCGAGAACTCGTGAGAAGGTGATTTGATTTTATGTTCCATTCTACCATCGTTTGCATCGTCTGCTGATTAGCGACGATCGGTGATGCCTCCTCATTAGCTGATCATTCCAGAACTCGCACACATACACACATACGTGCAATCATTGTGCAATCATTGTTACCAAGTCTGGTCATATATTTGAATAAATGGTGTCACACGCGGATGATACGGGGTACGTAGGTGATTGATCTTTGTAAACTTCCATTTCCTATTAAGCGTTATCGTGATCGTAATGGCAGGGATGGAACTTTCTAGCATCGGCTGACGAGTGACCAGAAGGGAGTGTGCCCTTGTTGACATCGCGAACACGTACGCTTCCGTACGTAAGTGGTCGCAATCCACAACCGGAGAAGGGTCCGAGGGTCCGAGCCCTTTGCGCCAGAATGTCAAGATGTCGTCATTCGCATCATTCGCATTGTATCGCCGATCGCTCTGCAGAATCCAGCGGCTAGAACCTCGAGCCGGGCCGCGCCGATTAGCGCTAGAATCGAATTGAATTAAGCAGCCAGCGACACCCCCACTCCCCATACCTCATCCCTACCTCGGTCGCAGGACCACGAAGCGGTTGTAATGTATTCTAAAATATCCCCAAGCACCCCCTCCACTCTCCAAGTCGTGATCGTGATCGACTGGTGGCTCGCGGATGCTCGCTCGAACCGTGTCACACCGACGCACACACACACACGGCGCACCGGATACACCTGATACACCACCGGCCGTACTGCGTGTGTGTGTGTTCGGAAACATGGTATACTACGGGGCGCGCTGCGGCTCGTTCTCGACAGTAGTGGCCACAGAGTCCCCTCCACCTTCTCCTCATACAAAAAGACTTCAACAGCGCCAGCGACGAACCTCCCTCCACCGTGTGCTGTGGGTTTGTGCTTGTAAGTTTTGTGGTGGGTTTGCCATCGCTACAGGCCCTCGCGCTCTTGCTGCTCTACCGGCTACCGGTCCTCTTCCACCGCATATCCCCTCCGTCTCGCCACGTCTTGCCTCGCCGGTGGTAGCTATCAAAGCGACGCGATGCGCGATTGCGCGACGACAGTGGTGCGGCCCGGCCCGGCCCGGCTTCAACCGTCTCGCTCTAGCGCTGGCTGCCCTTGCCGGTCGTATATAAACGTACCCGTAAAGATTACCACACGTCCAGTCGATTTTTGAAATTCTCACCACCCGCAGTGTCCGACCAACGGCGGCGACGACGACGACGACAACGCCGATCAGCCGAAGCCGTAGCCGGAGCATTTCATTCGCAAAAACGCCTCCCGCTCGCAAACACCTCGAAAGCGATCGAACGATCGAACGCGTCGTTTTTGAAGGGGTTCGTCTCTTTTCATTTCGTGTGTTTTGTGTTTGTTTTTGGGTCAGTGCAGCAGCTCGCGGTGCATCTCGAGGTGCATACGAAAAGTGTGTGTGTGTGGATCTGTTATAGTGGCGCTTCTGCTGTGCTCGTTGTGACATTGTGTGCAATTCGGTTATTGAATTTCCCTCTCCGCCTCTCCTGGGTGTGCTCGAATGGTGGTGCCCAACATTCGGTCGCTAGTAGTGCTGCGCAAGAAGTGTTCTATGCTCGGTAGTGAGACGATCAAGTGATCGAAGCAGCCAGCGCGAAACCGTTACCGTAAGTAACGGCACGAGAGCCACCCGAGATTCGCGAGACATTTCTTGCATCGGAAAGGAAAAGGAAGGAAAGGAAGGTAAGGAACGCACCGGGGGAGTGCACCATTTTTTGTTTTTTTTTTTTTGTGAAATCTGTTCATCGTGCCACCACCGCAGCGCAGAGCATAGAGGAGAGGTTTACGATGTTGATGTTGTTGTTGTTGTTGTTGTTGGTGGCTGTGGCTGTGGCTGTGGCTCCTGCGATGGGGTGAGTCGGTGCACGAATTGCACCGAAAGGCCTGGCCCCAAACGGCGCGCGTGCGGTCGGCATCTACCTGTGTCCACCGAGCCCTGGGTGGCTTTCCAAGGCAAACGGGGTGCTCGCGGTGTTGCTGTTTTCGCGAAACCGAACCTCCACCACCACCATCCGTTCATATTTGATCGATTCGATGGCGTTCTCTCTCTCTCTTCTTCTCTCACTGTTACTGGCTGGCTTGCTTGGATGTATGTTGTCGCGAGCATACGAGAAACGGTGCGCGGCCGGCGCTACGAAAGGGTTTTTGGTTGTGAAACCCGAAAGCAACTTCCACGCCTCGACCTGCTGCTGTTGCTGCTGTTGCTGATGATGATGATGATGATGAGGGGTTTCTTTCTTTCTCTCTCTTTCTCTCTCTTTCTCTCTCTCTATCTCTGTCTCTGTTTGATGCTGCGTTTTCGGCCGGTCTGTGCACCGGATCGGTGCGGTGGAGGCGCGCGGTCGCTCGTGTTTGGGAATGTGTTTGTGTGTGTGTGTGTGTCGCATCGTATCGATTGCTCGTAAATCTGCAATTGACTGTGATTGCATCACTCGAGGCAAGACCGCAAAGAGACTGCACCACCAGCACCTCGATCTGCATGCTTCTCAAGAACACACACACACACTCGCACACATCGACACCTCGCGTCGCGCTCGAGTTGATCGCGCCGAGATCAACGGCCTTTACTTCCCTCGATGATGACGGATGATGAAGATGATTAGATTGCTTATCGCGCGGCTTGAGAAGCGTTGCGTGCGTTAAAAATCAACAAACGGCAAAGGTCGCACCGTGAGCTGGGCCCAATGATAGTGTCCACATCACTTTCGCGCGCGCGCGCGCTCTCGGTCGCGGTCGCATGTTTTGCGCAACATCCCTCCCCTTCGGTCGGCCCGATTGCTGCAGAAACACTTGGCGCTGTCGCGCGCTCGAATCGAGGCTCTACTAGGGCTTCACTGTCTCTCTCTTTCTCTTTCTCTCTCTTCTCCTCCTCCCGTCCCCATGTGCAGAAGATCCCACGATTCCCGTCCAAAAAATTCAAGATCATCACCATCGCCGAATCGCGTTCGGCTTCAAGGTCAACCGCGTTATCGGCATCCGGTTCGGGGAGCGGAGTGAGCTCCCGAAAACGAGGGGAGGAGAGGCGATTTGGTGTGTCACCAACCTCCCCTTTCCAATGTCCAAGGCCATGTCGACGGCAGGACAGGGACTAGCCTGTCACGGGCACGGGCTCATTTTCGGGGATTTCGGACAGTTTGCGAGCCACGAAAATGCAGATCGGCGACGACGACAACGATAGGGACGAGGCCAGCGTGAAAAGGGGATGAAGGGGAGGGGCATGCGGCGTTTGCGGAACAAAATGCAAAAAAAGGAAT
This sequence comes from Anopheles darlingi, assembly GCF_943734745.1. Classification (NCBI taxonomy): domain Eukaryota; kingdom Metazoa; phylum Arthropoda; class Insecta; order Diptera; family Culicidae; genus Anopheles; species Anopheles darlingi. The sequence goes on along the minus strand of NC_064874.1, from coordinate 13,230,207 downwards.
GACATTAACACCCAGCCTCAACAAGACTTTCGGCCAGGGGATGCTGGCAGCGTTGGTGGTGATTGTTGTGGCTGCAGCAACCCAAAAGCCTCAGCTGGCTGGCTGGCTGGCTAGCTGGCTGGCTCAGCTACTACCAGGGGGGCGCCATACCGGGGGGAGGCGACTCAAACCGGTTGCAAAGCCGGCCCGATTCGGGGTGCGCAGACCTCTCTAGGTCTTTTGCCACTTTTGGAAAGGTCCAGTCAACGAGTCAGCCATCTTTTGATCAGCCTCCTTCTTCACCGGTTCGGTGGCGCTAAAGCGAGAGAAGCTCATCTGCTCTCTGCACTCTGCTACCTGGAGGCCCAGAGGCCTAGAGGGGCGGCATCGATTGCACATCCAGTGTGGTTTGGAATTGGCCAACGTATCGTATGGTGAATCTCGGTGTTGCTGCGACAGAACTTGTCGTCGTCGTCATCGATAGTTGCCTCGGCTGACATTCTCGGCTCATGAAGCCCTAGATACCGTGGGTGCCGAGGTGTTCAGAAGAAGGCCCGGGTGTTCTGCCAGATGCTGTTTCATCACGAAAACCGCCGCATCACCGCACACCACACCGTCCAACCGTAATAGGTACCACGCCGTCACGCCACGCAGTGCACTGGTAATCCTTGAAACCGTCAGCATCGCTGCTGCCACATCCGCCAAATACCACATTCTGTGTGCTCTGGCATCAGCAGCAGTGGTGGTGGTCGCGAGCATCTAAATCTTCCTCTCGTTAGCGATGGTGTGAGGCAAGTCCTGTCGAAGCCTCTAGACCTGTCTCGATCGGAACGGTGTCTCATCGGTTGCGACGCAGGCACGACTCTATTTGGATGTCGGTTCGATGTCTTCTATGGTTTGGGGAAGAAAAGAAGGAGAGTAGTGCGATGCTCTGGCGCACGATCGTTAGTCAGAGCTGACGCTAACGTTAACCACCGGTTGTGCCAACGGTTCATTGATGCCATTGCTGGTGCTGCCAAATGCCAATGTGGCCTTCATTTAGTTGTTCTAAGCACAGAGAACTCTGCACGGAACGAGTCTATACCGGGGTTGCTATTCTCGAGAAGTACGCGAAAGTACGCTCGTGAAAGGCCGCCAGCCGCCCACTAATGCAACTCGATTAGCTGCTCGATTGATAAGCATCAAAGCAAAAAAGGGAGCCGAGCCGGCGCGAGCGAGCACTTTTGGTATGACCCTCAAGTGCCAGAAGTAAGTAATTGGCTTCTCGTTGCTGCTGCTGCTGGTGCTGCACCGTTCTTGTGCACCAATTATCGGTCACTTTCCGCGGCTGCAACGCTGATTTGCAAACTTGCGGATGATGATTCCTTCTTGTGAGAAAGGGAAACCTGAAAGCGCAAGCGCATGATTCTAGGAGCGAGCGAGCGAGTGATCGAGCAACGCCAACACGCCACGATCGGTGGAGTCCGGACCGCACAATTACCACAATTAGGAGTAGCAAAAGGCGGTACCGGTGGCCACTAACCGGTGACTGGTACCAGAACCGGCACCAAAGCATAGGAGAGAGGAGAAGGAAGAAGGGGGGGGGGGGGCTTCATTAGCTAATAAGCGGCCTTCTAATGACTGACCTCCTCCACGTGGTAAGAAGGTTGTGCAGAACGCATGGGCCGGGCACGGCGCTGGCGGCGGTGGCAAACACATCAACATCAACCTTCCTAACCCTTTGTCCGCCATTGACCCCTATTGAAGACCCCGGTTGACATCGGCCCCCCGTCACCTGCCCCCGAGGAACACAATTAGTTGCTACTTTGGTTGGTTCGCTAATTACTGTGGCAGCGCAGGTGATTTGTTGCATGCACCCGACCACCCTCCCACCCACCCGTTGTCTCAGTCGAATCACCTCTCTCTCCCGTTCTCTCTTTCGTGCAACGAATGCAATCGTCGAACAGGTCAGTTTGTAATCTTTCTTTGTTTCAGACAGACAACGCGATCAAAATGGGTCCCAATTCCAATGGCACGTCGTGGATGCTGATGATGATGATGATGATGATGACGACAGTGGTGGTAATGGTGACAGCCCAGACGAGCCCGGCTGCTGTTGATCTGCGTAAGTTCAGAAAACCATCCCCTATATAGAGGTTTACCGGACGTCACGCGGTTCTGACGTCTCTATTTCGGTCCCTTTCGTACAGCCGAATACCTGCACGTCTGCCACCGTGAGGATCCCAAGCTGACCGAGTGCATGAAGGAGTCGATCGAGACGCTACGACCGTACCTGGCACGGGGTATTCCCGAGCTCGACATACCCTCGATCGATCCGATCAATCTGGGCGATCTGATCGTGGCGGAGAGCGTCCCCGGGCAGGGTGTCAGCATTTCGGCCAAGGACATCAAGGCGTACGGACCGTCCAACTTTAAGCTGAAGAAGCTAACGTAAGTAGCCGCCGGTCGTGCGGCGCTTAGCTGGTATCAGGATTGAGGGGGAAGATTTAACTGTTCCCCTTGTCCCCTTCTGGCCGACAGTGTCGTCGAGTACGGTAAGATCTACTCGTTCGAGCTGGAGCTACCGCACCTGTACGTCGAGGGACGGTACGTGGTCGATGGAAGGATTCTGCTGCTGCCGGTGAAGGGATCCGGCAAGTTCACTGGAAACTTTAGTAAGTAACGGAGAACACTCCTTCGGTAGCAGAGATGAAAAGTGACGTTTAATACTCCGTTCGTTACAGCCCAGGGTATCGGCAGTGTGCGCATCAAGGGTGACCGCAAGCGCATCAATGGGCGGGATCATCTGTCGCTGGCGAAGCTCGACATTAAGATCCGGGTATCGGATGGGCGTATCAAGCTGGAGAACCTGTTCGGTGGTGATCGCGTGCTGGGCGAAATCATCAACGAGACGATCAACCAAAACTTCAATCTGCTGAGTACCGAGCTGATCCCGCTGATCGAGAAGGCGTTGCAGAGGATATTCAAGCGGACTGGCAACAAAATTCTCGAGCGTTTCCCCGAGGAAGTTCTGTTTCCCTAGGGTTGCTTTGTTTGTGAGAGAAGAAGAAGAAAAAGCAGAAGAAGAAGAAAGGAGGGAATGGGCCTCTTGCAATATGTGATTAGCGTGGCGCTTTAATGGAGGGGGGATAATCCGTTGTCGATGTATATGTATTTCGTCTTGACGTGTCACTCTACTGTTTTTGGTCTGCACTTGCCAGTCTGCTTTTTTCGGACATTTATTTTCGGACGATCCACTGCACAAACACACACACCAGAGCGCGCGCCAACTGTTACAACCAGAGGAAAAAGGGAGCAGGGGCTTAGGGAATCGCAAATTGAAGCAGCAAATTGGATATCGGGGGAAGGAAGGAAAGAAGAAGTGTATATACTATGTTTAGTCCGAAAGGTCCTGCTGCCGAAAGGACCGCCTGACTTGAAGGCAGAACACGAATAAAATAAACCCAGAACCACCGTTTTAAATTACTCCGTGCGCTTGCTTGGTGCGTTACTTAATGATGACAATAACGCGTTTGACTCCTAAAACGAGGTAAAAAATGGTATAATGGGTTTTGGGGATCTTGCTGCAGCTCCTCCTCCTCCTCCCCATCCCCTGGGATGGCCAGGCATCCCAGGTGAAGACAACGGAAGTAAAGCTCTGCCAACATCTCTAAAGAACATTGAATTATATGGTTATTCCAAAAAGGCTTGTTTTTGACGATTTTTAGTGCAGAAACATTATTTAGATAGGTAAAATTTGGAAAAAACAGTTAAATTTGAAAAAAAACGAGTGAGAGAGAAAAAAGAGTTTGCGGAATCGGTTTGAAAGCTGCGCGGTAAGCTTTGTGATAAAGCTCAGGTTGGTGAATTCTGTGGTGAGATTGGAAAAGTCACGTCAATAAATTAGTTTGTTGTCAATAAATTGAACGAGTGGACAAGTGCGTTATTATTCACATTTTTTAACATTTTTTAGTGTAAGCGTATCCTTTCGAGAGTATTGTGTAAAATTTTTGGATCTATAGAAGCAAAACTGACAACGATATTGCTTTTTGAAGCGGATTTCATAAATTCTACTGGACTTATCGATTACATTCCGGGGTTTAACACATTCCGGGACCGGGTTTTTACATTCATACATGAAGTAGAAAGGCGTATGCTAATATGGATCTATGATTTTGAAGATATTTTGCTTAATTTTATACGCAAAGTCAAACGCAAGCCAAAGTAAGAATAAATTAAATCTCACGATGAGTAGGAATGAGCGTACCATTGAGCAAAATGTGCATCCAAAAATGAAGATCCTGTCATCAGCTTTCAGTCTACTGCTGCTGCTGCTGCTGCTGCTGCTGAATGAATGGAGCAGCATCGCGCGTGGGTTCCATAAAATTATGCAACAACCTCACCTGTACTAGCGGCTAACGGGGTGGTGTAGCTGGTTATCAACCGTCCGGTCAACACGTTTCGTAAGCACTTATCGTCATTATCGGTGCAGCTCAGCACCTTCTTCTCCATCTCCTCCTTCACGGACAGACGCCACACCAGAGGAGACGCCACTACTGGCTTCCCCAGCTTCCCACCTGCCGAAAGCCTAGAGAAAGTCCACCCTCCCTTGGCGTGGCATCCAGTCCATCAAAAGTGCAGTCCTTCAATGCTCCACACTTGCCGCTCCCGTAGCGGTAACATTTAACCCCTCCTCCTGGGTGCGGCCAATGGCACTTTGATGAAGATGTTCGAATGTAAATAAACAATCGTTTCTCCGGTCCGGCCGAATCAAGGCGAGCAGGAAGCAAAGGCTTCCTTCTTCCTCCTTTCCCCCCCCGCTAGACCCCGGACGAGAGCGAAGCTGTGCGTGTGGGTTGATGGTTGCGTGCACCTCAAAGAGGAACACACTAAAGGTTTTTAATTTTCGGCCAACTGTCTGCCTTGACGTCCAAAGCCGCGAAGCCTCTGTTTAGACGCTAGACGGCCTGAAGGGGGGGCGGCAAGGAAACAAATGATTATTATGTGCATTGCACAACCCCCCACCCCACCGGTGTGTGGAGTGGCCTACGTAGAGCACCTTCACTCCTTCTCCTACTGGCGGTGGCGGTGACCGGTGTCTTGTCTAATTATGGCGTCTGGCTCCACACGCTATCGATGTAATGGGGTTTGCAGGATGGCCGTCTAGTACCGTAGTGTGAAATGGGGGTTAGTGGTGTGCCTATGTTTAGGATGTTTCTAGAAAACACATAAATCTCGTTTCATATAAAAAGTACACACACAGACACACGCACACAAATTGCGGTCACCGGTGCGGTCACCGCAGTTCTCAACCGTCGTCGACAGCGTTGCGATGTAACGCGATGACGTTTACGATGTTTGAAGTGTTTCGAGAAATGTTATCCCTTAACCGCATATTAATCTTGCTTCAAATCGAGATGACCCAAGTGATAATACTCCGGGTGCAAAGATTACGAGCAAGCACGATAAGAAAAACAAACAGCTCGATGATGCAACAGCCCAAGATCCCCGTGCAAAAGCTGCACGATCGAAAGGAAGTATGCGTCGTCGTCGCCGTTGCCGTCGGCCTTACATTCCATCGGCAGCCGGTGGCCACAAAAACAGAAAAGCAAAAAAAAACATCAGTCAAGCTAAGGACTACAGCCAAGGTTTCGCTCTCGTGTTGCTCTCGTACCGCACCAATCCCCAAGAGATCCCGTTGGAATCCACTTTTACCATCCACTGGGAATTCACTTTCCCGTTGGCCGTTTACCTTCGCCGCACCCTGCCTCTCTCTCGCGCGCTGGCCGCCCCAGAAGCCAGAAGGCCAGAGGAAGTCCGAGGTGAGTGCGATCCCCGCACGAAAAGGATAAAGTATCATGGGCATCATGAAGGTTGGAAGGGGGAGGCCGTACATCGGAATCTGCACGGTATCGTTACGTTGGCGCACGCTTCGCGCCCACTTCGCCGTCCCCGTCAGTCTCCTTCCTTTCTACCGTTACTTCCAATACGCGCCACGGCATGGCATCCCGGCATGATCGCCCCCCACACACACACACACGCCATGCGCATGCCTGCCTCACGTCTGCACGGCCCAAAGAGTTCACTTTCATTCCACTGCCAACTGCTGCCCGTGGTGGACGCTCGTCCTGATCGCTTCGATCGGTCACTACCTCACACCTCGTCGCTCATTTTCTTTCAACAGACGACAGAAACGGCGACTCGCGGTAACGTTCCGTTTATCCGTGACATCTCAGACAGGACTCGAACGTTCTAGCTTCGCTTTCGTGCGCGTGTGCGTGTGTGTGTGCGAGATTTCGCAAACAAATCTGCAATCCGGCTCCGATCTCCGATCCAACGACACGTCACGAAGTGTACGATCGACTGTCGCAACACCAGAATCACCAGCAGTGCAACAGTGGTGGTGGTGGTGGTGGTGGAGGTGGTGAAGGTGGTGGAGGTACACCAGCGCAGCTAGTTCCGACCGACGGTGTGTTTCAGCGGAAAAATTGGTCCCACCAGAAAACCGGGTGTCACCATCGAAGCTCGGTGCTGGTGGTGGTGGTGGTGGTGGTAGTAGTTTGGTGGATCAGGATTGGATTTGAAGCCAGGTTTTGAGTGAAACCGGACCGTGCGGTACGCCGACCGTGCCCGAGTCAAAAAGAACCTGCAGCGATCCCCGCGACTGCAGTCCGTACAGTGACAGCGTACCGTCGACGTGTGCAGCACCAGCAGTTGCAGTTTAGTGTATTCGATCCGCAAGTACCCCAAACGGTAATGGAGCACTGCGCTGGTAATGGAGGAACCGAGCAAGGTTCTGACCGAGGACGCCCGGTTTGTGTGCAAAGGGCCACACGGGTGGTGGTGACACGGTTTCGCTCCAACAACAGCAGCGGCAGCAGCGGCACCACGGCAACGATGTTCGGAACGCTCGGTATCGCCACGGTCCTGCTGGCGGCGGTCCTTCACCTGACGGTGGCCAAAGAGATCGCGATCCGCAACCGAGATGTGCCGCAGTACAAAGAGAGACGTAAGTGAACGCGAAGCGAGGTTGGACTGCACTCCACGTTTGGACCATTCTAACGATCTGTGGGGCGAGGATCGAACGGAACGGAATAGGAACGTCGCAGCATATAGCGAGAAGCAATTCAGTTCCTAAAGAACGAAATGCCATCAGCTTACAAATGGCTGCTGCTAATGGATTGCAACATCCGCTGGTGGTCCTGGTTGACAAACTACCAACGAAAAGCCTACTTTGTTTTGACAACTCGCAGCCTACTGGGATCAACTTGGCATACAAATGATCGATAATCCGGTTCCGAAATCAGAATGCAGACGACCTGAGCATCCCGAAATCCATTACGCCAAGCGGCATACACGCGTTAGGTGTGCGCGCGTCGCGACACCAGCAGATACGCCAGCTGGTGGTTGATTACGCCTTCTCCTTCGTTTCGCTTTAAATTCGCTTCTCGTCCCTCTCGGTGCGCGCACTGGCACACCAGCAGGGTGGCATTATGCAAGACGCATCGTCGAGAAGGGAGAGGGTGGTCATAACCGCCTGCCGGAGCCTAGTGGGCATCATCGGTGGCGCGTTCGTGACGCGGAACGTCGTCGGTGTAAAGCGGCGATAATCGCGCAAAAACCACGCCACGGCACGCTGCCCCCAGGGCGCCGGAGCCGGGGCCCGGCTATATCGATGGCTACCACCTACCACCGCAGATTCGCTTTCCGCCCTGATGATCGGCACTTTTACGGTCTCGCACCGCGTCTTTTAGCTCTCTCTCTCTCTTCGCCTCGGATCGTTATCGACCGTGCCGCCTCGTACGGTGATCGTTGGCGTTGGTTTTGGAAGTGATTGCGTAGCGAGCGCCACGAGCACCGTGGCCATTTATCGGTCAGTAAGTCGCCATCTCTCGGTGCCGGATGAAAAGGGCGCTGGAGAAAGTGTTCGAAGCGAAAGGAGGAAATGGCAGACGGGAAAGGGGTCGTCGTCGTCGTGGCTTTTTTGACGTAATAAGCGTCCCGTTCCGCGCATTTTGAACTTCAAACCAATGCTCCGATGCTGTGCCAGGCAGCTGCTCCGACTGCGGCTGACACACATTGCCATTGGCATGGCCGTGGATCTTCTCGATTACTTAATCCATTTCCTTGCCGCTTGCTCAAGGGTTAACTCTTCCCTTTCTCTTCTTCTTCTTGCAGCGGAATGGCTGCGACAGTGCCGCCGAGCGAACCCGAACGAGGACGATTGCTTCAAGAAGATGTTCGAGGGCACCTTCCCTTATATTGCCAAAGGTAAGGCACGCGTTGTGCGTCCTCCTAGAGTGAGCGCCAAGTGATCGAATGCTCCTTATTCCAACCTTCCAGGTATTCCTGAGATCGGCGTACAACCGTTTGATCCGCTGCGGATCGAATCGATCCAGGTGTCGCGCGGTTCCGGCGGTCTAACGCTGAGTGGTGGCTTCAAGAAGCTTAGCATCAAGGGTCCCTCGAATACGACGGTGCGTCGGGCGTCGCTGGACTTTGGCAAGAAGGTGCTGGCGTTCGATCTGGAGATACCGAAGCTGCGGATCGATGCGGTGTACAATCTGAAGGGGAACGTTCTGCTGTTGCCGCTCGTCGGGGATGGTGACGTGACGATGACGTTGAAGAACGTCAAGACGGCGGTCGTGACCAAGTTTGCCGTCCGGCCACTACCCGAGGTACGCTCCTAGGCGCGCCCTGTACTCGCACACACCTCATCATCATCTTTCTTTATCTATCTCGCACACACCCATCAGGATGCCATCTTTATCGAGGAGATGAAAGTGACCTTCCTTGTCGGTGGTATGCGCATACATCTGGACAACCTGTTCCAAGGGAATCAAGTGCTGGGTGCGTCGCTCAACCTGTTCCTGAACCAGAACGCCGCCGAAGTGATCGCCGAGCTGCGATCGGATCTCGAGTATGGGCTGGCCGATATCTTTACCGGGCTGTGGAACGAGCTGTTTAACAAACTCCCGCTGAAGCTGTGGCTGTCTTAGGGCGCTGCAGATCGTTATCAGCTGGTACAATTCATATCACTGATCGGGCGCGAATGCGAGAAGGGAGGAAGGTCATGCGCGCATTGTAAATAGTAACGTTTAAGCGAGCTTCCCTCTCTCCCTACTTTGGACCCACCATTGTACGCGAACTCATAGCGTAGCTTAAACATCTATTTTTCCGGTGGAGGAGGAGGAGGAGGAGGAGGAGGAGGAGGAGGAGGAGGAGGAGGAGGAGGAGGAGGAGGAGGAGGAAGCGTAGTTAAGATTCGAAACATAGCGATGATAAGGGACGATACCACGACCTTAGGATTAATCGGCTGTACATAATAAGGATGAAGAAATAAATTAGCTTCGGAAAATGATGGCTACTTGTCGTTTTTTTATATCAATTATTTTTACTTTCTTTTCTGTACGATGAGTATTGCGTAAACGTTATGAACTATTTGAGTATGTTCCGTGAATCTGGAAACTTTATAGGATTTCAAAAGGCAACGTTTTTAGGGTCGGTTTCCGTCGTCGCATTTAGTCGAATCAAGTTGGCAGTCCGACAATGACATAAAACAAAAGATTTGCGCTAGGGTGCTAGCAGCCAACCGGTCATACTTTAGTCTGCGGTAGCTAATCCACTCGAGAAATCTGTCGAGAAGGACGAAGCTGAGACTGAGATACGACCAGGCATCCCAGGTGAAGACAACTAAAGGAGGTAATGGATTAGCAATGGAGAACCGTCTAATGGGGTTTTTGTTTCATATAAGTTAATAAGCAATCCCAAGTGCTATACGCACCAAAAAGGCTTATTTTTGACGATTCTTAGTGCAGAAACTATTCAACTTATTTTTTTCAAGTGAATGTCATATTAAGCTACAACTTTTCAAGAATATTTGGTACTTTTTGCGATGCCACGTGCTGGGTCGTTAAAAAAAACGGTAAAATTTGAAAAAACCCGAAGCTGCTTCGGGTCGGGTGATTTCTTCGTCGTTTATATCATTACGGTTTAAGGAGTCGGCACATGCGGTTTTCGTTTTTTGCATCTTACGACTCCTGGAACCGTTTATACGCGGCCTAACATTTCAAAATTTAGCGGTTAAATAACCGGTGGAATGAACAAGAACCTTAAACAAGAGATTAAATCAATTTATGGTGCGAAAAACTACCCAAATATTATCTTTCGACATTGAAAATGTACTGGCATCTCCCTCCCCTCTTCCGTAGCTGCAGCAAGATCCCCGAAAAGGCTCAGGAAGAACGAAAAAGGATTCTACACCCTTTATTTTCGACATACTTTGGTCATCGTCGAAGGAACAGAGGCAAGACCGCGCATCCTGGATGGATAGGGACAGCTTTTAGTATAAAAAGAGCACCGAATTCGGGATACAGTCAGACGGAGATCGACCGGGGGATCTCCTCGAGCTACAGTCGGATGACGACACTAAGGATTGACCACCAGCAGACTCCGGTAAAACCCCTTTAGGAATAAACGCCACGATGATCCTGGATAAAATCGTCAAATGATATCGCGAATCTAACTGCGAATATGTTATTCACCAACAATTCACTCCTCATCCTCCTTCGCTGATCGCTCCCCCTCGCCCAAAACCGTTTGTTTACCCCGGTTCTGATGAGAACGGACGGCGCGTCCGACCTACGTAATCGAACAACCGACTGTGACGACTGGCGGTGCTGCGGTGCCGGCTGATCGTCATCAGCAATGTTGCCTCGGCCACGCCAACTTGAAGGACAACGGAGCCGTACACGGAGATGGTCGTTTCCCGTTGCGGTCAGCACTTTAGTAAGGCCGAAGCGGGCGTGGTGTCACCCCTCCGAAGTGGCCAGCGTACGTACGTACAAGCGACGCGCACCAAAGCACTCGACTCTTGAGAGGTTGAAGGGGGTAGGGGGTGGTGGGGGTGCTGGGGGTTGGCTTGTTTGTCAGCAAGTGCTTCGTATCGAGCTCGCGCCACCGCCACCACGAAACCAAACATTTGCCTTTGACCGGTCAGCCAGATTTTTGCCTAAACAAATCCAACGTGTGCGAGGTCTGGACAAGCTGTTAATGACCAGCGACGTAATACCACCCGTACCGTCATATCATTTCATTTCATTCATATGATTATAAAAGCTGCGCCAAATCGCGATAATTTTGTCTGCGAATTCCTCTTCTGATGCGCAACGTAGTGAACGCAACAGTAAAGTAGCTGCTGCAGTAGGCGTTGTCTAGTAACTAATATTCTACGAGAATATTGTGTGCGCACGTCGGCACTCAAGGCCAACTAGGAGGCCTCCATCATTGGAGGCTTCGCTGGACATCCATCAAAAAGATAAATGTCGGCTGAATACCACACACACACACAGAACTACAGGTACGAGAGCCTGTTCGTGCCAAGTCGCTTAACATTGAACTTTATCGATCAGCGTTTGGCATATGCACAATCAGAAAACCATCATTACGGCGCGCTGGCCATCATCACGCTCGATGTCTCTACTCGCTCCGGGGAGGTGGCTCACGGGTCAGAACACTGGGAACCCATTAACACCGAAGGTTACGTTCTGCTCGAGTACACTCCGGTACTCTGCCTCGGACCCTCCCGAGAAAGGGGGATCGAAAACCGCAACAAAAAAAAACCGCTCGCCAGGTGCATTAGCTAGATTGTATTGAAGCGTGGCCAACATCCCGTTCTCGAGCAACAGCACCGCCGTGACCGACGAGAGCGTTTATGTAAGCTGCCTTGCATATTACAATAAAAACATAAACCTTAACTTTCGTGACGTTTCGGAACGGCTCCAGGGTCGCCACGGCACGGACGCTCCATGCCTGTAAAGTAGATCAAACAGATCAAGGCAGAAAAGCGCGCCTGTCATCTGTTGTAAATCCGATCCGGCCTGGCCGATTGTGTATGCTAAGCGGTGAATGCAAGAAAAAAGTGTAACGCCTTGCAATCAGAACGCAACTCCTCGTTGACCATTGTCACGCTCAGAGCGAGGTTGCTTGTTAATCAATCGCGAAAGCGATCGTGCCACAGGTCAGCACGCCCGCGAAATGCTACGCTTCAGCGCCGGATGCCGGATGCACACGGACCTTTGGATCAATGGTTGGCCTTCGCGGTCGCGCGATCAGGATTTAGATGTTGCTCTTCTGCTTCTGGCAGCTGGCACGGTGTCAACCGGGGCTGCCGGAAGATGCTGGCGCGCCGATGCTCCTGCGCTGAGCTGCAACACGGAAGTCACGGAACTGTGTGACACACACACATGCACGCACGCACGCACGCGAATCGATTATGATTCCCATAATAAAAGAGTGGATTCTAAACCCGATCCTTCGTCACGACACGGTGCGGCGTCCGGCGTTTACATAATTCAAATGAGGCCAGTTGGCATTGGAACCTCCCTCCGCTCCTCCTCCTCCTTCTTCTCCTCCACCGGTTGCCTAATGGATGTGTTGTGTTGCAGGCAGCAGTACAGCAACGGCGCGGTAATAGGTTGAGGTAGTCTAAAATGACAAAAAGCATTACCCATTGTTGTTGTGCCGTTTTTCGATTGCTCTACCTATCAACAGCTGCCCTGCCCCAATTATTACTTAAAACCGGCCTCGCTGGTTGAGGGCTTTGATGGCTGATGAGCCTAGCTACCGCGTACCGGACCGCAGAGAGAGAGAGAGAGAGAGAGAGAGCTGGACATTCCGCGCCTTCGCCACAGCACTGCGCACAGTGATTCAGCTGGTAGCTGACACAACCTTCAATGCCACGCGCTGCCCTACGTCACGCTAGCCTTCACACCTTTATCATCAACCTGAATCAGCGCCACGGGCGCCATGGAATGCGTGCCTGATGAAAGAAAGAAAATTGTGTTAAAGGGCGGCTAGAGAGGGCGCGGTGGCAACACTTTCATCAGTGTGATCACGAACCGGGACGACCTTAGAATCAAAGTGTCTCGCTATTAGGCTTAGATTCGACTGTGGCGCCTGATCAGACGACGACTAAAACGACGACGACGAAGACGATGGTCATGGGACAATGGCAAGGGCATAGCATATCGAGACGATGTTTGGAGATTTTTTGTTGTACCTCCAAACACCTTCGGGTCACCCTCCCCTACGAACCAAACTTTGCCAATCAATAAGAGGGGTGACCGGGTGAATGTCATCGTGCCGATGGCCTTCTTCGGAGACGCCCATACCGCTGCTGCTGCTGCTGCTGCTGCTGCCGCTGCTGATATGTTCTTGTTTCAAGGTCCTCGGATACACCTCGGACCAGTTCGGACCATGTCTGATGAAGGAGGTCTGGCTAATGTGCAGATTAACTTCCGATATCTGCCCGTAAAAGGGGGAAGAAAGCCTCAAGAGAAGGAAGAAAACCTTTTCTTCTACCAATATCCAAATGATAGTAGCATGGCCACTGAAAGCCAACCTCGAACCTCAGCGAATCAGCAACTAACAATGCAGAAAAAAACATTCACACAAATCAAACAGCAGAGCAGATCGAGCAGAAGAGTGTTAGCGGAGGTTAATTTAAAGCTGCTTAACCTCTGCGTGTTTGGTGAGGTAGTGTGCGAGGAAAACGAATTAATATGCGCTACTCGCGGTCTGCTAATGCCATTTCGTGACCAAATTTGGTTAGTTCCCTCCCAAAAAGGCGTCCAAACAGCAAACAATATGTTTGCCTTTCCTTCATGCTTATCTCATTCCGCACTTCTTAACACTTTCCTTGACTTCAATAGATAGCTTCAAGTTCGTATTCATTTTACAAGCATAGCTGGTCAGATTTGCCGGATGCTTTAAATCAGTGATGGATGCTGTTAGAGTAGTTTTCATCTTAGGAGAACCTTCTTAAGGTGAACATCATCAAACGGACCGCGAATTGTTCACCTAAGGCTGTTGTTGTATGACAAGTTTGTGAAATATTTGTTAAAGTCAGCTATGTGCAGCTAGTAAACTACAACTGAACAACGGGTAAATATTAAGTGAAAACAAACGAGAATCACATTACCATAAATGTTCGAAGATGGGATTCAAGGTACCATAAAAGAACTCACAAAAGAGATTTGCTTATCTGGCTTGGTATTCTCGGCACACAAACACATACAAAACACAACAGTCAAAAATTGCGTAGGAATTTACCAGTTTATTAATTCGAAGATGAATTCTAATCGGTGCTGATGGTGATGCTGCTGACGCCACTACCAACTCTGGGGCCTCGCGGCATGCGAAAGAATGCATAAATTAAAAGTAGATCGATAAAGCGCTAGCGATAAAAACGATTCTCGTGCCCTCGTGCCCTTGTGTCTCTCCCTATGGGTCCGCAGTTAGAGCTGCTGTGGCCTGTTAACAACGAAATCTGATGGACTCCGTTCGCTCTATTTTGTTGGCGTCATTCCGCTCTGTTTAACCAAACGTATGACACTCGGCTTGAGGTTGATCTGATAACGTCGAATGCCCTTCAATCGCCACTAACAACCAACATACGCCCTCAATGCGTGATCATGTTTTGTATAATCCCATCCAACCGACTCCGAGTACTACTTAAAACAGTTTTTCAAGGTTCTAACAAATTGGTTGAGGGTTCGCTTGAAATGCTACTATGCAGCGAAGTGGTGCAGAAGGTGATGGGCATTCACTTTTGCTACCTACACTACCAGCTGCATGATCTTTAGCCTACTTTATTGGATTTCCTTTTCTTCCAAGGCAAACAGGCGAATCGCTTGCTCTTCACCATTCATTTTCCACCATTCCCGACCGGTGGTTGAAACGTACGGGATACGGAAACGAACATTCCCGTTCTGACTGTTCCCTATGGCCTTGCACACATTGGCCGCGGTTACTGCACTTTCAACCTCTGGCCTAGCTCTAGCCTAGCTACAAAACAGGATGCCAATTCGATGTCGCGCTCCTTCCTTCAGTGCTGTGCCGAAATGGTGGGAGTGCGCACCGAAACTGGCCACTGGCAATGAACCGGAACGTGACAATACCGATAGCCGATCCGAAATGGTGCCAAGTGTAAACAACGCGCTCGCACGAGAAGGACATTATCGATGACAGTAATTAGTTATTCGGCGGACGTGTTACCATAATGGCAACCGAACATGATCATCGTGTCAGGTTCTCCGTACGCTCCGTACTTTCCGATACCCAAACCGGGACAATGTTTATCCGCGCAAATCCACGTAAACAATCGAAACGCACCGGGCGAACACCACCGGAGTCCTTGACGTTCAATGGTAGCTCGGGATTGGAAAGATCCT
This sequence comes from Anopheles darlingi, assembly GCF_943734745.1. NCBI lineage: Eukaryota > Metazoa > Arthropoda > Insecta > Diptera > Culicidae > Anopheles > Anopheles darlingi. Next base: position 13,215,016 of record NC_064874.1, on the reverse strand, counting down.
TCGACCGAGAAGAGGCATCAGATTTTTGGCGTCTCTCACCGCTGCATACATTCGCTCATCGGCTCATCTTAAAAATAGAATACAATCCCTTCTGCGCCCGCCGCAACGCATTTCGATATAATCCGGTAGGCCACGGACACTCGCTCTGGAACATTCTGATGGCATACGATTATGGTTTCAGAGACGTTTCCCCCCCAAATCGTATCGTGTCTCGATTGTCTCATCCCCCGCGAAGAGATATTTAAATCCCTCTCCGCCATTAGGCGTTACAGGAAGCCTTAAGCGTCGGTCGGTGCTGTGCGTCAGGCCGGGGCCAGAAAAACGGGTTTTCCCTTGGGCACCCGGACCAATGCATAACCGGTAAGAACGATCGCACGGCACGGGCACAGAATTTTGTAGCGATAGTGGCGACGGCAACGAACCGGCTAACAAACCGGCGTCCTCCTCGTCGTCGCCGTCGCCGTCGTCGTCTGCCTACGCAAACGTCCATTAATCGAAGCCCCCCACACTCCCCGAAAAATGTGAATGTTTGGCGACGCAGATTATCACTAGCCGTAGAATCCAGACCGCAAAGTAGAAGCAGAATGTGCGTGTGTGTATGCCACAGGCTATCAATCGTCGAACCGCATTGTTCCGTCCTATTGTTCACTACCGCGATGGTGATCCGTTTCTCGGTGGGAGCTGAAGATCAAAGTGCATCCCTCCCCCCGTCATTTGGGAGAGTGTGCGAAGCATGAGCGTGGCTAGCGATCGAGATCGAGAGTGCACTCGCCAGCGTCGAAACCGAAATAGTGTCCGCTGTGAGAGGCCAGCGGGCTTTTGGCCAGCGCATTTGGTTAGCGAGAGTGGGAGAGTGGGAGAGAGAGAGAGAGAAAGGGTAAGCTACACAGAGAGAAAGAGAGTGGGGGATAGGTGGGGGGTTGCGTTATAAAAACGCAGCGACCGGAATGTGGCGCCTCCATTCGTTGTGCAAAGCTGCTGCGGTGCTGTCGGTGCGTATTTTCCGCTGCTCCTGTGACTGAGTGTGACCGAAGCTACCCCCCTTTTTCCAGTGTGTGTGTGTGTGTGTGTGTGTGTGTGTGTGTGTGTGTGTGTTTATGACAGTGGATGGATTTTTTGGAAGGGTTCGGAAGGGAGGGGAAGAAACGTTTCGAACGTTTCTTTTATTGTGATTTCGGTGATGATAAAGGCCAGCACGCAGACATTAACATTCGTGGCGCCTCGATCGGGTGCTCGACCTTGTGGTTTTATCATTCGAAAGTGTCGAGACGAGCCGAGGTGGTGCTGGTGGAGGTGCAGAAAGGAAAGGAAAGGACAAGACAAAGTGACTAAAAACCTACTTCACATCGAATCCCTTGCCTGTGTGTATGTATGTGAGTGTGTGCATGCAAAACCTTCCTGTTTACTTGTTGCAATGGCAACGGATAACCCAAAATCCGGGAGACTCGCTTGTCGCATACATACGCGACGAACCCCGGCATTTATCCCCGGAGGGCGCACTCTGCAAGCATCAGTCTAGTTGTCTGCCAGCAATCGATTTGGGGTCTGTGTGTACGCGTGTTTGTGTGTGTGTGTCAGTATGCGAAAGTACGCAGCTTCTTTGGGGGGCCGCGAGATCGCAGCAATCGGTGAACACGAAACTGGAAAGGACCGAATAAGAGAAGAAGCAGCAGATGAAGGAGTAAAAGAGAAAAACGAAACCGGCGGTACGGATTACCAGACAGACAGACTGTCAGCCTGCCAGCCAGCTTGCCAGCTAGCTGGCCACCCAAAAAATCGGCCACACACATCACCAGACCGTCGCTGGGAGTGCCATTTACGCCTTGGGGTGTGCCACCCCGATGGCGATGCCGATGTTTATGTCTCGGCTTTGGCTGTGGTTGGTCTCGCTGCTGCTGCTGCCGTTGCTGCCTTATGATGTGTGTTATCCAACGCTGCGTTCCCATTTGGTTGAAAACCGCTCAACACACACGCACACACACGCACCAAAAAGGCACATGCATGGCATGCTTTGTGGTGAATCATAGACTGGCTGGCGATATGCTCCGCTCCTGCGCTTGCTTCGGATTGTGCCCGTCCGTGCAGTCAGCGCATAAGGTGCCTCATGAAACCTCTTTCTCGTTCTACCATCACCCTCCGGTTCATGATCGGGGACCGGCCCCCGTCTCGGAGTGTCGCAATCTCGGAGTGCAAGGTTTGCAGAGAATCGTGTGACATCGGGGGATGCGAAACGCAAAATTGAATAACAGACGAGCAACCGAGCAAAGCGCACCAACGAACTGACCTGCAAGCCAGCGAGCGAGCCAGCCAACCAGCGAGGCAGCCAAGTCAGTGAGCCCGCCAGGGTATTATATAATTCAATTACTACGCTTACCCCGCTCCCACCGGGTGGCTTCTCAATTTCTGAGCGAATGAGCCGAACGAGCGAACCGACCAGGGGCCGAGAGGGGCCAACGCCACTAAAGAAGCTCCAAGACGCGCCAAACGATGGCCACAGAGTGCCACCGGTGGGATGGGACTCGGGTGCGCGTCTCGCGTGGTCTCTACATCACTTTTTCCAGAAGCCAGGAGCGACCACGATGTACGCACGCGGGCGCCATAAGCGTTGTGGTGGCCATTTCTAGTGACTCCATTCCGGAGCAGCAGCAACAGCAGCACAATTTGACAGCTGGCACGCGCTCTCGCCATGACAAACCACGCAGATTCGAGCGACAGGATCGACCAATGCGCGTGTGTCCGTGCTGGTGTACTCTTGTGTATGTGTGCTTGGAGTTTTCCCAACGGTGGCCGGCGTTGTTGTTTTGTTGATCTGCGAGAAGCCGGTTTTTCCTGCTGCTGCTGCTGCTGCTGTGGACAGTCCTCTCTCCCTCCCGTTCGCACCCAAAATGGGAACGAACCTCAGCGATCTGCCAGCGACCAGAACTGGGTCAAACCGAAAGGGGGTCCACCATTCACAGCCGAGGTGAGCGGTGCGGGCGAGCGAGCGAGCGAGGGGCTGAAAAGAGGGAAATTGTTGACCAATAGAGATCGAGCGACTATTAGCCGGTACCTTGACGCCGTTGATGATGACGGTGCTGCTGATGATGATGGTGTGTAATCCAGCCATCACACAGTGTTTGTGGTCGAACACAGTAGCAGCACCAGCGCGGTTGACGTTTTCACTGATTGAGCCAAATGATTGAGGTTATGGTGCACCGTTCCCTCGTTCGCCATTACATCCTTTTTGTCGTAGCACGACCAAGCACAGACCAAGTCCGAGTTCAATCGAACCCATTTCCATTCGCGATCGCCGATTCCTATCCTCACTCTCTGCTCACCGTCGGATGATCATCGGCGACGATTAAGATTCGCGATGAGATTGGCAACTCCGTATTTACGCAAGCGAATAACAAAACTCAATCCAGAACCGAAGGAAGCATGATGGGTGATAAACACGGGATGGTGGTTAGCTGTTAACATTAACATCAAATTGTCGATGGGGCGCGTCATTCTGGCCGCTCGACCCATTAGCACGTATCCGCGCTTCCTTTCGTCGATCGTCGTCGTCGTCGTCGATGATGGTTCGCCCTTTGGGGTCGCACTCCTCGCTCTCTCTCACTCTCTCATGCTCGGTGTTATTACGACATGTTGTGGCTCGATTACTACCACCGAGAGGTGATGCCAGATGCAGGAGGGTGGTTCGAAGCGTTTATAACTTCGCAACGCCGTATGGCGTCATGTGGTCAGCGGCGCTCACGTTCTGGGCACACCCCGGTCCAACTGGCCTTAATGGAGGGTGGTGCTGTGTGTGTGTGTGGGTCATCAGCGTAGCTTCTGGTGGCCAAGTACGGGCTTATCATTACATACCACCTATCAGCGCCAATACCAGGAAGGCCCGGAAGGCCTCGCGAGTCCTACGTCGCGGCGCGTTGCGTTGCGTCGCGCCGCGCCACCAACTGACCGACCATCAAACAAAGGTCTCCGCGCCTTGTCGTAGCTAGCAATTTACTTGGACCGGACCAATGGTCAATCAATCAAGGGGGGGTTCTAGAGGGGGTTGGGGAGAGGGGGTGTCTATAGCCACCTAGTACCACACGAGAACCAACTTGATCGAACAGCAAACCACCGGGAGTCGCCACTCACCACTTCATTAATGATCCTTTGTCTTTGTTCGTGTTTTAGGAAGGCTGTGAACGGTTAAGCAGTGTGCGTGTGTGAAAGTGTGTGTCTCAGTTTAGTGTGTGCCCACGACGTGATATCGAGCAAAACCGGAGACGGCGATACGACGGATTGAAAAACCTTCCGGCGAACACTCCAGGACACTACCACGCGTTACACCGCGTGTCACCGGCCAGAGCGTGATAGTGTGCAGACGCTGGCGTACGCAGTGTAGTGTCCAGTACCAACAATAGCACAGTGCACGTGCGCGCGTGTGTGTGGTTGTGTGTGTCCGTGATCGAATCGAAAAGAATGCAGTCGTTTCAAACGTTCGTCCCTGGGGCGCTGCTGGTCTGCAGCTGCCTCATCCTCCTAGCATCGGCCGCCACAGTCTACGAGCGACGTAAGTAGTAGCGCACCATGCTGCGGTGGTGCGGTGTCTGCATCACGTTTGTGCATCCTTGGGATACGATGGGCGCCGCTAGCACCACCACCATCATCACCACCGAAACGGTGGTTCCTTTGGTGAATTTAAATTTTTAATTTTTTAACACCTTGACCGGCCTCTTGAGTCCTCGCGGTGCTCGCGCGCCCGCTCGCTCGCCTACGCCGGTTTGCCAACTGGTGGTTGCACCAAGGTTAGCCAAACCAATTGACCTGCGGCGCGACGCGGCTTCAAAAACCATGCTGAGAGCCTGGAGCCGTTGCCTCACACCTTTCCGAAGCCAAAGCCACATGCGGTCCGGCCAGCGACACCAGACCAGATCCACGCCGACCTTCAGCGCTTCCTACGATACACGTGCCCACCCCAGAGAGAGGAAAGGGGGTCGGGGGACCGCCGAAAATGTGTTGTTTGAATATTGTCCAATCATGCTGCTGGAGGCTTTCGCTAAAACCGCTTTTTTTCGGGCCTTTTGTTTTGCTTCTGTCATCGTTCAGCGATGTGAAATGTGGCATGGCCAACTATGTGACCGTCGGGGAGTGCATTCGTCGAAATGTCAACCTGGGAGCTGCTGGTGGGTTCGCCACCTGCTAGCCACACCCTCGTCCCGTTCAATCCTTGTCCAAAAAAAAAAAGAGCAAACGAAGGAAGCGCCTCGCGCACGGTCTTTGCGGTTACGCTCGGTCGCATCCTCGGTCGCAGTGAGGCAATCGGTCCGCACAGTTGGCACCGTTTTTGCGCATTTGCTGCGTGCCACCGGCCTTTTCCGCACTCTTCCTGACCCTTCTCCCTCCTACCCGTAACGCGGAACATTAGGCCACGCAAAAGCGTTTGATTCAACCAACTCAACGGCACCAGCAAATAAGTCCATCATCATCATTCCATAAGTCCCCATCACCATTTCCTCGACGCAAGCGTGGCGTGGTAGCGATGGCTTTCCGCCATCAGTTTGGCGCAGTTGGCGTTGGTTGCCCGCAGGGCCACTTGTTTTTGCCCGGGGGCCCTTTTCCCGCAGGCCACACACACACACACACAATTATGCCACCGCATGCGAGGCGTTTCGGAGTGGGTTTTCCAGTTCCAGTGTGTTTGTCCGCGGCTGGAAAAAGGGTGGTGTCATCATGTGGGGCACCAGCGCGTGCGGTGCGTTGTGATCGCATCGCGTGGTATAAGATCGTGCTGGGCGGCGATTACATCAGGAGTGGGGGTTTGGTTTTTTTTCGGGCCCGCAGGGCCAGAGCTATTTCGGGACGTTGTGATTTATGGGGGGAGAGTTTATACCCATCTAATCGACGCACTCCCCGTGGCTAGCATCCGTCTTTAAAGGCCGTAAAACTCAAAGGAAATGACCTACAAAACGAGTGCGAAAGTGCACACACACACATACACACACACACCGACGGTATGCTGCGATCTGTGCGCTAACTGTCTTCGCGGTAAACATGACACCGCGAGTTCGCCGTCTGTTCGTGCGTTCAAGTCTTTCGTTCCGACCGTACAGACTCGTTGCTGTTGAACGAGAGTAAAAGTGAGAAACCTGATCGTCTCTTCGTCTGCAGCTTAACTCCGCTACCACCATCACCACCACCACCACCACCACCACTGCCTGCTAGCCCCTTTTTGGCATGCTGAGGGGTGGTGAGCGCATAATTTTCACCGCTCGCGCGCACACACACACAGACCCCACCATGTGCGCCGACACGCTGACCTATTTTCAACCAGCAGCAGCAACAGCAACGGCAACAGCATCGGCAACATCAACCTCTGCGGTGGAGAGGGATAGATGATGTTGTGCGAAGGATTGGCCCAAGGCAAAAGGAATTCGAGCTTCGCTCTTCGCCTCGCTCCTCGTCGCCCCGTCTGATCTTGTCTGGTCCCTCTGGAACCACCACCGGTGAGAAGACCGGTGGCCGGTTTTTACGGCGCCACGGCACATTGCAGACACTACTTTACACGCTCCTTTCGCTCGAGCGCTTCAATCTGCAGTAGTGCGATCAGCTGATCGTAAAAAAAGCAGAAGACATAGAAGAAGAGGGAAAAAAACCAGCGTCCTTCCCACCTACCCCCTATCGCAGTTCCCAAGCAGGAGCGCAGACCGTCATGCGCAGCAACAGCAGCATCGCCGTTTGCGAACCCATCCTCTTGCGTCCCGTCGTCAGACAATCGGTTTCATTGCCTTTATGCCTGCGGCCACCACAATCTTGCCCGGTTTCACCTTCAAAGTGAGATGAGCAGACGGTGGTTGGAGATGCGTGCCAAAGATGCTGTATCGGTGTGCGTGTGTGTCACATTCGCTGCGATATTGCGTAATATCATGGCCGCGCCGTGTCGTCGTTGTGCGCGTCCTAAAAAATCTCGTTTCAAGTTCACAACAAGTTGCTCGGACCAAGCTCTAGCTGTTGCGTTTTCGTTTTCCTTTCTTCGCGGACGAAAGTGAGTGAGGCGCATTGTTTGGCTTAACAATTACACCGGAGCGCCCTCCCTGGGTGCCTGTGGTATCCCGATGAGTCGCGCTGCACGATCCACGATGAACTTGAACTGATGTCAGTCGGAAGAAGCAAAATTCATGCTCACATTGTTTGAGGGTAACGCTATTGACGCCAAGACGCGCAACACATATGGAACACGTATTATGCTCAAGTGGGCCACGGGCCCGGGAGTGTGCGCGCATCATTACTGCTGTGTGTGTGTTTACATCAGTAATGACCTCGAAACAACGACAGGAGTGTCACGTCCACTGTCCAGTGCCACCGGATTGAATCGATTCGTGATCACTCATTAGGGACGGACAGCAGCCCAGGGACCGTAAATCGTACCGTGTGGCCAATCGTTATGAAATGATCGTTTCATTAAGACCCTTACCAGGGGCCAGGATGCACACACACACAACACAACGGCTCTAGCTTCGTCTTGGCGTTCTTTTCGTGGTGCTAACTGTGCCATACTGTGTGTGTATCTGTGTCCCCTCCTCTTAAGACACACCTCATCTCACCGCAAACTGATCAATCAATAGCCGTGGCCACACGGGGCGAAAATTTGCGCGCAAATTTGCACATTAATGCCAAAATGTTTTCGCTTCGTGTGGCAGGGGTAAAACCCCGAAAATTTATGCCGAAATGTCAAACGTATTGTTTTCATCTGTGTTTTGGCCGCTGAAGTTGATTTCCGAATAAATGTTGCAGTTTTTAACGATTTTGTTGCTGTTGCTGTTATATTTATATTAAAAATGCAAAAACAATACGAAAAGAACCTACATTTTCGTAAATAAAGCGTTCGATAGCGTCAAGGGTTCAGCGAAAAAGTCCGCGGACGTATAAAAGTTTGACAGCGTGTAAGGGTTACGCGAAACCGTTTTGACATTAATTTTTTCGTTTCCGCTAGGGTTTTCGCCCCGTGTGGCCACGGCTAATCGGACACTCCGCTTGATGAAAGAATCCCTTAAGGTGCATGGCCACGATAGTAACTTTCATTGCAAAGAAACTTTCATTTGCTGTCATTTGGGGTTAGTTGCGATACTTTATGTCACATGCACGAACACAATTGCAACCGTGTTTTGCAACTATCAGTCGTAAGAGACGTACATTTCGCCGGCGTATTACAACGAATTTCCAACCGAACTGGAGAAGAACAATTTTGATCGTAAAGAAAGATCTTAATCGTGCTGTGCCACGATAGCAACTTTATTTGAAACTCAATTTAACAGTGCTTAGCGCCAAGTTGCTGTCCGTGGCCAGGAACCTTTACCCGATCAGGCCAATGGGTGGGAACCTGGGGTGTCGGGTGCACTTTCGAAATCGGTCACCGCATGCGGCAACACGTTTGAATGAATCATTCAAACTACCCCCGGGTACGGTACCGCACCCGGGCTGCGCCGGACCGATGTCGAAAGAGACCGACCGCAGCCGCAGTTCGCGGAGTCCCGAGGCGGGTTGTGGACGGCAGAAAAACAAAGAAAGAACCCCAAAACACACCGGACCATAGTACAAGGCCGGCTGATGAAATGTTGGAGCCACCACAACGCGGGGTTTCGTCGTCGTTGTCGTCGTCGTTGATTGTTTTGTTGTGTTTGTTATTGTTGTTAGCCAGAGGCCGCCAGAAGTGGACGGATTCGAGCGCACATGTTTCACTATCCGGTGTGCCATATTCCTACCAGAGAGAGAGAGAGAGAGTGAGAGAGAGAGAGAGGGGAAGAGAGTGAGAAACCTACGACAATACATCGTTTGCACCGGCACTTGCTTGCTAATGCAATGTCGGTTTGGACTGGTTTCCGAGCGGGCGCGCGCCACAAAGCACAGAGATTGAGTTGCCCGATAGGTGTGGTCCGTTTTGATGATGGATGGAAAACTTTCCTCTCCCCCCCCTGGCATGAAATAATGGGGAGCTGAGGGACAATTAAGCAAACAACATTGTCTTAGCCTCCCCGCCCTAGAACAAGGCGCCACCTGAGCCACGAGGCCTAGGCCACCACTTGGCACCACAGTGCACGGCTGCTGCTGACCAAGCGACACACGAACATACACGAGCACATAGCCCAGTTACCACGGCCTACATCCGACGCGATCGCAGCTTCTTGCCTCAGAATCATTCTACTTGTCGTCGAAGGAGGGGGCTTGGCCTCACAGACCACCAACTCTGTTTTTGGGGCTCGCCAACATTGCCTCCGGTTTTGCTGGCTGGCTGCTAGCTGGCCAACCGTTTGCGAAATGGTTGTTTGTTTTTAATTACCGATACGCAACACGTTTTAGGTTCTTTGCTTGTACAACCTCTCCCTCTCTCAGCAGATTTGACGACGGCCATGATTAGCGGCCGACGAAGATCTAGAATGGTGTGTCTATCTCTCTCTTGTGTTTCATCCGATTGCCATCGTTTAACGCACCATCGCAGCATGCGTCGTCGCCGTGTCATGGCGCAATCGCGACGCCGGTCCGGGGACCACCCCGTTCCGTTCGTCTTCGCGTTCGCGAGCAAAATGCCTCCTCCGAATGAAGGACACCAAAAAGACCAGAAGGCACACCAGCAGCAGTAGGCAGCAAAAGTCTAGGCAGGGCTGCTGCTGCTGCTGCTGCTGCTGCTGCTGCTGGAAGCCATGTTCTCCGGCAGTGGCAGTATCGGGGTTTGGTCATCTGGTGCTGGGCTGCTCGCGGCTGCTGCTGATTAGCCGCGATGGCGCGCGCGTTGTGGACCCTTCGTTGGCTTCCAATCCGAGGGCCAGCTACTGTTCTCGAACGCAGACCGGTGTGACCATTTTCGAGGCGCCCTCCGTGCGTGCAATCCTTATTCGCGGTGTCTCGCGGTGTCGCAGAGCGCAGAGGGCCACCGCCGTTCTGCAAAACTCCGCGCTAGCCAGGTTACCCGATTAGCAGCTTTCGAGGCCGAATGCGCGGAGCGCGGATTTCGAAAAACGCTTCTCGTGCGTACTTCGCGGCCAATTCTGCCTCTAGCGGCGTCCGGCGTGATCACGCCGTTCACGCTATCAGCGCTAGAAGAAAGAAGAATAATTAGAATTTCATTTCTATCCGTGTCACCGATTGGCTACTAGATACTAGGATACTGGACCCAAGGAGTGTGGCTGCCGGCCTGCCGTTAGGCATATTTGCATAGCGGCTTAACCGCCTCCTAGGTACAACAGCCACCGCGTCCACGTTTGACCACTGGCTTGGCGGTTGCTCCACAGCCTCGGCAGAACAATAATTACCTCACTTTCCTTACCCGGTTAATTGCCGGCCAACCGGTTTGCCGGTTTGCGAGATTCGAGATCTTTCTTCGAGACGCACTTCTTGTTCGGTTCCAGCTTGCTTCTAGGGAAGGTGTAATTAGCATTAGACAAAGGCCCTTGCATTCTTCGCCACAGCTTTTACTTCCTGCAACTGCGCAAAGTGTTACTTTGTGGATTAGAAACAACGGATAAAGGGACAAACTCGAAGCGCGATGGGCGCAAGGTTAACGATATGCTGTGTAACGCCAGGGCCGGAGCCGGAGCCAGAGCTCGTCACGACCGATTGCGTGCCTCAAACGCTCTACCTAGCATAAACACACACACATACGTTTGATTTCGGGCTGCGCTAAAAATCAATCAATCGTGTCGCGATCGACTGGCAACGATTGACGTTATTAGCTCTCTCCAATGAAAATTAATCAATCTACTCCATATTGCAACACCAAGTGC
>NC_064874.1:13196771-13199271 GCF_943734745.1 Anopheles darlingi | reverse complement strand
AACAAGAGCTCTGATCGATGTAATGTGTTTTGTTTTAAAAGCGACATCGCCATGTTCATGGCCACTCAAATGGGGAGCGAGATAGGATTAGAACCCCGCTCCTTTGACCCATGATTAGCATAATTAATTGGTAAATGCACTCCCGGCTAAACTGCTCCGATTGTTCCCACGATGATGAATCGATACGACTCCCGGTCCATGATTCATCCGTCTATCCGTCTATCAAAACTCATAGAGCCGGAGTCGCGTGGCGTACCGTATCCCGCATCTTCCGCGCTTATCAGGCCACTGCGTTCTAATTCGATTTGTTTTATTTTTAGCTAATCATCGGCCGTCCTACGGGTGCATCTACGGCTGATAATAGCCACTGGTTAGCTGGATCTTTTTACAACTTATGTTTCTGCTTCATCTTCTTCTAATGCTCCTCCTGAAATCCCGAACTCACTGCAACGCAAGCCGCTTGCAATCACCGTCATCGTCATCTACCGCAGCATCCAGCCAACGACGACGCGCCGAAGAGCACGTCTCAGCTCCTTGACGGCCTCCTACCTCGTACCACCGGGTACTCATTCGATTCCGGGTACGGTGCGTTTGCGCTGGTGTTGTGGTTAATGATAACCACGACCATAACGACGACGACGTCGACGACGATCAACACCACGAGCTGCTCCGTCAAGCCACGAAGGCAGGCCAAAATCGAGCTGGCACCCTCTCAGCGGTACGCCAGTGTGTGCGTTGATAGAGTAGTAAAGCCAATCGGGCCAAGTAATCGACGAGCACACCTATAGTGAGTACACCGAACAGGACCACGGGAACATCTTCCGCGGGATGATCCGCTCATCGTCAGTCCATCGTCAACAGCGAACAGCGAACGTGCCACTCCACGCCGGACGTTCGGTGGGCTCCCCACCATCATCATCTCGCCCAACTCGATCCCGGCGGTAGTAGACAACCGATAGCCTCGTCCTAGCTAGCCGCAACAGCAGCAGCAGCAGTAGTAGTAACAGCAATAACAGTGTTTCCGTCAGGTTTCGTGTTCCGTGTTTTGTTGATCTTGAGCCGTTCCGAGTGTTTGCAAAATGCTGCATCAACGAGCTTCAATACTGTGCCACCGGCGGTAGGCAAAGATCGCCACCCTCTACACCATCCGAGGGATACGCGTGATACGAGATTGTGCGTTGCACATACGAGCCTTTCTTTGTGCAGCTCCCGAGAACCCGAGGTCGAACCTGAACGGGATCAAACAGGTCATCGCGGGCAAGAAAAGTCCGTATCGCACGGGCGATTGATTGGCTTCGAGCTGGCTTCGAGATTCCGGCTCGCAGAGAAAAAATAATACTCATCATCAAAAGCAACCAAAGTGTCGCGTCCTTTTCGGTGTTCGGTTAATGCGCTTAAGTACACAACTAGTAGCTGGAACGTGCATATCCACGTGTGTGTGAGTGAACCTGTTTTGGAGTGTTCGCTTTGTGTCTGTTTTATCGGATTCCAGCTAATAAGTAGCCTGTGCGCCACCAACACGATCCTTTCTACCTTCCGTTGGCGTCAACAGTCGTTGTGTTTCGAATCCCTGTGTGGTGTGTTTAGTGAGAGAGAGAGAGCTCGGACTGCCAACAGCCGGTGGACTTGTGGCGTGGATTCAACGTACGTAGTGTATGTGAAAGCTCTTCCACCACCTTTTTGGTGCAGAACGCAGCAGGCTATCAGCAACCGTTTGGTTGCTATCTCTTGGTGCAGTTCTGATCCCGACATCGCACAGCTACGGTGCACAAAGAACGGCGCCCAGCGGCACCGAGAGCACCAAGAGCGGCATATCGACGACCAGCTTATCGGACGAGCACCGCCAGGAACCTGCGACCCTTCGGCACCTACGATGGCACTGGATTTCACACGCCGCCAGTGGCTGACACTGATGATTATGGGGCTGGCCGATTTCTGCAATGCCATCTGTGTCAGCTTACAGGCACCGTTCTTCCCCAACGAGGTACGAAACCTTCGACGCTCCGTTAGAACCACTAGAAGTGTAAAATTTTTGTGAAAATTAAAAACCGTTCTCCATCGGGCTTCTTACCTGACGACAAGTTCGAAACTAAACGCCAATGAGACATTTGAGTTCATAGTTTACTTCGATTGCCGATTGCATTCTAAGAAGCGCATCGAGTGGGGTCTGTGGTAAATTTGATTCAAATTACTTCGGATTCAAATTAATCAGATTGAATAACCTCCAATCGAAGGAGGTCCCTGGATCGAGCGACGAAGCCATCCAGCACTTATCAGTAGAAACAGCGATCGGAAGCGAAAAAAAAACGATTCTCAACCACCGCGCGCGCCTCACTGAAGCGCAGCTCGTATCAGCGAACCGTCTCGTGCGCGTCGGCTGTAGTTGCCGTCGTCTTGGTCGCTATAGCGATGAAAGTAGAAGACCCTTTTAAACCAATCTTTTAGGAAAAATGATAAACGAATGATGGAATGTGATTCATCGGCTGGCGGTACCCCAACC
>NC_064874.1:13141771-13191771 GCF_943734745.1 Anopheles darlingi | reverse complement strand
GAAATAAGCCAAGATTGCAAGGCAACGATGTGGTACACGCTGCGGAGTCGTTGCAGAAATGTGAGTGTGTGTCAAGTGTCAGCGCGGTCGACGCCGTCACCGCCACCGCCGTCACCGCGGTCAAGACGTTCCAATATTTGTACGATCGATTTGCGGTGCTCGCTCGCGACCATTTCTGGTGTCTACTTCGGACCACGGGACCTTACCATTAGTGTGCAAGTGTTAAAACGAGAACCGGAACGTTTCCCGCTGGCAATACAAAGTAGTGCGTCACTGCGTCCGTTTTGCGAATCCCCAAACAGGACTGGTCCAAGATTTGCCAAATTTCGCGTGGCGCCGTCGTGCGTGTTGCCTTCATTAAGAGCGAATTCTTTCGTGCTTCTTTCGATGCTTCTGTCTCGACTAGCATCTCTGATCTGATACCTGCATGATCCTATAATTAGCGAAATTTGCCAAAAAAAAGAAAACACATCTCACCGCCCCAGCAACACTTCAATCTAACGGTGCGTTCGCCCCAAACTTGCTTTAGTCACGAATCATTCGTCGCTGACTGTTTTTCGAGGGTGACCTGCTGCTGCTGCTGCCAGTGCCAGAGATTCCTTCTTGAACCACCCTCCCCCGGTTCAGTCTGTCCCATCTCCTTGGTATTTGCAAGCTTCTCTCTCGCGCTCTCGTTCGTTCGTTTTCGTTGCCATTTCACGCCTTTTCCGCGGCCGCCCAGCATTAGCGCGACGTTCACATTCTCTTTGCTCGTGTGGTTGCTTCGGCTGCTGCTGCTGCTGCTGCTGCTTCTTCTTCTTGGTCGTCGTCGTCGTCGTCGTCGCGGTGGTTTACAGCCGCGATTCGAGAAGTTCTGCACACCACACACCAACACACACACACAGGCCACAACAAAGGGGTTCAACATTCGCGACGCCGAGTCGCAGCATCCCCTTCCGTTCGACGCCAGCCCCAGACTCTAGGCGCTATAGTTGGCGGTCAGATGATAATTGTTTGTTGAAACAAAACCGGGCGAGCGGGATTAAGTACGATTTGTGGCCATCATCGGAATTGAGTTTATGGCTTTTGGAGGGTGGAATTTTTCGAGGGTGGAATGTGCCGCATGAAATGATTAAATTTTTGAAATCGTTGCCTTTTCGTTGCAATGATGTCAACAAGCAGCCCGGGAATATCGCTCTTAACGTACTCCTTCTCTCTATCTCATATTTATAATCCCCCTAAATAGATGCGTTCAATGAAGCATCCTTGCAAATCAAAGTGAAGTGCAGTGCAGTGTATAAAGAACTCAGCGACAACGTCGTATCGTTACAGTTATCGGTAAAACTCAACGGATAAACGACACATCTGGACCGGACGGGACGGTAAGTCAATCAGCAGCAGACATTCTGCTGGCAATTAGTCATACACACGAGGAGGTTTCTTTTTTTCGTTTTGTGAGAAAATACGACAGTAGCTGACGGCCCAAATTCCACTCAACTAGGTCGCGAACGTGAACACATAAACCTCAAATATGGCCAAACAGTACGGTTTGACAAATGCACATACCGGCCTTGCTTCGGTAAAACAGATTAGATCGCAGGCTAGGCCAAGCAGGGCGGCGAGGACGGGACGTCGGGGGTCACGCCAACACACACTCTGACTCACTCGAAGGCTCGAGCCGCTCACCGACGCGCACACACATTCGAAAGGAACGCTCGGTTTATGGTCCTTCGCTCCTTTCCAGTCCGGTCGGGACGGGTGATACAGCAGTGCCAACCACCGACACCCATTGCCCATTAGTCAAAGCATGCTTCCCCCCTCCGCGCAGCTCCCCTTGGAGCTTGGCCTAGAGCAAAAGGTGATCGCGATCGCGCTCATGCGGTCGGCACTGCATTTCTTGCTCACCATATTGGATCGAACTATTGGATGTGATCACAGAGAGACCTCGATGCCTGCCAACGGGCATTACGTTTAGTTCCGTTTCTTGTTTTGTTTTGTTTTGTTTTTTTTTTCTTATTGCTTTCCCATCAACCTCGACCCAAACCACACAAACGAGATGGACTAATTGAACACGACATCCGATCCATTGAATCATCCGGACCGATTCGATCTAAATCCCAGAGACCACCACCACCACCCTCCTCCTCCTCGAGGGGCGCTGAAAAAACAATCGCGCCCACTTTCGCGCATTTCACGCCCGTCTTCATCTTCACTCCATTCCGTTGCATAACGTGGCACTTTCTCCGGGAATCGGGATCGAAAGATGGCCACCGTGAAGGCATCCGGTGCATCGGTGTTGCTGCTGCAACGTAAACACACTCCCTCCCAGGTTGCTCTTCTCGTCCAAGTAAATCACTCAACCTGACAAAGTGATCGGGAGCAGCGCACGGAATGGCGATGATCTTGAGTACATTCCGAAGCAACTCAAAGCATTCCCTTTCGCAACAACAGGGCTGTGTGTGTGTGTGTGTGTGTGTGTCCGCAATTCCCCACCCCAAAAGATGTGCTCATCTTCCGGCTCCCCCACAAGATGGTGGCCTGATGCCTGGCGTTGGTCTGACCTAGTGCTCAATGTTACGCGCGCCCCTACGGGTATGTGTAAAGGCGTGTTACGTAGTGAGGTAGTTAGTGAGCTTCTTCTCACTAAGTACCTCGTGGGAGAATGTATCTCCAGCCGCCGGTTTCGGCTAAGCTGCAATAGGATGAGAAGTGATGCATTATTTATGCGCCCCAAAGCTGAACATCAACGAGTCCGGGTACTGGGAGTCAGTGAACCACGTCCACATGATACACAATACACCGTGGCTTACCGTCGTGGCCACTGTCTTTGCAGTCCGGCACCGGCGCTGGTGGCCGACATTTTGGAAGATTGTTTTATGTATTTCAAAACATCCCAAAAAAAAAAGCACCCCAAATACCAGCCCCGAACCGAATCGAACGGCACGCCAGTTCGGTGTGCCCTTGAGCTGGCTGCTCAATGTTCCGTGTTCCGAACCGTTCAAACCGAGGAGCGGTGACCCCTGGCGGGGGGTTACGCTTACGCAGAGTCACCGGTGAGCCGACGAGTTGTGACAGATCGCGTCGAGGTGCTTCTTCGTTGTTACAACCGTTGCAAAAACTCCCAAAAACAACACCTTCGATTGAGCAAACCAACGTGCAGCAGTTGTGGCAATGCACTCGCAGGTGAACTCTGATTCGGTGACACCGACTTCGGTCTGTCACAATCACAACTTCCAAACCAAAATCAAATCCAAGTAGTCAGTGTATCTTCGACCTTGTCGCCGACAACGCAGCTTCCTGGTGCGCGTTTCATCCGCGGTGCTCAACGGGGTGTGCAGAAGATCCGATGCGTGACATGCGTTCGGTCGGTCGGTCGGTCGGTCATTTCCTCACAACCAGCTACCGCGATCAGCGATCGATCGCATGGTAAACAATAATATCCTGTGAGCGTTCTCGTGTGCACCCTCCAAAAAAAGCACATCCATCCATCACATTCGTTATGCCGAATATGATCACCCCGCGGATCAGCAAACTGTATCCGGCTCATCATATGTGACAGATCGAGTTCCGGGGTGGGGGAAGGGTGTTTTTGTTGTTGTTGTTGGTTATTTCATATTTCCACCTTGAAAGGTGAAGCCAATAATTAAGCCAGGTCATTAATAGGGGGCCAGTGTCAGTCACAGCCACAAGCACGCTCACGCGCGCCATCTTGTTAGTTCCTTCATACGGCGGAGAGGAAGCAGTAACATAGCCTTTAGCAAAGGGATTTTATTCGGCATCGATGCCTATCGATCGAACTTGCGTAGGAAGCGTTCCGCCTTCCGCAAGATTAAAAACAAAATCTTGACAATTCGCGTGCATGCGTGCGTGTGAATCGCTTGCGTGAGCCCGAAAGCCAAAATTTGAAAGGAACTTCACGTGACAGATCCGCGACAGCGAGCAATGGTCAGCACGCAATTGCCTTACCTCCGGGGGTGACTGCTGGCCACTGCCACATGTCAAACCGCGCTAATGGCGCTGATCTAAGCGAAGCGCCATTGGCCACAACGAGAGCACACGCGGAAACACTCCGCTACTTTGCTGGGCCGTTGATGCGGATAAGGAAAGTGGACACAACATTCCACTATTTAGCTCGCTCGGTTATCACACTCACCTCATCCGGCATCACGATTTCGTTTGTCACAGAGTAGGGGAGGGGGGAGAGGTGACCACTAGCCAGATGGATGATCATTACTTAGCCAAACATGGTTAGGAGTGTCTCTGGTGCTGGCCGGCTGGTAATGCGCTTCTATCGCCCATTGCACTGCTCATTACGAGGGCTGCTAATTAATTGCGCGGATGTGTGTGCTTGTGTGTGCTTGTGTATGTGTGTGTGTGTTTGTGGCGCTTACTCCAGTCCATCATCGACGATGAGTGATGAGTGCCTGTGGAGTGATGGTTGTACAAATCACAAATTACCATTCCTTCTCCTTCTTCCTGCTACTTCCTTCTGCGGCTTATTTCCGCGTGAATTAAACTGGCCACCGATCAGGCAAGGACATCACCAACAGCAGCAACAGCAGCAGCATCATCATCATCATCATTTGCCAAAATGTCTTGTGCAGTTTCCCTACCGTTCCCGGATGGTTCCCTATCTAGTTCCATTTTGTCGCTCGAACGTTCACTTGTCTTCGATCAACAATCCGTCGTCGTCGTCTTAAGAGTATGTGTGTGTGTGTGTATGTCGACGTCACCGAAGAGACCGGCCGGCTCGTACAGTGGAAAGCGAAAGTTTCGGTTTCATCTCCGGTAAACGGCCTTCTCCTTCTTTTCTCGCCGCTTTGCGTCGTGACGCGACGTCCTGCGACGTGACGTGAAAGTGCGACTTTCGAGAGCGAAAGGGTGCGGGATCGGCCACCGAAAAGTGCAACATTCCCCAGGCATTCAGGCATCGCATCGATGCAGCATCCGAAATCCGGTACCCCAGCCCTTGGTCCGTGCACATAATCCGGCCCGTGCAGCGATGCAGCGGCGAGCCCTCTGTCTGTCTGTCTGTCTGTAAGTTGACACTAAGGCTCAGCGCCCTTCGGGCGTTTGGTTTAGACGAAATCGAAACCTGCGCAAGGTGGGTTCGAGTTGATACGCGGCGAGCTCTAAACCGGCCATTGCGCCTGCCCTGGAATGGGTTTCGCCGGGTTTTGTGGATTTTGTTTATGTAAACCCAACCTCGGGCGGGTCTCATTATCGTCGTGGTGGAAAGCAAAGCTTGTCTTAAACAATTAAGAGAAATGATGGAATGAAACACCGAATCGAAAGGAAAGTTTTTCCCTTTTCATCTCTCCGGGTTTTTTTTCTTTATCTCGTGTCACCACACCGAGTGCTTGAGGTTGTGCCCTTGACCACACCACACCACACGGAAAGCGAAAGTTCGGCCAACAGTAGACGAAAGGAGTAGACAAAATTCCGGTGCGTGTGTCCAGGGTGTTCCGACAATCGAATTACTCATTAACTGGTTTACTCCAGTTGCAACCCATTTTGTGTTGGATCCTCCCATGCTAGTGTTGGTGTTATCACCTGGATCCAAAGTAGCGATCCATCTGGAAACATTTTAACGATCGCGTCACCAATTCATTCCGAAAAAAATAAATTCGAAACTCCAATAAAGGAATAATTAGAAATCCGAAAATAAAACAAATGAAACACACTCACAAATACTGATCTCGAAAGCCCACCAGAAAGCCCTGACGGCTATCGTGTACGTGGAGGATGAGGAAATGCTTCCAATAGCCTCCGGCCACTGAAGTGCTTGCCCGGGGGCCCGGGCCCACAATTTCATTTTCAACTCCATCTTACAAACAACACCACTACCAGCGAGCAGCGAGCAAGCGAAACCTGTGGTCGAGACCAGGTTTGGGGCTGGCCCATATATGCCCCTTGTACCGAGCTATCCCCCCCTCCCCCCTCGAGGGCAGTCGACTTGGCACACATTTGCACCCCTTCATTGCGATACTCCACGCTCAGGACCAGGTGACTTCTCGTTGGCTTCTCTCGGTTCGCCTCCGGTATCGCTGGAGCCTTTGGTGGCCCCAGGCACCCTTTGGTTCTCCTCTCTCACACGCGCGCGTACGCTGTATGCCAGGTTCGATCGCAAGATTAAACATCATTGCCACTGCGTTAAAAAAAACGTTATTAAACGTCCTTCAAGTACGGACCGGTGTCCGTTCAGGCAACCAACCTGACCTGCCAGGGAGCTTGCAACACTAGTGTGCTAAGTGGTGGTGGTGGTGGTAGCGGAACGGTTAAATTCAATTACGACCTGAGCTCGTGCTACGTCGAATCGACGAAGCATTAATGTCACTTGGTAGACGACAGAGTGTTCAGCCAAGAAGGAGCACTTGCAATGCCCCGTGCTGACGTTCAATCGACGACAGAGTAGGCTGTGGGTATGTCTGTGTGTTTGCAGCACACTCTCTGATGCTGCTGCTGTTGCTGCTGCTGTTCGATCGATCGAACCGGCTGCAATTGCATGCTCGAGGCTCTTGCGCCACAAACCGAATGCATTATTGATCGTGCAGATGATGATGATGATGATGATGATGATGGCGCTGATCACGATGATGATCGCACGATGATGTGTCCCTGAATCGATGAGGACGAGATGGATACAAAACGCGCCGCGTTGTCGATGCAAATTTGCATACCTCCGGAGCCAAGGTGCACGGTGCTGCGGGTGTGTGGAATGTTGCAATTATGTCAACCCATCGATGCCATCGATGCCACGGACGGAACCCCCCCTTTGCGCTCTCGAATTCCTCCACAGTGCTCCTCTCTGCTCTCGCAAAAGCCGATCAATTGCTGCCGACATAAATAAATCATTCACAGCGTGAGGCCGCACGGTGCATGGACGCCTGTCTGTGGCGATGGCGCAGGTTAGGTCTTTGACACGGCGACAACCAACAAAGCATTACACCATCCTCACGCTGGCTCACGGGATTGATCGATGTGCGCCAGCGCAGCGAGTGTAACGTGAAATGCGATCTACTCTCACTTTTATTGATCTTCTTGCTTGCTAAACGCATCCTGCAGTGCATCCTGTCTGGAGCGGAGTGCCATGGAGTGAATGGCGAACGCCAGGCAAAACGGAACCCCGCTCCCCGGGTGATGCTACAAACCTCGGCGCCCAGCGTCCGCCACGGATCGTATTAAATCGGAGACGCACACCAGGGAACTCGGCCCCGCTGTTACGCGGCACACTATTTACTGTTTAACCTGTCTAATCACCACGTGCCGTCAGTCGTTGTTGTTGGGTGCAACGCCGTCTGCATCTCATTTATCTTCGCCAACCACTTTCCTCGCGCTTTTCCACCCGTCGGCGACGGCGGCAGTGGCGGCGGCGGCTGTTGCTCCAGGTCCCCCCACACACTCCAGGCACCAGCCATTGCACCAGACACCATCAACGGTGGCCGAGGAACCATTGCGTAGTGTTTTGAAATTCAGAAAAACAACAACTGCTTCCCCCCCACCTCCGCTGCTAGCGTTGACGGCATCGCCGACCGTCGTCGACCTTCCCAAAGTCGTGTATCAGCCGTGCGCGATCACTTTCAAAACGAGTTGGCGGGTACGGCTGGTACGGGGTGAGACTGCCGCCATCACTGCAAGCTACTGCCCCTACGGCACGGTTGACCTGCAGCGGCCCTCGCAACTCGCTCGCTGGGACAAGTGTCTGAACGCTGGTTGTGTTGTTCGAGTCCGAGGCGACCGCTTGACATTCCGACGGCATCAATTAATTATTGCCGCTCGATGCCGATGCCGATGATGATGAGGAGGACGAAAGCAAAATGACCAAATGTAGAACGCATTCAATGAAGAGGAGGAGGAGAGGGTGCATGTTCTAGCAACCAGATAGCGGGGCACCGTTGCCAAGCCAATCACCACCATTGATTTCCCCTTTTGTGGAGCCACATTTTTGCCAGCGCAAAAGCGTACTATTACGTTCATTAATTGCGGTTGCGCGAAGGAGAAACATTCCCGGTGTATGCCAATGCCCGGTCCAATACCCACCTACTTCGAGCGATCGATCGATCGAAGTCTCTGAAACTGAAACTGGATCGAACTTTATTCCCAAGTAAGGATACTCCCGGACCTACCACACCTACCACCACACCAGAGCAACCAACGTTGCGCAATCCAAACGGGTTGTCGTCTGGACGACTCTACAATCTAGTTAGCCACCTGCCAGATATCCACCGGGTGTTGGTTGCCACGTGTGTTGCAATGAGATCCGAGCAACCAAGAATGTCCAGCGAATGGTCCAAGAATGTTAACAATTGCGTCAAGAAACTTGCGGAATTGTATCCCTTGCCTCCAAACTATGGGATTATCTGAAGAAATGGAGGCGAAGTTACTTGTGAGTCTGCGACCTATAATCTACTAGTATGAAAGCTAGAACATCGAAAAAACTGACCTAGTGAGGACGCAATTTACGATTGGCACGCGGCTTAAAAGCTCTGAGTCACTACATTCCACAGAAGACTTCCTCATGTTCCATTACGCTTCCAAATGTCCCAAGAAAAAAAAATATTCCCCATAAAGAATCCCCCAAAAATTCCCACCTTCGCCCATGTTCTGGGCGACTAACCACAAACTAAGGCGACACCAACGATCGCATCGTTCTACCTCAGCGCACAATCTGATCACCCGGTAAAGCCCGGTTACTCATGCCATCTCATCAACAGCTTCAACCCACCTGAACGATCCGGTTTCCACCCTAGCCGGTTCGCGTTCTTATTCAAATTATATGATGGACAAAATGGAAGAAAACCATCCAGCCAGTGGAGTGGTGGGAGGGGGGCGCCAGTAGTGCGTCAGTAGTTTTTGTTCTACATTCACCGACCACCAGGGCCGGCGGGGCCTTCGATTCGCTCAAGGAAATCCACTTTCCGGATAAGCCTGGCCAAACTTTCGAAGAATCATCCGAAGCTAGAATGAAAACCCCGCAGAACGCGAACCGATCGAAGAGTGGGGGGATTTACCGGATTCCAATTCTAGACAAACAAACACTTACAGTGCGGCGTGCACACGCATACACACCGAACGGCCGAAGTGGTCCGCCGACGGCCGACGAAGGTCGTCCGAGGAGGCTTTTTGGCTGATATTTACCCAAAACTCAAGTCCATTCCCTTCCGTTCGCTGCCACTCGAAAGACATTTTTATTGGTTTATGCTAACATGGCCGGGCGAGGGGCGGGGCGGGGCAGGCCAGCGCCACGCTGGTCACGGTGGTGAATGGAAGTTCCGAGGTGTTTATGATCCTCTTCGAGAGCGCTGGTGATCGAGTAGATGCCCCCAGCCCCTTCCTCCTTCACAACAACAGTCGCAGACATTCTAGAACCTTAACGATCCGTGAACAACGATCCAACATTCGACGAACTGACGTCGCTTTGGGGCGAATTTCCCATCGACATGTTCGTGCAAAAAAAAGAAAACCTGAAACTGAAACAAAATGCTTTTCATTGTCGACTGCCCTGTCAGCCCACAGCGGATAGCGCGGTTGTCTGCGAGATTGAAGTTACCTCACCGCAACACGGAACACAAAACCCGAGGAGCGGCATCTCATCCTGTGGCAGCGAAACGCCCCGGAATGTCTTGTTCCCGGGCCGGACTTCACAATCGGATTAACTGTACTACGTGCGGCAGAGTTTTGGCAAATCACGAATCTCTCCGCCACAGCTGGTCCCTGGTCCTGTGGACACACGCTTGGAGCTGGTAGGGATGAATGAAGCACCGGAATGAGATTGCGTTACGGTATCTCGAAAGGGGAGCGTGCGCCACCCCGTCACCCTCCTCTTTTTTTGCGGCACAGTAAACGGTGAAACAACCACCATTTGGCTGAAACTCCGTCGACGACGATCGCCTCGCCCCACGTTTACTCGCCGCGGTCTAATTCAATAACCAATCCATTACCGGGCGGAATAGAGAATCCTCTGCGGCTACGCGGCTGCTTGTCGAGACGGCGATCGACGCCATATTTATGAAACGAAATTCGCAAGAGCACACACACACGCGCGCACGCGCATTAGGTAACCGGTTGGCCGCGGTTGCTATGAATCGAAATCAAGTTAGCATCGTGCAGCATTCCTTTCAACGACGCACGATGAGTAAGGACTTTTCGGTGGTGCTGGTGCTCGGTGCTGGGTCGTCTGACGTGGTTTGACCTTTGTATGAATCAGAATTACGACCGACGACCCCTGCTTGTCTGCCTGTCTGCCTGCCTGGTTGCCTGGTTGTCTCTATGTCGAGGTTTACAGTTACAGAGACCGACCACCGACCTCCAACATCGATCCACTTCGGATACACAGACCGCGCAGGAGAAGAAAAACAAAAACGGTTCCAACATAAACAACACATTCTTCTCCTTGGTCGAAGGGTGGACCTCGGAACTAAGCAGTAGTTCTCTCTCCTTCTCTAATGCCCTTTTTCCAATGTAATTGATTGAGGCCCCGGTGCGTGCCTTGCCTTGGGTCTGGCCAACGCCCTTACGCCCTTATTCGAGGGAAATCCCTCGATCAGTTGACGATCCGTCCGTCGTTCTGATCCGTCTCCTGTGAGGGCGAGCGACTGACCGAAACCATCTTCAAACCTTCAATCGGCAAAAGCCAAAGAGGAAGACTCACTCCGCACATCCCCGTGAATGTTTGGAGCTTTTCGAAAGTGGCCGCATGGACCCATGGACGCATGGAATGGTAATTACGGAACCCCCACCCCGAATGACACCCAGATCATCATCCCAAAACAACCGTTCGATGGAAACTGGTTTTTGAAATGCACATCTTCCGTCACCAGTTATCGATTCGCTCTCTCTCTCTCTCTCGCTCTGTCTTTGTCTCTCGGTCATAAGGTGACATCCAGCTCGAGGGGTTCACAGCTTCGTTGTAATGCTGGAGCTTGATGGGCGTTGGAATTAGGACAGTGCGTGTGTCCTCCACCCTCGATTACTACCGTTGCATCACGATGCGTACCGTTGTGTGTGTGTGTGTGTGGGTTGACCTTCCCGATAAGGTGAAGAAGAAGCTTCGCTACCCGGAACGCCAAACCGTTATTGATATTCCAACACCATTTTCACCAGTTTGTTGATAAGAACTTTCCATTCCCTCTTTCACACTCTCTAACGTTTTCTTACCTTCTTTCTCTCTCATCTCTCTCATCTCTCAACAGCCGATCGATGTCACGGTGTCACTAGATACGCCCGGGTTCCATGGTTTTCCAAACATCTCGTAAGTAGTCTCTTCTACTCCACTCCTGGCCATCGCCTGGTGTGGTCTTATCAATACCCCCCCATCCCCGTGTATATTTATCGACACAGAAAGGGCGTGATGCGTGTCGTGATCGAATTCGTCGTGCTAAGTGAAATCAATTCTCTGCCCAGATCGCTTTTCGCTTATTAGCTGGCTATTCACGGGGCGGGCCAACGGTGGCCACCGTACACGCATCGTGCGCATCCCAAGGCGAAGACTTTGCCACATAAATCAACACTTCTATTCAAATGAAATTCTCAAATTCCCATCCCCATCAATACACACGCACACACGTACGCGAGACACACGATGATGTAATTGGTGCCGTGGTGGTTGGTGCCGCTCTTGTGGTGTGGTCATCGTTTGGTGTGTGTGCACCGCTGCGACGATTCGTCTCGAATTCCAATCACGTGAGGCGTAACGAAAACGAATGACTAACGCGCCAACCGCCGCCGGTCGCTTCTCCGGTCTCCGGCCTTGTCAAATTTCGGTTTCGGGGGTTTCGTTCTTTTATTTGCGCCCGGCGATGGCTCACGATTTCGCGATTCTCATCCTCGGATCGGACGCGTCCACATCCTTACCTTCCGTGGCTTCCGAGAAAAAGAAAACCCGAGAATCCCGCGGTGGGCTGGCTCGCTTCGCTGCGGGCTTCCGTGAGATGAGATTTACAACCTCTCCGCTCATCGGAGCCAGAGACGGGGAGAGAGAGGAAGAGGAAGAGGACGAGAACAACGTGGACGTGGAGGGAGTTGTTCGATTCGTGAAGACTTTTGCACAAATTTATGGTCGGCAGTCGAGTGAAGCAATAATCGAAATGAGTCTCCGTTTATCCTCTTTGCGCTCCGCTTTGCGCCGGGGACCTTCAACGCTCGGTACGCGCGTGGTTCACCTCTGGCCATACCCGCACAGGCATCGAGTTTTATTGCACGTTCCAGGCGCACTCGCGCTCTCTCTCTCTCTTGCTCTCTCTCTCTGTCTACTCCTTCCCGGGAGGGGGCAGCATCCACTAATTCCCGCCAATCAGCAGAATCATCTTTTTATCCTCGCGGCGGGGAGGAAATTTAACCAAAAAGGCACTTCGTTGCGTTTCGACCCTTTCGGCCTCGCTCGCCGCCAGCAAATGTCCAGCGTCGAGAAACCTGAGCGGACCTTCCCTACCTGCTGCGACGAGTCCTTGATCCGACGAGTAATGATGACCATCCGGACGACGGGCTGACGGGCTCACGGTCGCGGAATGTTTTCCAAGAAATTCGACAGAAATGTTCTGTTTTATTTTTAGCCCCACTGACGCGTTGGACGAGAGTCCCTCGAGACTCTCCGAATGCTGGTCACACGAAAAAACGAAGACTGTCGCGGGTTCGTCGCTTACCAAAACCGTAGAGAGCGCATTGAAGTCTTTCGTGTGCATTAGAGGTTTTGCAGTCGGCGATTTGAAAGCATTTTAACGGGCGCACGCTCGGACCTTTATGACAGTAAACACGCCTTGTCGTTCAAAATGGTGAACGGTTCATTAAAATATTTCTCGATTAAAAGTTAAGTCGCAATGCGCTGCGATTCTCCGGCAATGCCGAGACTGATGGATGGAAGAAGACCTCCAAGAAGCACGATTAGATGAAATTAGAATTCTAAATCTCGTTTTGCTGTGTTTCGGGTTTTCGGGGGCCTGAAAACAGAATAAAGAAAGCGAACAGAGAAGCGAAACGGTATCTACCATCATCAACATCATCATCATCATCATTATCATCATCGGTAACATCCAGTTGCTTTTCATTCGTGACTATTGCGTGCGACAGCATTTGCGACGTCCGGAACGGTTCCCACCGTTGGCGCGGACACCGGGATACCGGGATTTAGCGTTTGCTTTAATTGTTTTAATTACACTCCAACTGCTGTCCCGCTCTTTCTCTTTCTCTCTTTCTCTTGCTTACTCACACCGGGTGCTCCGGGTGTGGCCGGACCGGATAAATTATGAAACGAAAGACATCTACGCGATGATGATGTCGTCCGGGCGACCACAACGGTATTAGACCGACAGCGCCGTCCCGTCCCCGCTGTGCATTTCGATTGCAAAATAGCGGGGCCCCAACACCCCCCGGGGGACCAGTGAAGCGCAAGGCAGCGACTAGAGCGGCGCATGATCGCTAATTCGATTACAACGGCGCCTGCTCGTGCTAATTGTTGTGATCCGAACGAACCGCTCCCTAACGCTGACCGGTGCTGACTTCAGATGCACCGTTAGGGTGTTTCTACACCCAGCAGAAAGCGTATTCGTAGCGATAACGAAATTGTCCATGCATTAGAAACAGTTTGGTATGTCATAATGTGGAAACAAAAAATAACTATAAAGCTCAGTTTAGCTCAATTTTGTACAGTAAAGCACAAACATTTCTGTAAAATATCTTAAAAACAAACATTTGCTTCAAATTTGTTGTGCGCCTTACAAAAAAGTAGATCTTTATTTTCGTTTCGATAAAGAAAAGTTTCCAGCTAGTGTAGAAACACCGCTAGATGTTTGATATGCGATGCGAATGCTGCAAATTGACACCCAGCCGATGGTGGTGGTGGTCTGCCACCTTTTTGGCCACGTCGTCAGCTGCAACCAGAGCTGCCGCTTACTTTGTGTGTGTGCGTGTGTATGTGTGCTTGTGGTGACCCAACTTAGTTGCACACCAAGACATCTACCAGCGTGATTGAGCGTGATCGTGATCTAAAAGACAACGGATCATAAAGCGCACCACGAACAGTGGGGCGGATGGGGGGATGCAAGGGTGAGGGGCAAAAAACTGGCTCTCCTTGCACTCCGGTGCGACACGAACCGCGCTTGACGTTCGTACAGGTCGTGTAGGTGTGGTTCACTTTTACTTTCATCCCTTAGCACCACGCAGCAGCAGTAGCAGCAGCAGCAGTCTGGCGACGATGCCGACGGACCTGGCACCCTGGTGCACTACCACCGCGATGGCGACGGTACCCGGGGTCCGGGCGTTAGCTAATTAAACGCACACCTCACGCCGTATGTGATCAATGTGGCCACCCAACGGGCGCCAATAGGCAGGAATGATTGACCATGCGTCATTTTTGCGCTCGCGAGACGTTCGGCCTTCAAATTCAGACACCAAAAGCGGGTGCGTAGGAATTTCGGAGGATTTTGTGCGTTCTTGGCCGCCGAATCTCTCGTTGCCTTATGGCTAAGTCCGGAGTGAGTGTCGCTCAGTTGACTCAGATCTGGGTATATGCCGTAACCGTGAGTCGCAGCTCGAGCGTCATTTGCAGTGCTTCTCACGTACATTTCCTACCAGTGAGCTGGTATTTGCCGCGATCTGGACTGCTGATTACGCAGCCACACACGCGCCCCTAGACAACGCGCCTAATGATGCTGTTGATGATGATCAGCGCACTAATACGATGATGCGCAAATAATTGCATGGAGGTGCATGCTGGCTGGCGAATCCTCAACCACCAACTCCAACATATGGTCATTGCGCTCGTTGCGATCATCTCGATCATCGGTCCGCTCGCAACTGGTATGTACGCTCGATCGCGTCCTACACTCGATTAGGTCACGTGCGCACCCCCCGAAACACACCACCACGGAATGGGTGCAGGAGAAGAAGAAATTATCATATTTGCGAAAATGAACCGCGCGAAAATGCACAACGCGACGCGTTAATCTGTTGTACCAACCAACCAACCAACACCAGGCCAGACCGGGCCAGATCAGGCCAGGCGACTGGTGACGCTGGCTGTGTTGCGCGATCGCAATGCAATTTTAAACCCACCGCCTGTGTTTGCGTTCCTCGCATATTGTGCACATAACCCCCCGCCGCCGGTATGTCAGTTGATCATTACTCGCATCTCGCCGCCTACAGCCGGGAGCATAGGTTCCGAGCACACACACACACACACCAGAGCCAACATTCGGCAACTCTCGGCATGTGGCCAAACTACCGGTCCCTCCCCCTACCGGGGGTGGAAAATCGGTCAACCCACACACATACACACACACGCACAGCAACAACGGGGTGTGTGGAATGTGAAGATGAATGGAGGAATGCGCTTGTATGAACGCATTCCCCGGGCTCATTGCCCGCGCCTCTCCACCACCTCTCCGAGTCCGAGAGCCCCGAAAGATAACATTGTTAATGGCAGCCAGCCATTGCAATGTTCTGCTTCGGCTTCACATCACAATTGATCTGTTTGAGGTGTTGCATCGTAATAACATTAACTAGGCCTACACCAGCACCACCAGCCAGCCCTGCAGCTGCTTTCGCTGAACGTTGGCCTTTTTGTTTAACTTACTGTAAGCAGCAATGCAGCAGCAGCAGCAGCAGCAGTGTATGATTATGCATGGTTTCTCATTCGTCTGTTTTGTGCTTTTTTGTGAACCCGGCGTTGATTGCGGATCGGTGCACGCGGTGCGGCTGTCCTCATTTGATCATATGCCCGTGCCCATGCCCGTACGCGCGCGTCCACGTCGGTTACATCACTGGCCGCGAAGTGCGAAAACGCACCGAGCGCGCCAAGAGTGCGCTAAGAAGATTGCAATTTTTCGGGGATGTTTTGTTGGATGGGGAATCGCCCATTCGGTTGCATGCGCCCGGAAACAATGGACACGGCACGAACGCGCGATCGATCGATTAGACCACTCGCACGTGTGTTATATGCACGGCGGTTTGCATAAAGAGACATCATGGAAAAGCTGCAGCGTGTAGTGACTCCGGTAATCAATCTTGACCGGCCCTGATCAGCAAAGACGCAGCGGCAGCTCGCTCTGGCATGAGATAAAACGTGCCGAGTCCGGGTTGCGCGTGCTCCCGTTGAAGCGTAAACCCGTATCTCACCGACTGTGGCGACTTTGCTGCGATTCGCAACAACAGGTCGCCGAAACCTGGTCAGTTAACCTGCGAAGGGTATGAAGGAATTACAAACATTTAAGCTAATGTAGCCGTCGGGTTGCTGGGAGAGAACGTGACTGGTGATGATAAACCGCTCGGTGGAATGTCTACGAGGAAGAGAATTTGGTGAGAATATTTGGAATTCCACATGGATGTAATCATTTTGACGCTATGCCCGTGCGCTTCGCACAGTTTTAAACAGTGTGACAGTGTGTTCGGCGAATGGTCGCTAACTCACACGCTGGGACGGTTTGGCTGGGATGAGCTTTCGAACAAAAGTTATTATATTATTGGCGCATCCTTTCATTAAAAAAACAACGTTGATGTTGATGCTTCACTACAACGCTTGCTGGGATTTGCAAAGCACGATATCAAATCCGTTTGTAATGTTTTCCTTTCCGATCCCTGAGTACTTGATGCTACGAACATAAATTAGAAAACATTCCGTGCTATGTAAGGGCTAAATAAATCGCAAAAATCTCTTCCACTTGCTAAAATGCAAGAGGATCATCTCCATTATAAAAACAGATCCCTCTCAGCTTGCCAAATAATACTTTAAAATGAAATCCTCCTGTGGAACGAGAACTCATTGGAGAGCGTGCTCCACTTTTTGACTGCCAGCTAGTTTGACGGCCTTCAAGATCCGCTTCGGATCGCTATCAGTAGGCTGCGCACCATCCCCTGCCGATGAGAACAAAACAGCCACCCAACAACTCCCAGCGGGACGCAGAATGCATTAACTTCGCTCTGATTTGCTGCTAACCTGGTTGTGCCACCGAAACACCGGAAGGAACAACGGAAAAATGGAATCTTCATCTTTCCAACTCCCTCGCAGCAGCAGCAGCAGCAACTTTAATGTCAGTTCCGTGCTGGCACCAATGTTGCGCAAATTTACGCACGTAATTCTGCGTTCCCTACACTCGGCCGGCTAGTCCGAAGGCCCGTGACCTAGTGGCTTCGAAACTCGCTTCAATACAGCGGTGCCGGGGCTGATTCGGTTCGTTTTCGGCGACAAAGACCTGCACTCAGGAATGCTAATCGCCACTCATCGAGAAAGATTGAGGCAAAATAACAGGTTCATATCTGGCGGGAAAGGCTTTAAACCTGCCTGCGATGAGCAGCTCATCTCAACTTCATCGATTCCTCGATGAGTTGTTGGGTAGCGGGTTGGTGAAGCAGCGTGCTGGGCATCATTTAGCCAACAAAGTAAACTCGATATGGAGCCCGCTTATTGAGAAGCTTAAGCGAATCAATTCCCCCACAAAATGGCGCTGTAACATTGGAAACGCTTTCCACGACCTACACCTTCAAATGGTGAAAACGATAAACACAATGTCCATGAATTGGAATCCTTCTCCACCGCGATCGCGGTACAGCAACAGCAATGTTGAGGATTTTGCGGCGAGCATTTCGCACGAATTCGTGTGTTACGATCGAGCACCCCGGGCCCCGGGGCGGCCATCTTGTCACGTCTGTCAGATTGTCATTGTACACCACAACCACAAAGCATGTCGTCTCTTCCTTCTATCGATAAACCACAGGAACCACTATATAAAACACGCAGCGCGCAGATGACGCAACGTTGCATCAGCACGATCCACACTCTCCCACTCCCTGGCGGGGGGGGGGGGGGGTTTGGTTTCTTCGTTGGCCAACTCCGAGTGCGCCAAAGTTGATCGATTAGACAGACGGACAGAGACAGGGACAGGGCAATAGGCTGCGATTGTGAAGGGGCACGAAGCCGGTAACGCACTCACCACAACAACACAACAACAACAAACGCTCGTCGAAAAGTCGAAAGAGCAAGGTTTGGGTTCGCCATTCCGGTGACCCAGCAGACCTCCCGAGATCGGCCATCGAATGTCATCGGAGAGGCTTCGAACAGAAATTCCACTGGACTGGCATTTTGTGTATATTACACGTACGTGACAATTGCGACGGAAGAGTGGCATTATCAGGCGCGAAACCAGATCCCCAGCGTTTGCTAATGATGAATTCTTCGAAACAGTCGCCGCTACCTCCTCCTTCTCTTGCTTCCTTCCTCGCGGCGAAAGGAATGTTTGTCCGTGAGCGGACTCGTCCACTGGAGACACCACAAAACGCATAACTCTCTCGGCGAGGACGAGGACAACAAATCAATATTCCATCGGCGAGTGTGCGAGTGGCGCATCGACGACGCTCATGACCGTGCCGGACACGTCAATGCCAAACATGGTGTAGCACGATGCCGTGAGCAACACAGCGACCGGCAAAGGTGATTTCATTTCTAATCCTTCTGCTCACCAGAACAAACTCATTTCGGAGATGGTGCATCAAGGTCGGTTGCCGGTGCGGTTGTGTTTGCGAGCGCGAGTAATTTGAGTAAAAGTGCCGTACTTCCGTCCATTCCAGGCAGTTTTATGTAATTTTCTCTTTAGTTTACTTTAGACCCACTCCCGGGTCCTGCACTTTTGCGCGCTGCAATTAGTAAATGATCATCTTTCAACGGTCGCGGCGCGAGTAAAGTTAATTAAATTTCAATCAACAGTAATTTGACTTCCCCCATCCGCGCGGCAGACAATGGCACCGGCCGCCCATAATACCTGGTAATTACTATTTCAATCAATATCCAGCGCCACTACTCGCACCGCAAACACGCACACACACACTCATACAGGTAGACAGCCTCCTCAACATGATGATCGCTGCAAGCAATCGTTGCAAAAAGGGGTTTGCAAACATCTTCGTCAGAATACTCACTCACTCCCGCCGGTGCTGTCAGTCAGTCAATGGTTGACAGTTGAACCATGGACTGCCGGACCGAGATCTCGAGATGATCGGTCTCATCTGGATGGATCCGCTTCCATGATGAGGTCGTCGCCTCCCTCCGGGGACTGCAAATGAAATATGCAAAGCTGCTGTTGCTGCCATCAATGTAGACTCCGCTCGTCTCGAAAGCCACTGCCACAGACGCCGGACCGGTGTCGATCCAGACGGGGCTACGGTTGTCCCCGGGAACCGGTGGCTTCAGCTCCTGATAGCGCACTCGCCGTCGTGCGTTTGCTCGGTATGGGAAAAGTAAATCAAGCTCGCGGTTTGTGCACGCAAGCAACGCAAACAAAGTCCCAATTGAATGGCCTAGGATCACGCTGGGAACAGGACCCCGCGACGCACAGCCGAGCGGTGGTTGACTTCATCTTCCGTGACTCTTGGAACAACGTGGAACGGCAGTGACCTCTCGGCCCTCTTGAGCCCTGACACAGACGGAAACTCGAGGCCACCGGAACGGAAAGGTGCACGCCCGAAGAAATCTTAACTCCCGAACCCGAAGGGGAGGGAACATCGAATGGGGCTTGGGTACACCACTTTTGTGGTCTCAGGTCACGTTCTGGTCGTTGCGGTGTGCGTCGGTGGTTCGGTTCGGGCTCCATGCCTTTGACTTTCCGTTTCTCGCAGCTTCGAAAGTCCTTCGTAAGCCCCGCTTGGCCTGGGAACCCGGGATCGATCCTTCATAAATCATTCAAACAACCACACGACCACAATCACACGACCAGAACATTCAAATACCGGACGATCAAGGTCACAGAGTGGCACAGAGCTGTTTTTAGCAATGATCATGGGCGATGATGATGACCACAAGCCTTTACTATCGCTGCACCACAACAAACAAACAGGGAAGGAGTAATGCAAATGAAGCCATCGTCAGTAGTTTCTGGGCAAGAGAAAACCGAAAAACAGCATTACGCTCGTTCGTTCACGGACCTCACGTATTGGGTACGTACCGGCCATTACGGTGTGTGCGCGGCATTACCAAATCGGTTTTGAAGGTTAAGAGCTGAGCCTTCTCCCAGGGAGGATGAGAGGGAAGCCAATGCGTAACAATTCCTCGTTGCCTCGATTTATAATGAGCTCATCTAGTAGCCGGTTTGCTCCGGCTACGCTAAATGTCAAACGCTGCGCTACTGCGCCTCTCTCGTCGACAAGGCAGGTTTGATACTCAATCAGCGAGCGCGCAACCGCGGTGCATTTGGTGTTTGCAATTGCAATCGAATGTAAAGCACCTAGTGCCTTCACTTGGCGAACAACCCATAGAACATCACAATCCTTAACGGCAAACGGAAATATCGGTGCATCTTCAAATGACTCTCTCGGCCGTTCGTTCCAATCGAACAGAACCGGATTTCGTTTGCCGGAGATTGGGCTATTAAGCGGAGCACATCACTCTGCCATTCGGTAACGATCTCCGAACGCACCAAATCGATCGTCCGCGGTCTCGTGGCGTAGTAAGGAAAGCGTTTCCTCTATTTAGCATCCGCCGATTGACCGAATGGCGTAGTGAAGCGGCGAGCAAATAAGCAAATCATCGTTACGACCGTGTCCGCCAAAGACCCGTAGCCGAACATTCGTTCTTCGATCTTCTCTCTGTCTGTTTCCTTCTCTTCCAGCCCCCCTTCTGTTTTTTGACCATTCTAAATGGAATCGATCGGCCGATGGGTTCGGTCCCGTTAGACCTCCAATAATGAGTGCTGCCGCGTTCAACGACACTGGGTCAACACATCAATCAGAGGTGGCAGAGGAGGCATACGCAGATCTAGCACACAGGGGACGACAGGCGACGGGGACCTGTACCCATGGTGACCGAGACCCGAAGCCCTCTACCCTTTGATCTCCG
Organism: Anopheles darlingi; assembly: GCF_943734745.1. Lineage (NCBI taxonomy): Eukaryota > Metazoa > Arthropoda > Insecta > Diptera > Culicidae > Anopheles > Anopheles darlingi. The sequence goes on along the minus strand of NC_064874.1, from coordinate 13,170,977 downwards.
CAGCTCTCTGTTTCTTTCTCTCTCCCGGTGTCTATCACACTTTTGTACGCAGCCCAATTCAGCTGTCAGCTCAAACCTCACCGCGTGGTCAGAAGCTACAAGGACGGTCATGTGTGACTTGTGACTTAGGGTACAGGCTGTGTGGATTTGGCTCTCACGCAAACTTCCGGTTGCACGCATCAGGGGATGCGCGCTGGATTGTGACCAATCAGGCATATCAGGCAGCACACGAACCAACCAACAAACCTCCACCTCCAGTACGGCCAACCTCCAGGCAGAGTCCATGGCGCTACCGCACCTGCATTCAGGTTGGGCAGTGAAGTGTGTAGCATAGGGCAAATGGAGTGATTTATTGACGAATCCGTAGATCGAATCACAGTCTACTCGCTTCACCGTTCTGATCTGATCGCCCGCATTCGTCACCGTAAAACCCAATCAGCTGGACGACGTCGAGCTTGTGTCTTTTTCTTACTTCGAATCACAAAAAAAAACCAAACCAAAACCGAAAGAATTTTCCCAATGGCCTTCCTACGCATCACACGGTTATCGTTGTTTGCTGTCCCGATATGAGATCTACATCGCGCCAGCTCGGGGAAGTTCCGGCTTATACTCCGTTAGGAAATCCCCTGTACCCATTGCCCCTGTCTCCACACTTCGTCTATTGATCTCGATTTCGAGTGTGTTGTGTGCGTTGCTTTTGTGGCATTCCGTGGCGAACAGAAACGAGTTCTACCAACAGACTGCAACCCTTCCTCCCCCCCCCCCCCCCCCCGTGGAATGCACCACACCGACCAACCAGTAGTGCTGTGGTGGGCACGGAACCTCCTATAGTGTTGTGACAAGCCTCCTCCACTCTAGCCGTTGTTGTTCGGTTGGCCTTGTGTACGATGCTGCTGCTGCTGTTGCTGCTGCTGCTGCTGCTGCTGCTGTTGCTGCTGCTGCTGCTGCTGCTGCTGCTGCTGCTAGTGCTGCTGGAGGTGCTGGGTTAGGCCCTCCGACCTGCGCACCCAGCGACCAGAGGGTGACGATGACGTTTTGGAGTCAAGCTTTGGCCTCAATATCTGGGAACAATACGAATGGAGACCTGGTTAGAAGATAGAAACCTCAGCAAGCGCGCAAGCTTCACCGAATAACAGGCTGCTTGGATGTTGAGTTCCAGGTGTAGTTCAGAGGCCCTAAACGTCCACTCGGGTTGGTAGATAACGTTTCCGACCTTCCATTTTTTTGTATCAGAAACTAGCTAGCGTAGTGACCGGATTGACGTAACACACAGTATGTGAACGTAACTTCCCTCCCTCTCAATGAAACAGCAACAGCAACCCTTAGCTCGTAAGCGCCAAAGTGTCCGAAGTTCTGCCAAGTTAATTCAGCAATTGAGCCGCGCTACAAAAACACACACGGGGCCACTTATGTCAACAGCATTTCCCCCGCTCCTACCCCACGGGTGGTGGTGGTGGTGGTAAGAAGCAGCAAACGCATCAAACGTGATCGAGAACAACGCAAAAACATTCCCGGACGACTCCGGTCCATGGCATGTTGGTATTGGAAGTGTGCGGACAAACGGACGACAGCGGACGACGACGGAGGGCCGCGTTGGGTGTTTTGAGACCTACACAAGACTCAATTTACAAACAAACAAACGAGCTACGAGCTTGTCCCACACCCGTCGGCATCCAGCCCGGCCGTAAGCGTCCGAAATTGACTTAACCGCTCGCGGACGCTCACGTTTCGCTCGCGGAAATAGCCTCTCCAGCGTGTGGCTCCTCCTCCGATCCTCCACACGCACGCCCGCAAGCAAAGTGGTGGTGTTACCGGCCGAGGACACCGGAGTGGTTTTGCATTCCCTCAAGGCCTAGCCGGACGCCATCGTGGTTCATGATGGTTGAAGGTTTCTCTTCAGCCTATAATCTGGATCCGTTCCGGGATCGACATATTCGCTCACTCGGGTGGAGAGGTCAAGCATTGCCGGCACCCTGCACCAGTCCGTCCGGACACTAAACCAAACAAAAATTCCTGACGATGCACCTACAGGCGGGTTGCAGCACACTGTTCCCGTAGTAAATCGTAATGTCCATAATACCCCGGGCCGAAAGCATAAACAGTTCCGCTCGCCCGCTAGCGAACCATTATTCACGTCACTCACGAACGCTAACAATACGATTCTCACACCTCCCCAAACACACCTTTCCATGTGGAGCTGGATGGTGGTTTGCCAGCAGATGCTCGTCTTCTGGCCTCGAGCCATCAGGCGAACCGCCAACGGAGGTTCTGCTCAAGAGTGCTCGATGAGGTTCTTCCGGTGACGGAGGAGAAGGAGGAGGAACGGGAAGGGTATCAGCCACATTACTTATTCCTATGACCTGGAAGTTGGCTAGCTAACTAGCAGCGACAGGCAGCTCCGTAAGACACCCCCACACCTGCCCTCGGGTACGACTATTACTTGATTTCCCATTAAACATGCGACCGGTGCAAAACGGTACAGCTGCAATTGTCTAGAGTGTCGGTGACGGGAGATGATCTCCACCGGGTATGCTGTAGTCGGCAGTTACCGTGGCATCGAATGGAAGGTGGTTCCCGCCCGGGGGCTGCCCCGTATGACCGTTGCATTAGTATTCGGATGTGATTAACATGCAAGCTTCTAGTCTCCACGGCCATCGCACTACGCGTGTCTAGGGCTCTCTCTCTCTCTCTCTCTCTCTTTCTCTCACCCTCACCATTCCCAGCAAGATCGCAGTGAACAATTCGGCTAAGAAGATACCATGGACACCTTACGTCGTCGTGTCGTGTCGTGCCAGGGGTGCTTCTCATTAGTCATCCAACCATGTTAATGACATTCGGACGTATACCCTCATCGAGAGAGCTTGACTGTGTGTGTGTGTGCGTAATATGCGTTTGCAGCGATCCTTTCTGTGGTTCGCTCAACTTAAGCCTTTGGGTATGATGGTGGTATAGATGGTGGCGCTCAGGCAACACCGGCAGACCGTGGCCGCACCCACATTATGTAGACGCGCCATCCCAGGCTCGCCAATGATCGACCTAGAACAACCATTCTCTGCCACCGCCACCGACCAGACCGACGATGACAATAAAGTAGGGACGCCAGTCGTCAAGGCGCCCAAATCCGGACGGACGAACAGGCGGACGAACGGACGGACGAACGGTCGGCCGCTCACCGGCAACCCGGGGCGATAGGGATCGCTGACTAATGAAGATACCGCATTCGGCGTCGCGACGTCCGGGGGTTTCGAGACAAAATTATGGCACCAACTTACTTCCGTCCGTCCGTCCGTCCGTTTGCCGTCTACTTCCGTGCATTTGCAGGTTGGTGGGATTTTTGCGCGATCCCACTCGCCTTGGGATTCGCTCGCCTTCCAGTTCCATGGTGCGCATGGTGATGGCATTCAGTGACGACAGCAGTAGCAGCAGCAACTCCGAGCCTGCTCGCACTCTGCAGTCTTCGGTATACATTCGCGCACGTAACACGACGCTCTAACGTCTCGTTGGCGCCCGCTTCGGCACGGCAAGAACGGAACGGCTCCAGAATACTAACGTGACTCGTGATGTGCGTGAATATGTGGTTCTTCCCTCCGGATTCGGACTAAGGGCCGCCGTTTAATTAGGGAGTTTCGTACGCGGACGAGCCACTGCCACGAGCAGAAGTCGGTTACGCATCAGAAGGTTTTCTCTGCCATCCCGGTGTTCCCCACCGCAGGCATTGTTAAGGAAGTGTCGACGCGCATCAGGTGCGCCTTCAGTTCTGGCGATCGTTGTCGGGCACTCAAACTAAACCAGTGGACGCACTGGAGCGTATCTGCGTATTATTTTGTGGTCACCGAACACACACACACAGGGGTCCTTTGTCGGGTGTGGTTCATCAGTGAAAGTCCAGAAATACGCGAGTGTTCCACAAACGTAGAACAAGAAGAACCGTTCGCAGTGTCGACGATTGTACGATCACTGGATCGATACTAGAGTCCAGATACCAGAGTGTTCGAGTGTCGTGCTCACCTCGAAAACCTTCAGGAAATGAGCGCTAATAGCGACCCCAATTGCAGCGGTAAGTGAACAACTGTTTAGCGCGTTTGGCAATTATCACACAAGCGTCGTTAGCAGCGTGAACAACCCGCCGTCGTTGTCCTTTTACTTCCCGTGTAAGTCACGCACGCAGTTAGGGGGTTCCATTTGTGGCCAGTGCACTGGAGAGTAATGGAGCCGGTACCCGAAGACGACGACGACGAATGATGAGTTACATCACTCAGCTGTCGATCTCTAGCCGCGGCTGTTGTCCGACGAGTGCGTCCGATAGTCTAGGGCTTCTGCCTCCCCCCCTTCCTCTTTGCCACAGTGCATGAATGGACGAGTGTTTCACTTTCATCCCAGGCCACTCTCACCCTGAACCAGTTTTCACGAACAGGAAATTGCGCTCGATTTTCCGGTGCTTTCACTGCGACCAGCGAGTGCGCGGGGCAGTAGCCGCATCGACCGACAGGTGAAGCGAGCAGTGCACCGGCTGGAGCGGTTTTTAAGATCAACCAAGTGCCTCATTACAAGAACAGTCCGATATTTGTCAGACGATATTTCCTCAAACAACGATCTGGGCTCCTCAGCTCAGCGGGCACCGATATCGGTTCAGTGACGGTTAGTCGTCTACCGAACAACAGCTACCGGTTGCCGACCGATACCTTGACTCAGAGATCGAGACCGAAGCCTAGCACCACCATCTCGTGCGACCATTTCCTGGTCTCGTTTTACTGACTGACCGCATTCCGTGCCCGTGGGCTCAAAGGCTTCGCAGGCGCAGGGTAGAGGGAGGGGAGGTCGGTTTGACACAAGCAAGCGAAACCAATCCCGAGGGTGGAGCCGAATTAGCCGTCTAGTAGGCCCGTCCCGCTGCGCGCAACTAGTTTCCGAAGGAACTGGCGCGCACAACCGGAGCAGATTGTGGCCACTGCACATTCCACCGTATGCAAAGTGGCCTTTCGGTGCTTCGGTGTTGGAACTGTCGCTCGGTTGCACCGTGACACCGTGCTCGCGCCGGTACAAGCGATTGTTGAGTGTTGAATTTGAGGTGTTTGTTGATTGAAATGGCGAAGTCACAACGTAGCCAAACATCAAACATGAACGAAGTAGGCCAACGAGGAATCCTTGACGACGGCGTTGAATACCGCCGATCGTTTGTCGATGATTCAGACCCAGGGCCTGTGATCCTTGCGTTGAGTAGAGCGGGGGGGAACGCGCAGAAGCATACCTCAACAGCAGAAGTTGATGGTGTGTTTGCGGTGCAGTTGTGTGCCGTCGAAGGGCAGCCGTCGGAATCCTGCGAAGAAGAAAGAGAAACAAAGACAAAACGGCACAAAAGCCACAACCACCGGTAGGGGGTACGGTAAGCCCCAGCGACACGAGAGGAGCAGCGGGGGCACAGTACTTTCCCTCTCGTGCTACTCTCGTGTCCCATCAAGCGAAACCCGCTTTCTGGAGTCTCTCCTTGTTCTCCTTGTTCTCCTTGTTCTTGTTTACCACCACAAAACACCAACACACACACACACAGACACACACAGACACCGTTGCCGTTGCGGTGAGAAGTTGTTTCTGGCACACACAACCACAAGCGGTTTATGCTTTCCCGCTTAAAAGACATGAAAACGCACACCAAAAAAGCACCGATGGCTGCCAGCAGGAGGTGCCCCAACATTGCTCCAACGAATGGCGGCTGTTGCTGGTACTTGCCAGCGGGAATCAGACGGCAGCACAGCCTACTATAACCCCACACAGCAGACACGAAATGCAGAAATATGTTTCGCGCTAAATCGAAAAACCTGTTCCTTCATCATCATCATCGTCGTCGTCGTCGTCATCGATGTAGTCGGCGGCCCTTTTGGTGGTTTGGTTGGATTGCGAAGGATCGCGTTGTCGGGGTTCGTTGCCATAGGCAATCTCTGTGTGCGTCGCTACGTGTCCCCCTGGGGGCGTGTGGTGGTAAAACTGCGTGGAGAAGACGTAGGGGCAGTGGGCGAGAAAGGTGGAGGCTCCTTTTAGGAGCGGCTAGGTAGGGGTGGACGTTTCCACCCCCCCTGTTGGGTCTGATTGGGCCCACGCGCTACATGCCGGTTACTAACAACAATGGCTGCAGGCAGACACCACTCCCGGAACAGACAACAGACCCAGAGCCATGCTTAGCCACAAACGAATGAACGAGAGGGAGAGAGAGAGAGAGCACCACACGAGCAAACAAACAATTCTATCCCAGGAGCTCCTAGTAGAAAGAGGGGGGCCATGCGATGTGAAAGGTTGGCCTAGGCTACGGGTGGGCCCAACGGGTGCGTGCTTAACCTGTCCGAAACCGTTTCCCGTTGATTTGCAGTTGTTCGCGCGAGCACGTACACCGACGGGACCAAGAATTTGCGCGACAAAAACCTTCGTTCTTCGAACGCAAGCAACTGCTACTGCTTTCGGTGTTACGGCGTTCCGTTGTGACGTCATACCACCAAACGGATGTAGAGTACCGTTCGAGCGGCGTCAACGAAAACATATTTGTGTGGCCCCATCCGTCAAACCATTCTCTTCTCCTTCGGATTTACGATCGAGGCTATGTTTGGCGCGATCCAATCATAAATAGCTAATAGTGAAGGGAACTACCGCGGGTGCGTGATGTGATGTCGCTGATCAGCGAAACGGTCCGTTTATAGTGAGATGTTTGCGAATAAGCTGTACTGGAACGCTGCCAAATCGTCGGAAGAGAGAGAGGTCGTGTGCTTTTCAAGGAATGAAAGTGCCTCTTGAAATGATTAACTTGTGCGCAGATGTGTAAAGTTTTGAGCTCGATGTGAATTTATGTAATTCTGTAGAAATTTAAGGACATAAAGAATAGTGAAGCCAAATGAGGTGCATGACAAATCCCACAGAGAAAACAAGCGAAACGCAAGGATCATTTCGGGTGAAAGTTTGAAGTCTCTTTCCTGGTACATAGTGCGTACAGTAGTCCATTTCTTGAAGAGTTTGCTAGTTGAGGGTTAAATTTGAATTACAACAAAAACGTGATTGCAACAACGGTCTAAGATCAATATTTTCTTCCAATTTCAGATCTATAGAGCGGAGTGAGATTAGGAAGCTAAGCTAACATCCAAGACTAGCGGAGCAGGAGAGGGAAACACAGCAGCACCTCGTGCTGTACGAGTGTGAGGTGTGTCAGTTTGTGAGCAGTGGAATTGACAACGAGATAGCTCCGAACCGGAGCCCAACAGCGACAGCATGGACGATTCCGGTTCGTCCAGCCAGCAACACCATCAGAACGATGGGTACGCGTTCAAGAACGAAATTTCGCTCTCGATCGGTGATGAGGAACAACAGACCAACGGGCCACCGTCACGCACGGCCAACAACAGCAACAGCAACCACAGTAGCAACGGTGTGGCCGCACCGACACCATCGCCCCGACATGTCGAACTACCGATGGGGGGGACTACGCCGGCGGAGGGCGATACGAGCGAGTATACGGCCCTGCGCCACGAACCATCGGTCGTTGCCAACGGTGCAAGCAGCAACGGTCTAGACAATCCGGCATTCGAGCCGGAAAAGGAGAAGCAACGGCCGCTCAGCTCGTTCGGGCACACCAACGAAAAGTCCCTCGGTGTAGTGTCCGTCAATGGAAAGGCGGCCGGTGAGAAACCACTGGCCGAAGCCGTCAATCTGGAGCTACTCAACATGTCCTCCAAACCGCCGGCCGGCCTTCCAGCCACCAATGGTCACAAGAACGGTACGAACAATGGTGCGGCCGCGCTGCCCGTCAAAAAGGACACCGAAGTGGATCTGGGCGATCCGTACGACGAGTACTTCGTGCCGGTTAACGAGCACCGGAAGTTTATGAGGTAAGCCAATCGGTTCGGTGACGGGTATCTATACGTTTGCTGGATTAATGCTTTCGTGACGTCACGGTCACCGTTTTTTTCATCCCCCCTAAAACCCCTATCTCCTTCTCCTATCCACCGTCCTCACTCTGCCGACGTCCATTCCTTTTTTTCCTGCTCATCCTGCTGGTTTGATTGAAACTAAAATCTCTTTCTCTCTCCTGTCTCTCTTTCTCTATCTCCTGCGGTGGATTACATCCCTACCGCACCCCAACACCAACTCCAACCTATCTCTCCTAACCTTGTGCACTCGCGTCTCTTGTGTGTGTGTGACTCTGTGTGTGTGTGTGTGTGTTTGTGTCTGTCACTATGATCATACTTTGCACGCACGCACCTCTTTCTTGCCGTGAGAGGGAACGCTCTTGGATTGATCCGTCATCCGACTCGTCCTTCTTCTTCATCTTCTTCTTCGCCACGTTTGTGGGGCTCGCGCGGGGTTTAGTGTCTCCTTCCAAAAGTCACGCCATGGCCTAGGGCCGGGAGTTTACCCGGGACCACGATACGTTGGTCGGGGCGTCGACTATACTGGACACTCGGTGAACGAGCCGGCCGCCGGAACAATGGACTATAAACAGTGGACCAAGATCACGAGGTACCCAACAGCTACACACTTCCCACATACAAACTGCCCACCCGGGATACGGATACGGTCTTTCTGGTCAAGCCTCTGCTACTTGCACTCTGTCACTATGTTACTACTTGCACCATCTTTCTATCTCTCTCTCTCGCTCTCTTTCTGTCTATTTCTTCCTTGCTCTATCTATACCAATACAATCCTTTATATGCTCGCTTTACTCCGGGACTGTACAACTCAAGCTTATACGAGGAGCTAGCGGTTCAAACTCTCCAATTTCAATCCAGAAGATGGCTTGGGTTTGACACTATGCCCTCTCTTATACGAATAGACTTAAGCTGCACCAAAAGACACTCCAAAAGTTTGTAAAATAAACAATCCAGAAATAGTTCAGACGATCGGACACCGTACATACGCGCGCACACACAAACACACAGTGACCACCAGACGAGACACTGCCACCGACCCCCTTCTCCCCAAAAATGTAACTAAACATGGCGATGGAAAACATGGCGGTCGAGTTGGATCCATCTAATATTGTGCAGCTCATTTCACCATCTTCGATCACGCTAGTCATTGGGAAGTGGAAAATGTTCGCACCCCTTAAACCATATCCGACAGTACATAAAGATCACTTTACAGAGCCACAGAATGTGTACATTGGTTCACCCACTTCATCCGGTGTCCTTTTCAGCAGGTTAACGCTTCTTTTGCTTGCGCATCGCGGCTTCTTAATCAATGGTTGCAATGTTATCGGCGGTTGTGATGGAAAGCAGGTTGTGGGAGAAGAAGGTCTTCATAATGTTCATTTGTATATAAAATCCGGAAATGTATAGACGATCAACCGAACATAACCCAACCCACCAATTCACCTAACCTTTCGCTCGTTCTTCGTTCGCCCCGACAGAGGTGAGAAGCTGTACGTCACGAAAGACAAGCGCGAAAAGAAGCGGAAAAGCTGGCCCTTCTGGTTACTCGGTCTAGCGGTACTAGTGGCCGTGATCGTGGTCGCCATACTGGCCGGTTCCGGTGTCATCTTCAACGATTGTCCCACGCCGGTAGAATCGCGTCAGTTTGGCGACGGCAAGGTGGCCGCTGCCGGTGTATTTGGGGCTGGAAAAACGCGATCTAACAATGTAAGCAGCTCAGCAACAACGACTAGTACGACGACATCCACGACAACATCAACGACAACTGGCTCACCACCGGGATCGATACCGATTGTAAATCCAGTGCCCACCGAGGAAGTGACCGTTTATGTGCCTAACACGCTCGAAGGGCAGATCACGCTCGCCAACGTGGAGTTCCTGGACGATTACCGTAATCCCAACAGTTCGGCCTACCGTACGCTAGCGGGCGAGTTGGAGGAGGAACTCATCGATACTCTCAGCACGCCAGATGGACGCGGTCCGATCTACGTGAAGATCTTGAACATGAAGTAAGTAGTGGCGGGGTTGACTGCGTCCTCGGAAATAACTGACTGACGATTTCTTGTGTGTCTTGTGCAATTCCAACAGACCTGGTTCGGTCGTCGTGGACTATCGCGTCAGCTGGGAACCGAAGTCGATGGAAATGACCGAGGAAACGATGAAGCACCGGTTGAACAACTTCCTGCTGCAGAACAACAACTACCTATCGACATACATCGTGCCGACCAACACTATTCGCGTGGCCCGGTTACCCGATCTGTGCGTCATGAGACATTCGTCGAAAGAGTAAGTCATTTCAGAGCAGCAGAATGGGCAACGGTGTGGTAATATGGTGCTCATACGTTATACTTTTCTCTTTCCTTTAGCTGCGAATATGGCTGCATGTTTGATGCCAAACTTGGAGATTTCATGTGCACATGCCCGAAGGGTATGTTGTTGAATGACGAAGATGGCCGCACTTGCTACAGTCCAGTACCAGCGATCAACGTAGAGGAACACAGTGTGGAACCAAAGAGTGAACCAGAACCATCAAGTGAGCCAGAGCCTGCTAGTGAGCCAGAGCCTTCTAGTGAACCTGAACCTACTAGCGAACCGGAGCCTGCTAGCGAGCCAGAACCATCAAGTGAGCCTGAGCCTGCTAGTGAACCGGAACCTGCTAGTGAGCCAGAACCTGCTAGTGAGCCAGAACCTGCTAGTGAACCGGAGCCTGCTAGTGAGCCAGAGCCATCTAGTGAGCCAGAACCTGCTAGTGAGCCAGAACCTGCTAGTGAGCCAGAACCTGCTAGTGAGCCAGAACCATCAAGTGAACCAGAGCCTACTAGTGAACCAGAGCCTGCTAGTGAACCGGAACCTGCTAGTGAGCCCGAACCAAAAAGCGAACCAGAGCCAGCCGTTGAACCGGAGCCTGCTAGTGAGCCCGAGCCATCCAGTGAGCCAACGAGCGAACCGGAGCCTAGTAGTGAACCGGAACCTACAACTGAACCTGAACCAGCGTCCACAGCCTCCGAAACCCACTCGAAAGCATCGCCAAGCGACCATTCGGCACGTTTGGTGGTATCAACTACCGAGGTAGAACCAAAGGCAGAACCCGAACCGACATCGGAACCAGAACCCTCCAGCGAACCAGAACCGGCCAGTGAACCGGAACCAACCAGCGAACCGGAACCGGTTAGTGAGCCCGAACCGAAGAGCGAACCGGAGCCATCTAGTGAACCGGAGCCCACGAGTGAACCGGAGCCTGCTAGTGAGCCAGAACCATCGAGCGAACCCGAGCCCACGAGCGAACCGGAGCCAGTTACTACGGCCACGGCGGAAAAGACTTCAGAATCTAGCAAACTTCTTGTATCGACTACCGAACGCGAAGAATCGACGACTCCAGCCAAGGTCATCTCCTCTACTACCGACAACTCGCATCTTCCCGATTTTATGTTCGTCGATCAAGAGTCGATGCTGAAGCACTCGAGCACCGCCGAACCAAGCTCGACACCGAACAGTGTGTTGGTGTCCATAACAGAACAATCATCTAGCGATACGCCAGCTCCCGTGACGGAAATGATCTTCGATGACACACCCATGCCCGAAACGTCGAAGCTGTTCGTCACACCCAAACCGACGACGACCACCCAACCGACAAATGGCTTTGAAGGACGTTCCTTACCATCGAACCGATCAACGGAAAGCGAAGTAAGCAACACCGTCTACGCGACCTCCAGTCCGATCTCACTAGAACAATGGCGTTCGTCGACCAGCTTCTCCACGACGACGGAATCGCTCAGCCCACTGCCGCTGTCCACCATCGAAACGTCCAGCGTACGCAACAATGGTGCCTCGTACGCAGTTACTGAGACGGTGCTGGAGGCCGAAACCGTGGCACCGATTCTGGCGAACCACAACGAATCACCATTCCTGCCCGAAACCGAAAACAATGCCAGCCTGGTGAAGATCCTGCACGAGGGTCTCGATCGTCCTGAGACGTACGAGATTGAGCAGCAATCACAGCCACAGTTCCTAGAAGTTGTGCCATTGTCGAAGGAAAGCGATCGTAATGACTACAAGAAGCAGCTGAACACGCACGTCACGGAAACGATCTACATAACGACCACCATCCGCAGCCCGGTACCGGTGACGGAATCGCTGGAAGAGCTGCTTTCGGTGGCCAGCTCCAAGAACATAGTGGAACAAACTACTCACTACAGTGGCAGCGATGAAGAACAACCAACTAGTACCGAGCGTGAAGCTGATGAACCGACAACCTTGGCCGAGCAGCAGGAGCAAGTGTCCGCAATCGGGGTGAATGAAACAACTCCATTGCAAGAGGATAGCTCTGATGGTGTACAGTCGACTACGATTAGAGATGAACTGCGTACAACCACGCTAGAAGAGGAACCGGAGCAGACTACCTTCCTTCGAATTGACCCGGTAACGTCCGAGAAAATACAGATCTCTTCACAAACAGAAACTTCCAGTAGTAGCAGCCCCAGCACCAGCACCAGCAGTAGCAGCACGACAACCACCACCAGTACTACACCGGAGTCTACGTCATCCACTACCAGTACCACACCAGCACTATCCTCCTCGGGGGTCCAGACCTCAACAGAGATTCTCAATCGGATGACGGTGATCGAGAAGGATCTCATCAGCCTGAAGGATAACGATCTTGCCGACAATAATGATATCTCCGATAATGAGCTGCTCGTGCTACCATTGGAGCGTTCTAAGGATCCTTCGACAACACGGGCAACGACGGAACGCATAGATTCCACGCTGGCGGCAAGCCAACCTGAACTGTTACAGTCACGCGAGAACGATTCCGCCATCTCGGCCTCCACACCCAGCAGCAGCGGCACCACCACCACTACGAGTACCGGTCATTTTTTAGGCGAAACGACGTTTCATTTGATTAGATCAGAACGATCAAATGGAACGTCGTTAATCGGAATTGGCCTTTCTGAGAACGACCCAACGACAACGACAACGACAACGACAACCACAGAAAAGACAACGACGACGACGACGACAGAAGGTAATGTTGCCGAAGACGAAGACAGGCGTAACATGGAAACACTGCTGGAACGAGCGGCGGCCGCCTCAATGTTCACCAAGTGTGCCGTCGGTCAGTTCGAGTGCACCAACGGTACCTCGATCAAGGACGGTAGCTCCTGCATCCAGAAATCCGAACGCTGTGACTCGGTGTCCCACTGTTCGGACAACTCGGACGAGCAGGACTGCGAACGGCTCGGCTGTCCAGGACACTTCCAGTGTCAGGATGGTGTGTGTCTGGCTCGACTGCACGTGTGCGACGGTATCGCGCACTGTCACGATGGTTCGGACGAGCAGCAGTGTGACGAGTGGCAGTGTAACTTTGACGAAATCTCCTGCAATCCGGCCACCGGCAAGGGTCCCTGCCTTCCGGCACTCTGGAAGTGCGATGGGCTGGAACAGTGCGCCAATGGGTTCGATGAGAGTAACTGTCCCGATACGTGCACCAACGATGAGTACTTCTGTGCCGGACAGCGCAAGTGCATCCCGGAAGCCTGGCGCTGTGACGGTACGCCGGATTGTAGCGATGGCGAGGATGAACGCTTGTGCGATTGCTCGCTGGATGATAGCTTCAAATGTAATACCGGTGGCTGTGTGGCCGCTGCATTCGTCTGTGATGGCCATCCGCAATGTCCGGATCAATCGGATGAGTGGAACTGCCAGCAGCTAGATGCAGATGAAGGAACGCTGCGCGTGAAACGCAACTCAACTGCTGCCCTGGCCGTATGCGGCGATGGTTGGAATGGTAAGCTGGCCGATTTGGTGTGCGGAGAGCTGGGTTATGTTGGCGCCACCAAGATCACGTTCACCAGCGTCAGTAATCGATCGGAAGGGTACAGCATGTACCGAGTAACGGAAAAGGATCGACTAGCGTTTGAGTTGATCGATTCAGTGCAGTGCCAGAAGGGGCTTCAGCTGCAATGCGAAGAGTATCGTGAGTATTAATAAAATAGGATTCCGCTTTACCAGACGCATACTTACTTGTCCCATTTGTCCTACGCAGATTGTGGTCGCAAAGCCATTGAATCCACGCTGGAGCAACGTATAGCCGGGGGTTCTGTTTCGGATCAGAGCCAATGGCCAAGTTTGGCGCTTGCCTTCAGCAACAATGCGGCCATCAAGTGTACGGCTAATATCGGTAAGCATTTGTTTGCGTGAAGCTTTTGTCCTCGAACAATGCATTGATCTAATCTTTTCCATTCTTGCCTCTAATCTGGACAGTATCACCGCGCTGGGCACTCACTAGCTACACCTGCATTATGGGCAAAACGGAGTTCGTGAACAATCGTAACGTTGGTGAGATGAAGTGGAAGCTGTTTGCTGGAAAGTCCGTATTTTCCTCTTCCCTGGAACAGTTAGCAACACCCCATATCGATCCTACGCTACAGGTTGTGGACGTTAAACGCGTAGTACCCTATCCTCAGGTAAGCATAAGCTTATTAGAATCCCCATTTTGGATTTAAACTAACGGCCATACTAACCTTAACTCTCCTTTCTTACAGTCCAAGTACAAGCAGTTCATGTACACCGGTGATGTGGTACTGCTGGAGCTTGACAGTCCCTTGAAATTGAACGAGGTTGTTGGTAGTGTGTGTCTAACGGAGACATCATCTACCATCGATCCGGAGCGGCTGTGCGTTACCGCCGGATGGGGCTCCGATCTCGAGCATACAGCTACAACGGAGCAGTACCTCAAGTATCTACCGGTACCGAACGTGCCAACGGATCGTTGTAACTCCTCCATCCACTACAATGGTGCACTTCCTGAAAACACCATCTGTGCAGGATATCTGAACAGCAACAAGACGACTTGCTATGTAAGTCTGAATTCCTAAATAAGAGAACTAGCTTGGATCTTCATGGGGCTAGTAACCGTTACTGAACTCCACTCTTACTACTTCTAGAACGATGAAGGTGCACCACTGATGTGCTACGTCGACGGTACCGGCCAGTGGCAGCTGGAAGGTGTGCTCAGTTACCATGGCAACTGTGGTAAGCGACCGCACCCAGCCATCTACAATTCCATTACCTCAACCATTGCCACCTGGATCCGCAATACGGTCGGTAATGGCCGTATGTTCGAACAGACGATACTGACAACGGTCTCCACTACTGAAACCTCGCTCGCCAGCTCCACTTCCTCGGTGCCGATCGATAACTCAACCTCGACGAGTTATCCAACCACTGCACAACAACCGACGATCGTGGAAACACGGACGGAAAGCACAGTAGCACCATCTGCAACTACTGGGGAACCGACAGCGACAACGGTTCCAACGACGACGTCCACCGTTGCACGATAGAAAAGTAGGCGAAGGCCAGCGCACCACGAGTAAGCCTTTTTGTAAATAATTATTATCCTACCAATATAAACGCACGGGGAAAACACTAGGAGCGCCTATAGATCTGTAATAGGGGAGTGCAGAGACAGCCGGTTTGCGGGGTCAGAATACTAACACTTCATAGATGTGTGCATTGTGCGACCTCCACGGCCGTGGAATCGAAGCTGAAATACGAAAGCGAAAGGAAAGGGAGAGAATCCTAGTCACAAAAGTCGTATACATTTTGTGCCAACTAAGCCAGCGAGCAAGAGAGCAATCGGGCAAGCAGTAAACTGCTGCGATGCACGAGAATGGTTCAACCGATCCGAGGATCACAGGGTAACCGATGGCAATAGACCACTAGATGAGCGTTAGCCAGCCAGCCAGCAAGATGTACAGCATTGGGAGCCTTTCCTTCACTAATTCAATGTTCTACTCAAGTAGCCCAAGCCCATACAAAGAGTACCGTTTGTATTTGAAGTTAGAAAAAAGAAAATGGCGGATAAAATGTGGAAACTCATCACGTAGACGACTGAAGGGAGAGCAATAAATCTAGTGAGAGGGCGAGGATGTCGACCCGAACAGCACGATGGCTTGTTCGCCGGCTCACAACAACAATTGGCAACATGGGGTTTTTTTTAGTGATTTTTATATCGAGTGTGCTTCTACTCAATTGTCATCCAATTTACTTTGTATAGCGCGTGACACTACTGTAGGGATGGATGGTTGATGGCACACGGATGGTTTGATGCCGTATAGATAGAATAGAACTCATCAGCGCGCACGACGGTATTCCCACTCATCCCGTTTCGTCGTGCAGAGTAGTTTGTTTGTATGTAATTAATAAAATGAAGATAATATGCTTAGGAATAAATCACCTTGGTGTATATTTCTTTATCTCACACCATAACCTAGGATATCCGAAATCATGAACGATTGACGAGTTCAAAATCGAAGAGTTAAGGTTTGAAAGAAATGCACGGCGATCAAAACCAAGGCTTGGGCCAAGGCTGCAGAGATTAGCAATGACTTGGTAGCAATATAAGAAGCCAATATGAGCAGACATTGAATCGTTTGCAATTGCAACAAGGAAAGAAAAGATGCCAACATACAAACAACATCAATATAAGGCTATTTTTAATTTATTCTTTAATCTCCGCCAATTTAAGCTCAACGCCTCAACCGGCAATTCACAGAAATAGTTTTGTCGGATCACCGCTCACACCACACATCAGACCTCACACGCGTTTAATAGTTATCATAATGTGTGTAAACTAAGCGCTCAGCGGTCTCAAAATAAACCAGTAGAGTGAAAATCGTCAACATGAGCACATCGTTCTTTCCGTGGAAAGCAGCTGTATATAATTTTCATATAAAACCATATAAAAAAACGACTAAAAATTTTACAAATCCAACGAATGGTTAGTACTAATGAAAAGCGTGTAGTGTACTACAATTACGTACAATATACATACACAGTCAAAACATACATGCTTTCACTTTAGGCACAATATCTTTACTTCCAATAGACCAAATCTTTTGAAATTTTGGCAGGAAATAAGGAAAGGATTTACCTTTCAAACACATATACCTATATCAATGAGGCGCCTCCAGAAATACACCTATTGAAAAAGTCCGGTTTACTTTATGGCAGACCTGATAATACATACAATTAATCACCATGCATAACATACAAATAAGGCTGCTGGAGCTGACCTACACCAACCCATTTCCTTATCACGATCACAAAAAATAGTACGCAGCAATGGGCGCTGATGCTGGTGCGCCTTGGCATTTCCACATAAATGCACAACAAGCTTGCACACTATGGTGAATGAAACGGAAATCTCAATTTCCGGTTCGGAATTCCGGCTTAAGGGTGTCTTGCATATTTGTATATTTTAAGTGTATTTCATTCAACGTCATGAATAAATTAACAAAAAAATGACTGCAAGTAGCAAAAACCATCAATAGCGATAAGCGAATGATGCGATGATTCACACGGTGGAACCTTCACCGGAAAACAGGTTAGCTGAACATTTCTTCCAACGTGATCACACGAGACAGGCAGCGAACGAATCGAATCAACGAATGACGATATCCTCCGACTTCGTTCCCTGTTCGTTTTGTCCATTCAGCCGGAGCATAAAAGAAAGAAATTCCGTGAATTTGCGTTAGTTGATTGCTGTTCTTTTTAAGATCACAACGTGTCTTATACTTTTAGTAAGTTGGTTATATGTATCCGTTGAATGTTCTTAGATGATAATCGTTTAGTGTTCTGTTGCCCCGGTTGTTTCACAAAAAGTGAAAATCGTTATAGATAATGGAAACATGGTGAACATCCTGTTCTCTAAGGGGCCACGTTTTTAGTATAAAAAAAAACCTAGCCAAGTAAAACAGCCTGACCGAAGCGGTAAATAAAATGATAAGAATGGCGAGCGCAACAATGGCAAAAATCTACGAAAAGTCTTTTTTTTCCCAAAGAAAATCAGTATGCACGGTGTAGAACTTGACCGAATCTTGTACAGATAATCTCAAGGAGAGGTCCGCACTCGCGTGCCACGTTGCTGTAATAACCCTATCACCCTATCAGCTCTAGAGTTACGATTTCGTATTAAAAATAATAACAGTGCTCAATAGGAGCATTAAACAATAATTACCGTTTGTGCTAGCTAAATTTTCATTCCACACATCTTATCGCGAGAACACCCGAGGCAAGGATGGCAAGCGAAGATGCGTTTGGCCGATGCTCAGTAGCCTACAAGCCACGAAAGAGCGAGCAGTCCTAGGTGATCATTGGAATAAAACTACCGCCATTCGCATTAGTAAAACGCCACCGGTAGTATTGCTAAAGTCACTGCTTCTTGGTGGTGCAGCACCGGGAGGAGCTTAGGCAGGCAAATTAGGCTTAGTTCAAAAGATACCGATATTAATGTGCAGGTGGGTTGCACTACCGTGAACCGATCTTACGTACCGCTGTTAGAGTGGCAAATCCAAAAGGTAGACCTAGTGTCGCACCGTAGCCGTGTTCTGTGCCTGAGGGGTATTCCGAAATGCTGATAAACGATAAGCGATGCTTATGCGCACAATGTAAGTGAAAGGGAACAAAAATATTGAATAGCAATATTGAAACACACAATACTGACCCGTAAATGCTTAATCGTTCGAAAGTTAGCTACTCTGGCCAGCCTTTAGAACCCCCCGGGCCGTAAATCAACTAAATTCCGTGATTTAAAAGTTACTGGAGGGTCAGTTGGCTTTGGGATTCCCCAATGCTGGCTAGATGCAACTAAACCTTCGCTGCTTGGGCGAATATGGTACTGCGAATTCTGCCTCCGAACAGCACCAAGGACGGAAAATGGTCTTCAGTGGAAAATCCCAACGCAGTCACGAAAAACCGGTTGATAAAACGAAAAGAAAAAATCGCAGGGAAGCCGCAACGACTCAAACAGATTCACGTTCATATCATATCGCTAAAACGTGTTTGACAAAGCTGGCGATCACAACGGAATAAACACCATCGGCTCACCGAATAGAGCCATCTGAAGCTGATAATGTAGGTTGGTGGGGATGAGACTGTGACCCCGATAACCCCCAAAAATCCCAAAATGTGACCAACCGCACGCATAGTTCTTTGCCCGGTTGAGACAAGTCGATCGTGAAATATCAATTAAGTGTAACGCGTTATGGTGAGGATGATTGTATTGTCGGTAAAACGTATTCGGCAAAGCTGGTGATCACAACGGAATAAACACCATCGGCTCACCAAAAAGAGCTATCTGAAGGTGATAACGTTGATTAATGGGGATGAGACTGTGATCCCGATAACCCCCAAAAATCCCAAAATGTGACCAACCGCACGCATAGTTCTTTGCCCGGTTGAGACATGTCGATCGTGAAATATCAATTTAGTGTAACCCGTGATGGCGATGATGATCGTTGTGTGGTGGCATGCATAATTATACGGAGAGAGCTATAGTTCGAAGCCGGATATGTTTCTTTGGCTGATCGTGATGGGCATGTTTCTATCTAATCGGTAGGAATCTAGAATTTCTTATACTTAAGCGATGAACGCTCATCGAAGACGTGTCATATGAAGTGGATTAGGTTCGTGCTCCGAGTCGCGGTCTGGTATTTGTTCGAGAAAGGCGGCCACTGAGTCACGTTTTTTTTAAATTCTCGATTAGTTGGTGGTGTTTAGGAGTGACTTCAAAATCAAAGTGGCAATCGTTGCCGCACTGTTTAAGTGGTGTTAGATGTGATATGCAGCATGGCAGTGTGAATGATGTTAGAGTGATACTGTTGTAATATTGTGCGTGATGACAAGTATCCGTTGCAACCGCAATGAGTTCAAATAAATTCACGGCATCGTTAATCACAACACTAGAGGTTGCACATGAAAACGAAATACCAAGAAAGGAATTCTAAAATTTCGTAGAAGAACCTGTGAAGCTGTGTGTGTGTGCTCACATTTCACGCATTTTCATATAGTAAATAGCCAATAGTGATGGAATCTACTGAGACACGATATCGATCGACTTGGATCATGCACGTCAGCACACCACGCAGGATTAGTCAAAAGAATCCACAGCATACGGGCAATGCAGGGAACGTGCAGGAGCCCGAAATAGCACTAGAAGATCGGTCTATCAGAAGCCATCCCGAGGAGGACCTCGGGGATGAACATTACGATGAGGACCCCACAGATGAACGTTACGAGGAGAACCCCAGTAGTGAGCTGTTAGGCAACAACAGAGACCGCTCCACATCAATAAGGTAAGGTCATTTAGTTCCAGTATTAGTCACCATCAAATTCATTCCTCCCTAATCCACGATACTTATCGAGCGCCGTGCTTCTATCGATTTCCGTGCGGCATCAAATTGCTTTACAAGAACTGGTCTTTACTAGCCTTGCGGAACGCCATCCATGATCCACATTAACTATTGCTCCACTGATATTTTATAGGCGAAAGCTCTGCCCTGGAAGTAGCTTTGCTGCATACGGAACTACCTTAGGGCACACATGCAGTTTCCTGTGGACAGATTTTCAGTTTTCTTTGTTAAACCCGTGGACGTCTCGCGTGGACATAGAATAAAGTAGGACAAGACTGTGCAGGTGGGAAATTGCGCAATAAACTTGTACGTTAAACCGCTACACTGAATCTAGTAAAACTGCACCGATTTAAAAGACCATGGAATCACTAGATCATGCGTGTTAGTAGTTGTGATTTTTATAGTTTTTGGAAGCATTATATCGCTTTGTGGCAATGTTCAACCGTCTACCGTTTATATCCGACCAAGGACACAAAATTAATATCGGTTCAATTAGTTAAAATTAGTCGGTCAAGCGTGAGTACTCATTGTTAGGGCAAAAGTTCGGGGATGTAAGCGTATATTAAATTTTTAGAAACTCCCAATTCAAATAAACCTTTATGGTTTATGACCGACTAAAATATAAAACTGTTTTAAAAAAAATATTTTTAATTATTACGAAATAAAAAAAATACTATAGTTCAGCAATATGCTGTATCAGTGTTGTATAAATAGTTCTGATTGCATGCAATTCAAATAAATGATTTTGGACCACTGGGTGTCTTTATATCTTCAAAAGCAAAACGCAACAATCTACGGAACGAATGGAAATCTCAGCCATTTTTCTACTCCAACTTTAAAGAGAAAAAAGAGAATTAAATTTTATATTATCAATACCTTGCATCTCGATGAGACACCCAGATGTACACTTGTATTTAAAACAATTGAAACATTTAACCTGCCCTAGCTTTGTACTGACCATAAAATATTCTGTTTATGTCTGTGCTAAAATTCCTTTTACATTGCAATGAACAAAAATCATTCATTACACCATCATAAAGCATTAAACCATCATGGACCACCAATCCCCCTATCCTTCTACATATTCTTTCTTGGCTTTGACAGAGTGCTGGGCCCGAAAGCCAGGAATAACGAACCCGAAAAGACCGGAAAAAGCAGGCGTTTCGGATTATGTGGTGTTCTAGCGGTGCTAGTGATAGTGATTGTAGTCGTCACACTGACCGGTTGGATTATAATTTGCATTATCTTCAACAACTGTTCATCGCTGGTATCTCGCAATACAAGCGCAAAATTGTATGTGTACATTTCTTCGCCGGATAACACCTTCGAGTGTTATACCGGTGGCAATGTATCCGCAACGTTCGTCTGCGATGGCCATCCACACTGTCCAGATCAGTCAGATGAGTGGAACTGTCTGCAGCTAGATCCAGATAAAGGAACTCTTCGAATGAGGTACAACTCAACCGCATATCTCACCGTATGCGGTGATGGTTGGAACAATGAGCTGGCCAATTTGATATGCGGCGAGCTGGGTTATGTTGGCGCCACCAACGACAGTAAGTTTACTAATGACAATAAGTTTTCAGAAGAGAAAATCATGTACCGGGTGACCCGGGAGGATCGGCTGGAATTCGAGATGATCGATTCAACGCGATGCAATAATGGGCTTCTTCAACTGCAATGCCAAGACTACCGTAAGTATTGCGTGAATAGAAATCCACTCCACTAGTCGTCCAGTTACATTTCTCTTATATCATCCTGCTCAGATTGTGGTCGCACAGCCAATGGAGACACGATGTATCAACGTTGGAATAACAGTGAGATTTCTGTATATACCATGTGTGCTAGTTTGGCGCTTGCCTTCAGCAACAATGCTGCCATCAAGTGTACAGCCAATATTGGTAAGCATTTGTATACGTGTTTGAATGAGCCACATCTTTCGCCGTCGTACGATGCATTTATCTAACCTTACTTCCTTTGACTTCTGTTCTGACCAGTATCTCCGCGCTGGGCACTCACTAGCTATACCTGCATCAAGGGCAAGACGAAAAACGAAGGTGAGATGAAGTGGAAGTTAATTGCTGGACCGATTGAGCATTCCGCATCAAAAGAACAACTAACAACACCGCATATCGAAGATGGCCTACAGATTGTGGACATTAAGCGTGTCGTATCGCAGTTCATGTACACCGATGATGCGGTACTGCTGGAACTGGCCACTCCCCTGAAGTTGAACGATATCATCGGCAGCGTGTGTCTAACGGAGACATCCTCTACCATTAATCCTAAGGAATGGTGCGTTACTACTGGATGGGAATCCGATCTCAAGGATAAGAGTAAAAGTATACAGTACATGAAGAATGTTACCGCGGTAAACGTTCGTACAGGACGTTGCGATTCGTACAACGAAGAGCTTCCTAACAATATCATATGTGTAGAGTCTCTGAACAGCAACCAGAACATTTGCTACGTAAGTACAAATTCCATAATCATCGGACCGACTCCGGGTTTTATTGGCCTTAATAAACGTTTCTGTTATAACTCTACTCTCTACTGCCAGAGCGATGAAGGTGCACCTCTGATGTGCTACGTCAATAGTACTGGCCAGTGGCAGCTAGAAGGTTTCCTCAGTAACCATGGTAACTGTGATAACCGGCCAGCTATCTACAATTCTATTACCCCCACCATTGCCACCTGGATCCGCAATACGGTCGGTAATGGCCGTATGTTCGAACACACGATCATAAACAAATAAACTAAACTACACAATATCACGGAGAATATGGTAGAAAGAACAGATCAAGGAAGAATAAGGATATCGATTGAGCCGACAAGTACAAAGGGTTGTAATTTTTGTTTCTATTTACAATGTTACTGTTTCTACAAGTTAATGTTACAATGAATAGCCCTAAGATAGAGATGAATGACGGTAAACGGATGGTTTGATTTCGCATGGACAGAGTAGAACTCCTCAGGTTAAACAACGGTATACCGACTCGTAGTGTAGAGCCGAAATAATATGAGTGGGAATGAAAAATAAAACCGATATATTTAATAAATATAACAATAAACTGATAAACGATAATAACAATAAGCAAAGCTAGAAGTTATTTCCTGTTTATCTGATATCCCCATACAAACTCCATGCAAAGAAAACCGATGTTTGTTGGTGGTTGGTGGTGAAGAATGGAGATTGAAGATGCTGGTCTTGGTGGCAGCATTGGCGACAATAGTCGACAATGAACTGCTACCGGTGGGTGAGCTGCGAGCTGTGAAGATTGCATTCATGTGTTTGCGCTATGAAGCGATGATCCGTGAATTATAACGGATGTCGAAAGAGCGCCTTGATTCGCTCAATTACATCATGAATGATTCTCTCGCACATATCGCACAGCACCATTGCCCAGCGTGTGTGCTGAACATCACCAGAGTAGTTGCGGTAAACGTGAATTATAAACTTTACATCGTTTGTTATTGAAACCGCTAATAAGGTTGAATCTAAGTGTACCGTGACTTTCGGATCGATAACATACCGTGAGATTAAATTAACAAAATACCTCTTGGTCAGAGTAGTGTGAAACCCACGCGTTGTTAAGGGTGCAATTGTCGGCGAGATAGTTCTGAACAAAGGCCCAATAGGGACACCATGGACAATTCTGGTTTATCCAGTGAACAACACCATCAG
The DNA here is from genome assembly GCF_943734745.1 of Anopheles darlingi. Lineage (NCBI taxonomy): Eukaryota > Metazoa > Arthropoda > Insecta > Diptera > Culicidae > Anopheles > Anopheles darlingi. The sequence continues at coordinate 13,147,191 of NC_064874.1, read as the reverse complement.
AATGATGGGTATAAGTTCAAGAACGAAATTTTTATCTCGTTCGGTGACATGGAACAACAAACCCCACCGTCGTCATCAGGCAGCATCAACAACAACAGCCAACACACTGTTAATAACGACATGACCTCTCACAATAGTGCGTCCACGCCCATCAAGATGGACACCACCGAGACACATGACGATCCGCCGATCAACGGTAAGCCGGATGATCAGCGAATCAGTGCCGACTCCTTCTCATACCTTCCTGCCTACCATGCCAGATGGTCCAATATATTGACTGAATATTTCACAAATAAAATCCTTCGAAAAAGTTGGCCCTTCTTGTTTCTCGGTCTAGTGCTGCTAGTGACCGTCATCGTAACAGTCATCATCTTCATCAACAACCCAACAGTCATAACCACGACAACTGAGACAGCTAGGAGGGAGCTCTTATCATTCAGTGATGCAACAAGTCAACAAGAGTATACCACCGAGTCGGGATCAGTACGGACGGTCATTACGATTAACACTTCGGAACCGAGTCCAGTGGTATCGTCTAAGACCAGGCAAGGAGAACTAACGACCTCTGCTGTCATCTCCCAAGCGACTAACGACCGGCGTAGATGTATTTCTTCGCCGGATAACACCTTCGAGTGTTGTACCGATGGCCGTGTGTCCGCAACGTTCGTCTGCAATGGCCATCCACATTGTCCAGATCAGTCAGATGAGTGGAACTGTCTGCTGCTAGATCCAGATGAAGGAACGCTTCGAGTAAGGTACAACTCTACCGCGTATCTTGCCGTATGCGGTGATGGTTGGAACAATGAGCTGGCCAATTTGATATGCGGCGAGCTGGGTTATGTTGGCGCCACCAACGACAGTAAGTTTACCAACGACAATAAGTTTTCAGAAGAGAAAATCATGTACCGGGTGACCCGGGAGGATCGACTGGAATTCGAGATGATCGATTCAACGCGATGCAATAATGGGCTTCTTCAACTGCAATGCCAAGACTACCGTAAGTATTGCGTGAATAGAAATCCACTCCACTAGTCGTCCAGCTACATTTCTCTTATATCATCCTGCTCAGATTGTGGTCGCACAGTCAATGAATTAACGATGGACCAACGTATAGAATATAGTCACATTTCCGATCACACTCAATGTGCTAGTTTGTCGCTTGCCTTCAGCAACAATGCTACCATCAAGTGTACGGCTAATATCGGTAAGCATTTGTATACGTGTTTGAATGAGCCATACTTTTGGGCTTGGTACGATGCATTAATCTAACCCTCTTTCCTCATGCTGCCAATCTGGACAGTATCACCGCGCTGGGCACTTACTAGCTATACCTGCATCATTGGTAAAGCGGAGTTCTTGAACAATCCCAGTGTGGATCCGAAGAATTTGAAGCTGTTTGCTGGAAAGACGGAATTCTTCTCTTCATGGAACCAGCTAGCAACACCGTATATCGAACCATCACTTCAAATTGTGAACATTAAGCGTGTCGTACCCTACCCTCAGGTACTCTTACTTGTTATGTTCTACATCAGGGATGTACACCAGCGGTCTATATACCTTGATAATCCTTCTCGACAATTCAAGAATAATCAGTTCATGTACACCGATGATGCGGTACTGCTGGAGCTAGCCACTCCCCTGGAGTTGAACGATGTCATCGGCAGTGTGTGTCTGACGGAGACATCCTCCACCTTAGATCTGAAGCAACCGTGCATTATCGCTGGATGGGCATCCACTCTCGAGGATACGGCCACAACGGAGCAGTATATCACCCGTGTAACCGTGGCGAACGTGCCAACGGAGCGTTGCAACTTCTACAACGGTACGCATCCGACCAACATGATATGTGTAGAGTCTCTGGAGAGCGACCAGAACATTTGCTATGTAAGTACAAATTCCTGAATCATCGGACCGACTCCGGGTTTTTTGGCCTTACAACATAAACAATAAATAATGTTATAAGTCTACTCTTTACTGCCAGAGCGATGAAGGTGCACCTCTGATGTGCTACGTCAATAGTACTGGCCAGTGGCAGCTAGAAGGTTTCCTCAGTAACTATGGTAACTGTGATAACCGGCCAGCTATCTACAATTATATTACCCCCACCATTTCCACCTGGATCCGCAATACGGTCGGCAATGGCCGTATGTTCGAACACACGATCATAAACAAATAAACTACTAAGCGATGTACGCAGCATTTTTCGATCAATGTTGCGATCGATGGTTCAAAGGATAATCATCTGCAATAGACAACTGGAAGAACACAATCCTACTCCACGCAAGCCAGGTAGCTTGTTGTTTTTTCGGTAATATATCCAGTTTCTTCAACATTAAAAAGCAAGTAAACAAATAAAAAGACACAGTTTGTATTTGAGGTTAGAAAAAAGGAAATGGCCATGTATGTACGATCTCATATCCTAACAGTAACAGATCGAGCGAGGGTAAAAATATCAATTGAACCTAGAGGCACAATAAATAATTTATACATAAACAAACCGCTCCGCTTGTTTGTCAACATATTCTTTGCCCTATTATTAATTATGACAATGATTGCATTCTCGAATTATTGGCGATGGAACGATTTCGGATTTTCAAAACTGGGGTTTGAATGAACGAACACTTAGAACACACCTTCTCTCTTTCACGTTATGAACCGTTTTCTTTTTTTATTTTGTGTTGGCAAAAGAAAATGGGGAAAATACAATCTTCTTCCTTTTAGAGCGCTCTAGTAGCTTTTCCATTCTCTTTTTCCTCCCGATTCCCTAAGGGATAACCACTGCGCGACCCGCCGCAATAAAGGAGCTTCGAATGTAAATTTTCTACTTAACACGCACTCAATAAAGCACGCGTCTCGCTCATTCATTCGCCAATCTTTCGACACAAGCTCCTTTGTTATATTCCCTCTCATCGTCTCTCTTCTTTTACACAAAATGGAAAATAAAAACGAAAAATACCTTAAGTTCTGTTGGCTCTATAAGCTCCCTTCAGGATTTCCATTTCCCAGGGAGTCACACGCTGAAGTGCGATTTATGGGACCCTTCTCCTTCTTGTTATGTGCGAAAACACTAACTCTATCGTCAGAACATTAGGCGACCATTACTGGCCACGAAACGGCGGTACTCCGCAATTCCGCAGAATTTACTACCCTTGCTTCATTATACTTTCACTCACCTCCCTTCCATTAAACACATACAATTATACTAGCATAAAATAATGTACCTAGATCCACCAATTTTCTGGGAGCCCATATTGCCAACGATTCGTAGCAGGCGCGCCATACTATGCATTTCTGGCTGCTCTCTGTCTCTTTCTTGTCTTCAGACTTGTGGGTCTGGCAAATTTAGAAACCCGACACAACCCGCTTTTATTTAGCGTTATACCAATTACTTCGATGCGATGAGGAAGCCTCTGTCTGTGTATATAAATTCATCTATAACGCGACAAGCTAAAATTAAAATCAAACCAATCCAACGTTAAAAACAAGACAAGCCAATACCAAACGATGGCAACGGAACATTGTCAATGTGGGCTTGGGGGTGTCCAAAGCATATGATGGCTGATAATCGTGGTTACATTTATTCTCACTTTGTAAGGAGAAGAATCGTCGTGAAGATAGACTGCAATTAGCACAGCAGTGGCGATTTGCATTCGTTCATATTTTTTATATGTAACCATGATTTCGTAGAGTAGTAAATTCTCCTCGAACCTACAAAGATGGAAAGCAACAAAATATTACCAGGCCTAACATCATATGAATCCTGCTGTTAACGAACCAGCTATTGCTAGCTCCTGTTTTTCGTCTAGTGCACTGTGAATGTTGGTGGGCTCCCTTCATTACCTATCCTTTCTTCTTTCTCTTTTGTTCCCTCTCACGCACTATTTCGTCTCTTCCGCATTGTTTACAACTTTAAAACCTATTGTTTAAAAAACGCCTGCTTTTTCTACGTTTACTCCGTTTTTCACTCAATTACGAGAAGATGTATTAGTCGAAGATTAGAGGCAACCGTCGGTTGGAGGTTTTTTTTCATCTAGTCCCCATGATTTCATTCTCTTTTTTGCATTCTGAGTTGTTGCTACTGTTTTATGACAAAAAAGGGCCTCCCTTCCATCCTCTTCTTCGATTTTGTGTATCCACGGTTTCGGCAAGCGCCGAAATAGGATTTATTTGAAATAATTTACAGTACTTAGCTATATTTACATTGTATTTGTATAAAATAATTATTTTTGTGAAAGAAAAATATAGATGTCTTTAGCGAAAAGACACGTGTTGTTGTTTAATATTTGTTTCGTTTTGTTTTTTTTTTTTTGTTGCTGTTTTTGTTTATGCAATTCATGTTCAGTTCTCCTCATCTACGTTTCCGGTTTTTATAACCGTTTCTACGAGTGTTTTTTTCTCCAAAGAACTTTTGCAATGATACAGCATTCCATCCACCGAAAAGGCTCGATACACCTGTCCCCCGGTCGTCCAAGCTGCAACGTACGGTCCGTAAGATCATTCACTCACCTTTCGCCACCATTTGGGCGCCCGCACTTAAACATCTAATATTACACAATGCTCAGTTCGGCTCAAAAAAGGGTTTGTTTTCTTTTTTTAAAAAAATAAAAATAAAGAACCTAGCGAAAAAATAGAAAACAAATAATTCAACAAACAAAAAATACTTATCAAATGAAATAACCTGTCCTCTAAAGAAAAAAAACCCTACTGAACAGAAAACAACTCTTAACCGCTATCGCGTGTAACAGATGAAACAGGAGGAAGGCTGTATTGGTGAAATGAGGAAGAGAGAGAGAAAAAGGTATAGTGGGAGAAAGGGACCGTGAGAGAGAGAGGTAGGGAGGGAAGGAGGGAGGTGTATCCTCTTCTCATTTGCTCATTTTGTGGTAGATAAATGTGTTTTTTGCAAGATAGTTCTAACCGAAGCATGAATTTGGGTGATGAGCTCAATAGAAAATGAAATCAGCATAACATCGCGGATATCATCTCTCTCCCATAAAGAGGCAGTTTGCAGTCAGCAGTGGATGTCCATTTGTTGCATGGCGTGACGTGACAAACAAAATGCTGCTACCACTACCGCCTGCTTATTATTACAAAGGCTGTTGTAAAGTGTGTCTCGCGTGTATGGCAGCAAAATCCGATCAACGACCTCGCCTCCATATCGTTCTTAATAAGTGTAAGCAGCCATCGGCAACGAGATCCGTAGACCATTATATGTAGCCTACTACGTCGCCTCCTGTGGCTTCAAACACACAGCCGACATGGATCAGTTGAATCCATACAAATCGAAAACACCTTCCGATTCGGCCAGCGAAAGGTTGAAATCGGCCGTTGGCTCCAATGGCAGGAATGTTTCGAAATCTGCAACGAAAATATGCACAATCGGTAATATTAGCGAAAACCGAAACACGAGCTCTGCAATC